>NC_072474.1:10745000-11345000 GCF_027574615.1 Eptesicus fuscus
TCAAACAGAGCTGTGAAAATACATTCTTGATCACCCAAAGGTCACCTAATGTGCTACAAGAAAGTACAAAATCTAATGGCATCAAAATTCTAAAGAGGGAGTCATAGACCAAACACAACGTCTGTGGTTTTTACACAATTTCCTGCATTCTGGGAAGCTTTCAAGCCACTGTCATGGAGGTGTGGAATTCCTGATACTGAGATTTTAAAGCAGATGGGTAGTGATGCTTTGATCAGTGCTGGTCTATAAACATCTCTGAATGACAATGACAAGACAAAATTAAGTAATTACTTCTAGCATCTGGGGAGACTAGTGGGATTTGGGGCCAAAAAAAAAAAAAGTTAATGCAGTTTTGAAACTGGTAACTACAGCTAACATTATTACATTTTTAAAAATTTAATAATTATAATTTATCTTTTATTATGGATTTCTGTTTACATAGGAGGTAAATTAGTGGGTAACTTGGCAAATCACATGCTTTCTAGGTTAAACAATGGCACTGCTCTGAAAGAGAATATTTTGAGCCACAACCACAACTGTCCTTTGTGGGTGTTGTCCTAACACAGTACACGGGAGGAGATATTAGTCTGACCATCAGTGCATTCTACAGACATCTTTTTGGAATTCTTGAGTACCTTCTTTTTTCAGAATACTTTCATCAAATCAATTTTATATAGTCATTAAATAGGAATCTGTTTATAAATAGCAGATTTGAAAAATCAGTTACATAAATAACTAAAGTGGCTTTGGGAGGAAGTACCTTTTTTGGAGAAGATCTTTAACAACTTGTTTAGTGAAACTGAAATCACTACAATCTGCCTTAATCTGCCACTGAAAATCAAGAATAAAGGAGATTGGAAAATAGAAAAGATTATTAAAAGAGAAAAGAGAATTATACTGAATTGAAATAACTCAAGTGACACTATTTTCATATTTATATAATCATGACCCTTTATCAAAACTTATCATTTTCAGAAGTCTAATCATTCTGTCAAGTATATGCTGATATTTTATTTAAATTCATAAAATGAACACTAATAACTAAAGTGCCAAATAGCAACAAACAAATATTATTTCAAAAAAAGAAAATCCATTTAACGTGAACTAATTAGAAGAGAGGAGAAACATGATTTCACTGGCACATCACTGGTGAGAAGCATCTGACCCAGCAAAGTAAAATGTCTTGGCTTATGAACAGTCCTACCAAAGCCTATTGTTCTGCGTACATTTCAATATGGACACTTGTATTCTTGTTACCACGGCCTAGCTAAGAAGTTAACAAATGAACAAAGAAAAAACAATGACTCCAGGGGCAAAAAAAAAAGTGTCACCTTGAAGTAGTCAAATTTAGTGAAAATAAAGCCAATTAATACTAGTCCAGTTAAAATTTAAGACACTGATGGTTTTTTTTTATTCAATGATATATTAATTTTCCTCATTTTGAAATAATTCAAGGATTGTAAAATTTATTTGTAGAGGAGATGGAGGAAATGCCAGAAAATGTAGAGCCATTTGTACTGGTTTAATGAATCTTTGTCAATGGTTAAGTTTCAATGGAACCATAGGGATAACCATTTTACAATTAAAATAATTTTTGAGCAATTCTCATGTTAATCCTGAAATGTTACATTATAATATCCATATTTACTTCTGAAACAAAGAAACTGAGGTAGAAAGTGTCTAATGACTTCAATTTAGAGTTATGATTTATCATCTTGCATATTGCTTACTTCTATTCACTATTTGAAGTATGTGGTGATCTCTCATGACTAGAGCAACACAATTGCAAAGGTAAAATTGCTCATTTTTATTGAAATATTGAAAAATATTATGGTTTGTTCTGCTATTTAAAAAATGCATCATTTTAATTCTTACTCTTTCTTTGAAGACCCATTATCATGGATAAGTTATACCTATCACCTTTCTTTATGAGAGCAGTAAATTCTTTCACAGAGACCTATGAGAATGTAATCAACTCCACTCACAATGTTTGTAATCTGACAGTTTCACAATGTCACATTAAGATAAGAAAAACACGCAAAGTATGAAATAGAAGTTAAATGTATAAATCAGCCTGAAGTCTTTTTAAAAATGCTTAGAAAAGAAAATAAATTAAATATTGTATTTGCAGTTATTTAAGGGCTTCACTTTATTTATTTATTTATTTTGGTCTGGTTGTAGTAAAAAATTCTCCATTGCCAAAATTGTCATAAAGGAGAAAAGTACCATCAATGTTTGTTATAAATGGAATGAAATGTGATTCCTCACCAGGTAGAATGGCTTTATATAACTCAGCAATGTTTTAAATATCTCCTTTGGCATGTTTTCCTATAGTTAAAATAATTATTTGTATTATGTATTTTTATTTTGTTGAAGAGTATACTAATGTCTTTATCATCAACAAGCAACATTATATCTTAGACATGGTTGGAAAAATAGTCATTGCATTTGACAGTCCTTTATGTGACCTATTTACAGATTGTTTCAACATTTAATGATCTTGGAGACTCTTGATTTTGTCAGTTAATAATTTATACTTTCCCTACATGAAAAATGCATTGACGCAATAGGATATTATATAAAAGTAAGAAGTAGGGTGCCATAAATTTTAAAAAGGTCCAGAAATTCAAAGTAAAGAAGCTTTGTGTGTGTGTGTGTGATAAAAATTAAAATAAGTGAAAACAAAAAGGGGGGAATTATTAATTTATAGTTTTGAGTTTTTAATATTAAGAAGCATAATAATTATTCAGAGCCAACAAATACTATTGGACCCTAAGTGTACAGAGTAATATTTGCTGTGATTATAGTATATCTGGCATTTATTCCTACATTCTTCAAATATTGATTAAATATTTTTCCTATATTGTGGGTTCTATATATTGATGTCAGAGATGTCAATACTTTTACAATAGAGAAGATCTGGAAACAGCCCAAGTGCTGTTGGTGATTGGTGTCAGAGATGTCAATGTCTTCAAAGTACTTAAAGTTTAGGAAAAATAGCTGGGCAAATTAATTAAAATGTGCACAAAACAATTTTTATTTTATTTTTAAAATTTATCTTTATTTTTTAAAGTATTACAGATGTCCCCTTATTTTTTCCCCATTGACCCCCTCCACCCTGTACCCATTCCCACCCCCAAGCCTTCACCACACTATGGCCTGTGTCCATGGGTTATACATATATGCATATAATTTGTTTAGTTAATCTCTTCCCACCCATCCAAGCACCCTTGCTTTCCCCCAAGATTTATCAGTCTGTCCCACGTTTCTATGTATCTAGTTCTATTTTGTTTATCAGTTTTTGTTTTTGTATTTTTAAATTTATCTTTATTGTTGAAAGTATTACAGATATCCCCCCTTTTTTGCCATTGACCTCCTCCACCCTATACTCATCCCCAACCCCAGGCCTTTACCCTAATATTGTCTGTGACCATAGGTTATACATATAAGTTTTTGTTTGATCTCTTCCCTCCCCTCCTTCCCTCTGAGAATCCTGTCTGTTGCTTTCTTTCATGTCTCTGGATCTATTTTGTCTGTCAGATTATTTTGTTCATTAGATTCCACATAAAGGGAAATCATGTGATACTTGTCTTTTTCTGACTGGCTTATTTCACTTAGCATAATACTCTTCAAGTTCCTCCATGCTGGCTCAAAGATTAAGAGATTCTTCTTTTGTACTGCTGCATAGTATTCCATTGTGTAGATGTACCACAGCTTTTTTATCCACTAATCTACTGATCGGCACTTGGGCTGTTTCCAGATCTTCTCTATTGTAAACTAGTAGCCTGGTGCACAAAATTTGTGCATGGGGGGTGGGGGGGGCGGCATCCCTCAGCCAGGCCTGCACCCTCTCCAATCTGGGACCCCTTAGGGATGTCTGACTGCTGGTAAGTACAACATAGATGAGTAAGAGCCTATAATCTGATAAATAAAAGTATTGAGAGGTACTGTTTTGAGGTATTATTACATATTCCCACACATTCTCCTTTGTTTCCTCTTTTTCCTCTCTCCAAGATAAGTAGCTGGTTCTGCCTTTATTGCTAATGGAGAAAGATTCAACAGAACATTCTGGATGGTGGCTACCTGGGTGTAGACATAGGTAAACATTTATTGAGCTGTACAATTGAGATTTCTGTATTTTGCCTGGACATTTGGCTCTTGTGTTTGCATAAACATAAGCAGTGACTTCTAACCCACAGGTTAGAATCATTCAGGAATACTTAAAATTTACTGTTGGCTGGATACTCTCCAAATCAGCAAAATCAGAATCTATGGAAATTGAACAGAATTGGAACACTAATTTCTGAAGGGGTAGACTTGTTGTTTGGAATATTTTACACACACACACACACACACACACACACACACACACACACACACTCCTCAAGTAATTCCCATGAACAGCTATCATTGAAAATCAACCCCCAAGGGAATTTAGAGTCCTTGTAAGGGGGAAGAAGAATTCAGGCACAATAAATAGACAATTGTGTTACTAGAAATAGCAGGAAATGTGGGACTTCCCTCATGCCATACAGCAGCCTAAAAAGCCTCGCACTTCCCGCCTCGAAGGGGACTTTGTGGGCGGGGCCTGGCACTGCAAATTTACCCGCCATCTTTGTTGGTTAATTTGCATATCACTCCTGATTGGCTGGTGGCATAGCGGAGGTACGGTCAATTTACATGTTTGTCTATTATTAGGTAAGATTGTGCTGCTATGAACACATAGGTTCATATATTCTTTCTGATTGGTGTTTCAGGCTTCTTAGGATATATTCCTAGAAGTGGGATCACTGGGTCAAATGGGAGTTCCATTTTTAATAATTTGAGGAAACTCCACACTGTTTTCCACAGTGGCTACACCAGTCTGCATTTCCACCAGCAGTGCACCAGGGTTCCCTTTTCTCTGCATCCTCGCCAGCACTTGTTCGATGGTTTGTTGATGATAGCCATTCTGACAGGTGTGAGGCGACAAAATTAAAATTATTGTCGTTTTAATTTGCATCTCTCGATTGATTAGTGACTATGAGCATGTTTTCATATGTCTCTTGGCCACCTGTATGTCCTCTTTCAAAAGTGTCTGCTTAGGAGAAATGAGAGGGATGCCTCATATCTAGAAGCAAGAGGTGACAGGATATTTGTGTGAAGTTTGACCCTTAGGGTATGCATGGAAGGAAGGAAGAGGATTAGGAGAAGTGGCCTCAGAGACCCCTTGGCTGGTAGTGATAGCTGTGCCAGAATCAGTAACAGCAGTGGTAATAACTTGCACGACCTCGGGAATCACAAAAGTCTATGCTAGGGCAGCTCTGATCAGACAAGAATGCAAGTTTGCAGGTCTGGAATGATCCATAAACTGAATCTTATGTATGCTTCCTGAAGTTAGTCTTAAAAAATAATTAGGGCTCTGGACCAGTGGCTCAGTTAGTTGGAGTGTTGGCCTGTACATTAAAAAAAAAAAAAAAAAAGGTTGAAAGTTTAACTCCTGGTCAGGGCACATACCTATGTTGTGAGTTTGATCCCCAATTAGGTCACCTAGGGGAGGCAACCAATCAATGTTTTTCTTTCACATCAATGTCTCTCTAGCTCTCTCTCAATAAACATATCCTCTCATGAGGTGGAAAAAAATAACTAGATGTTCACCAAACTGACAAAAGAAACTGTATATGCATCCAGAGGGAACAACAGATGAAAATTCATGATCATATATAACTCTGACTATATTACTCTTTAATCTACCCACATCTCTCCATTGATACAACCACAATCCTGCCCCAGCTCTTCAAATTAACAGTCTCTTGATGTACAGCCTTTATTTTTTTTAATTTATTTATTGATTAAGGTATTACATATGTGTCCTTATTCCTCCATTACCCCCACCCCCTCATCCATGCCCTTACCCCCCTGTTGTCTGTGTCCATTGGTTAGGCTTATATGCATGCATATAAGTCTTTGGTTGATCAATTCCCCTTAACCCCACCATCCCCTACCTTCCCTGAGGTTTGACATTCTGATCGATGTTTCTCTGTTTCTGGATCTGTGTTTGTTCATCAGTTTGTTGTTCATTATATTCCATAAATGAGTGAGATCATGTGATATTTATCTTTCTCTGCCTGATTTATTTCACTTAGCATAATGCTCTCCAGTTCCATCCATGTTGTTGCAAATGGTAAAAACTCCTTTTTTATAGCAGTGTAGTATTCCATTGTGTAGACATACCACAATTTTTTAATCCACTCATTTGCTGATGGGCATTTAGGCTGTTTCCAAACCTTAGCTATGGTGAATTGTGCTGCTATGAACATAAGGGTGCATATATCCTTTCTGATTCATGTTTCTAGTTTCTTGGGATATATTCCTAGATGTGGGATCACTGGGTCAAATGGGAGTTCCATTTTTAGTTTTTTGAGGAAACTCCATACTGTTCTCCACAGTGGCTGCACCAGTCTGCATTCCCACCAGCAGTGCACGAGGGTTCCTTTTTCTCCGCATCCTCGCTGGCACTTGTCATTTGTTGGTTTGTTGATGATTGCCATTCTGACAGGTGTGAGATGGTACCGCATTGTTGTTTTGATTTGCATCTCTCGGATGATTAGTGACTTTGAGCAGGTTTTCATATGTCTCTTGGCCTTCCTTCTGTCTTCTTTCGAAAAGTATCTATTTAGGTCAGTAGCCCATTTTTGATTGGGTTGTTTATCATACTTTTGTTAAGTTGTATGAGTTCCCTGTAAATGTTGGAGATTAAACCCTTATCATTGATATCATTGACAAATATGTTCTCCCATGCCATGGACTTTCTTGTTGTTTTATTGATGGTTTCCTTTGCTGTGTAAAAGCTTTTTATTTTGATGTAGTCCCATTTGTTTATTTTCTCTTTAGTTTTCATTGCCCTAGGAGCAATATCAGTGAAGAAATTGTTTTGGCATATGTCTGAGATTTTGCTGCCTGTGGATTCCTCTAATATTTTTATGGTTTCCCATCATATGTTTAAGTCCTTGATCCATTTTGAGCTTATTTTTGTGTATGGTGTAAGTTGGTGTTCTAGTTTCATTTTTTTTGCATGTATCTGTCCAATTTTCCAGACACCATTTATTGAAGAGACTGTCTGGACTCCATTGTATGTTCATGCCTCCTTTGTCAAATATTAATTGAGCATATTGGTTTGGGTCAATTTCTGGGTTCTCTATTCTATTACATTGATCTATATGTCTGTTCTTGTGCCAGTACCAGGCAGTTTTGAGAACAGTGGCTTTGTAATACAGCTTGAAATCTGGTATTGAGATCCCACCTACTTTGTTCATCTTTCTCAGGATTGCTGCAGCTATTCGGGGTCTTTTTTTATTCCAGATGAAATTTTGGAGAGTTCTTTCTAGGTCTGTGAAATATGCTGTTGGTATTTTAATGGGGAGTGCCTTGAATCTATAGATTGCTTTGGGTAGTATGGACATTTTGATGATGTTGATTCTACCATCCATGAACATGGTATGTTCTTCCATCTGTTTACGTCTTCCTCTATCTCTTTTTTCAGTGTCCTGTAGTTTTCCGCCTATAGGTCTTTTACCTCCTTAGTTAAGTATATTCCTAGGTATCTTAATTTTTTTGGTGCGATGGTAAATGGGATTGCTTTTTTAGTCTCTCTTTCTGTAAGTTCATCATTATTGGTGTATAGAAATGCCATAGATTTCTTGTCATTAATTTTGTATCCTGCTACATTGCCGAATTCATTTATTCAGTCTAATAATAAATGGAGCTGGAGAGCATTATGCTAAGTGAAAATTTGATGGAGTCTTTAGGGTTCTCTATGTACAGTATCATGTCCTCTGCAAATAAGGACAGTTTTACTTTTTCTTTTCCAATTTGAATGCCTTTTATTTCTTCTTCTTGTCTGATCACAATGGCTAGTACTTCCAGCACTATGTCAAACAGGAGTGGTGAGAGTGGGTATCCCTGTCTTTTTCCTGTTCTTAGGGGAAATGGTTATAATTTTTGCTCATTGAGTATGATGTTGGCTGTGGGTTTGCCATATATGGCTTTTATTATGTTGAGGTCTTGCTGAGAGTTTTTATCAAGAAAGGGTGTTAGATTTTGTCAAATGCTTTTTCTGCATCAATTGATATGACTATGTGATTTTTATCTCTCACTTTGTTTATGTGATGTATCATGTTTATTGTTTTGAGAATATTGTACCATCCTTGCATTCCTGGGATAAATCCTACTTGGTCATGGTGTATAATCTTTCTGATGTACTGCTGGATCCGATTTGCTAGAATTTTGTTGAGGATTTTGGCATCTATGTTCATGAGGGATATTGACCTATAATTCTCTTTCATTGTGTTATCTTTATCTGGTTTTGATATTAGGGTGATGCTGGCTTCATAGAAGGAGTTTGGAAGTGTTTCTTCCTCTTGAATTTTCTGGAATCGTCTGAGGAGAATAGGTTTTAGTTCTTCCTTGAATGTTTGGTAAAACTCCCCTGTGAAGCCGTCTGACCTCGGGCTTTTGTTTGCTGGAATCTTTTTGATGACTGCTTCAATTTCTTCCATAGTTACCAGACTATTCAGATTTTTAGAATCTTCCTGAGTGAGTTTTGGAAGGTTGTATTTTTCTAAGAATGTGTCCATTTCCTCCAGGTTGTATAGTTTGTTGGAATAGAGTTGTTCATAGTATTTTTTAACAATCCTTTGTATTTCTGTGGGGTCTGTTGTTATTTTGCCTCTTTCAATTCTGATTTTGTTTATTTGGGTCTTCTCTCTTTGCTTCTTGGTGAGTCTGGCTAGAGGTTCATCAATCTTGTTTATCCTTTCAAAGAACCAGCTCTTGGTTTCATTGATCTTTTGTATTGTTTTTTTTTTTTTTTTTTGGTCTCTATGTCATTCATTTCTGCTCTGATCTTTATTATTTCCTTCCTTCTGCTCACTGTGGGCTTTTCTTGTTGCTCTCTTTCTAATTCTTTGAGTTGTAGAGTTAGATGATTTATTACCATTTTTTCTTGTTTTTTGAGGTAGGACTGTAGAGCTATAAACTTCCCTCTCAGGACTGCTTTCATTGTGTCCCATAGCATTTGCATTGTTGTGTTTTTATTGTCATTAGTCTCCAGGATGTTTTTAATTTCTCCTTTGATCTCATTGATAACCCAATCATTGTTTAGTAGCATGCTATTCAGCTTCCAAGTGTTTGAATTTTTTGGAATGTTTTTATTGTAGTTTATTTCTATTATGCCATTGTGGTCTGAGAAAATGCTTGATATTATTTCAATGTTTTTGAATTTTGGAAGTCTTTGCTTGTGACCCAATATGTGGTCTATTTTTTAAAATGTCCCATGTGCACTTGAGAAGAACATATAGTCCTTGGCTTTGGGGTGAAATTCTCTGAAGATGTCAATTATGTCCATCTGATCTAGTGAGTCATTAAGAATTACTGTTTCTTTGCTGATTTTTTGTCTAGAGGATTTATCCAGTGATGTCAGTGGTGTATTAAAGTCCCTTACTATGATTATATTGTTGTTGATCTCTCTCTTGATATCTTTCAGTTTTTTTATGTATTTGGGTGCTCCTGCATTGGGTGCATATATGTTTACCAGGGTTATATCCTCTTGTTGTATCGATCCCTTTATTATTATGAAGTGGCCTTCCTTATCTCTTCTTATGGCCTTTACTTTGAGGTCTATTTTGTCAGATATAAGTACTGCTACCCCAGGTTTTTTTTTGTTTTTTTTTTTTTTTCCATTTGCCTGAGAGATGTTTTTCCATCCCTTCACTTTCAGTCTGTGTAAGTCCCTTTTTCTGAGGTGGGTCTCTTGTAGACAGCATATATATGGGTCATGTTTTTTTATCCATTCAGCCACTCGATGTCTTTTGATTGGAGTATTTAGTCCGTTTTAGTTTAAAGTTATTATTGAAAGGTTCTTGTTCATAGCCATTTTTATTTTTTGTGTCTCTGTTCCTTCTTACCTTTTTATTTCTTCTTTTTACAACAGTCCCTTTAGCATTTCTTGCATTGCTGGATTGGTAGTGATAAACTCCCTTAGCTTTTTTTTGTCTGTGAAGCTTCTTATTTCCCCTTCAATTTTGAATGATAGCCTTGCTGGATAGAGTATTCTTGGATTCAGTCCCTTGCTTTGCATCACTTTGTAAATTTCCTTCCATTCTTTTCTGGCCTGATGTGTTTCTGTTGAGAAATAATTTGATAATCTAATGGGAGCTCCCTTGTATGTAACTTTCTGTCTCCCTCTTGCAGCCTTTAAGATTCTCTCTTTGTCCTGAATATTTGTCATTGTAATTATGATGTGTCTTGGTGTGGGTCTTTTTGGGTTCATCCTGTTTGGGACTCTCTGTGCTTTTGTGACTTTTTTCTTCACTACATCAGGGAAGTTTTCTGACATTATTTCTTCAAATAGGTCTTCTAACCCTTGTTCTTTTTCCTGTTGTTCTGGCACCCCTATTATTCCTAAGTTGCTTCGTTTCATGATATATAGCCTTTAAAAAAACACTCTTTCATTACTGTGTCCGTGTGCAAGTTTTCCTCTTCCCTTTCATAGATCTATTCTTCCTCATCCAATGAAAATCTGGTTGTAGCATTTCAAATGTTAGAATACTTCAATGGATTTCCACTCATTTAGGATAAAATTTCCAAGCCACAGCATGGCCTACCAAGATTTTTCTAATACCAAACTATGTTTTCCCTTAGCCCCAGATTCAATGGCTCACTTTTTTCCTCATATTCCAAGATTTTTCCCATTCCTGTATCCTTGGTGTTTAGCAGAGGTGTCTGACATATATCTTTGCAAATCATCATGAAGTGAATAACTGCAATATTTCCCCTTAGAAGTTCCATTGAGCAAAGAAGACAGACTTATAGATGTGTTAGAAATTGAAGTAGAATCTACATATCATTACAAGGAATTGCTTGTGTTGTTATGGTTGGTTGTGGTTTTCTTGTGTTGTGTCTCTGCTTTTTTTTGAGAGGGGAAGGGCATTAGAATACCTTTAGAAAAAAATAAAATACCTTTAGAGTATTAGCCCTGGAGTGTAAAAGAGGAGTAGACATCTAGTTATCCCCTGTAGTGAATTCTAGAAGAAAATACAATAACAATGCTTGGACTTGTGAAACCTGTAACATAACCAGAAGGGGAGTAATCTTGTGTCATTGTCACATGAGCGTGGATAGGACTTGAAAGGGAGGCTTCACTTTTGTGTCTTTTACTCTGATTTATGTTTTCCATAACAGTATATACCCTCATAGCAAGTTACTCTTTACTACATCCAGTCCTTTTCTTATTATAATGTATAGATTTACAGTGAATGTTGTAATTTTAAATCTCTTTCTATCATACTTAGTATTACTCTAATATTATATTTACCTCTTGTGTTAAAAACCACTTGGTTTCTTATTCACATCCAACTTTTGGCCAGCAGCATCTGAGGCCAGAAATTAGTGCCTTTTACTTTCTGGTCATTTGTCTTGATTTTTTATTTATTTATTTATTTATTTATTTAATCGATACACTCACATTTATTATTTCTATGTCAAAGCAGCTGTTTTCTAACATATTTTCTTGCACGGTGCTATTAGCCCTTGTGAATCAGTCACTGCAGCTCTTGCCAAATATATGACTCACATTCCTTTAGAGATATATGCTTTCTTACTAGCTATAATTTCCTGGGGTCATATGCACGGATCTGAAAGAAGAGAACCTGTTCTATGACACATTCTCTAAACATAAATTCTTCCCTACTTTAGCATCATTTTTTTTTTTATCCAGAAATATATACTTAAAATAAAGATGCAATAATTATATTTTTCATATTTCTTTTATTGATTTTAGAGAGAGAAGAAGGGAGGAGAGAAAAACTTCAATGTGAAAAAGAAACATGTGTCCTGACCCAGACTCAAATCAGCAACCCCTGGGTGCACAAGGTGATGCTCAACCAATAGAGCCACACTGGCCAGGCTGACTGTCTTTTTAAAATAAGGCCTTATGTTTATATTATCTACTAGAGGCCCAGTACATGATTGAATCATGCATGTGTAGGGTCCCCTACATGCTTTCGCTTTCAATTGCGGGGGAGCTGGGTGCCTGTCTGCTGGTGCACCAGGCCTTTCGGAAGCCTCCGGCCTGGCGGAGGCTTCTGAAAGGCCTGGTGCCGGAGCAGACAGGCACCCAGCTCCCCTGCTTTTGATGGTCCGCGGCGGGACGTGAGCTCGCTGCCCCAGAGGCCCCTTCTGTTACCCAGCACAGCTATGGTGCAGATGCTGGCCCAATCGGCTACCCCGGCCACCCCGAGTCCCGCCCCCTGCGCCTCCCGCTGGCCCAATCATGAGCGTAGCGGAGTGATGGTAATTTACATATTACCATTTTATTAGGTAGGATTATTTAATGTAAAACACATCTGCATGATCCCACTACCAGGTAGTTTCCAAGAATAAAAGAAACTAGAAATCATAACAGTCTTTCCTTGGTAATAATATCATCAACATGAGCAAAAATAAATAAAAGTAATAATAATTATCCTATATAATAATCCTATATAATAAAGAGGTAATATGCAAATTGACCAACACGCCCTTGCACAAGATGGCCACCCCCATGTGGTCACAAGATAGCCACCACAAGATGGTCGGTACGGGAGGGCAGTTAGGGAAGACCAGGCTGGCAGGGGAGGTCAGTTGGGGGCAACCGGTCAGCAGGGGAGGGCAGTTGGGGGCAATCAGGCTGTCAGGGGAGCAGATAGGCATCGATCAGGCTGGCAGGGGAGTGGTTAGGGGGTGATCAGGCTGGCAGACAGAAGCAGTTAAGGGCAATCAGGCAGGCAGGCAAGTGAGTGGTTGGGAGCCAGCAGTCCCAGATTGTGAGAGGGATGTTCGACTGCCAGCAGTCAGACATCTCCTGAGGGGTCCTGAATTGGAGAGGGTGCAGGCTGGGCTGAGGGACACCTTCCCAGTGCATGAATTTCATGCACCAGGCCTCTAGTGTAATAATAATAATGAACTTTTTTCCAAACACTGTTTTAAATACTTTGTGTAGATTAATTCAAATCCTCAAAACTCCCTATGCCAGGCGTCCTCAAACTACAGCCCGCGGGCCACATGTGGGTGTTTTTGCCATTTTGTTTTTTTATTTCAAAATAAGATATGTGCAGTGTGCATAGGAATTTGTTCATAGTTTTTCTTTAAACTATAGTCCGGCCCTCCAATGGTCTGAGGGACAGTGAACTGGCCCCCTGTTTAAAAAGTTTGAGGACCCTTGCCCTATGCTGTTGACAATAATAAAATATATTTTGTTTAAATTAGTCATCATTAAAGTAGAAAATTATTTAGGAAATAAAATAAATACATTTTCATTACCCAATTATATAACCACAATTTACAGGTAGTAATAACGTTATATGAACATAAATTGCCATAATTTACATGCTCATTAAGCCCTATCTATAAGTAGGGTCTCAATAATCATTTCCATCATCAAATTGTCCTAATTTATCTTGGTTTCCAAAAACTCTTTTAACATTTCTTTATTGAATTTATTGGAGAGATATTGGTTAATAAAACTATATAGGTTTTAGGTGTATGCTTCTCTAATACATCGTCTGCATATTGTATCGTTTGTTAACCACCCCAAGGAGTCTCCTTCCATCACTATTTATCCCTCCTTTTCCCTCTACTACCTTGCCCAAGTCCCTTACCCTCTGGTACTATATCTGTGTATAACTTTGTTTCTTTCCCTTAACCTCTTCACCTTTTTCACCCAGCTCCGCAATCCCCTCCCTTCAGACAGCTGTCAGTCTGGTCTCTGTATTTGTGAGTCTGTTACTATTTTATTTGTTTGTTTATTTTGTTTATTAAATTCCACATATAAGTGAAATCATATGGTACTTGTCTTTCTCTGACTAGCTTATTTCACATAGCATAATACTCCCTAGATCCATTTGTGTTGTTGAAAAGGGTAAGATGTCCTTCTTTTTTATGGCTAAGTGGTATTTCATTATGTAAATGTACCACAGCTTTTTTATCCACTCATCTTTACTGATGGGCACTCTGGCTGCTTCCAAAACATGGTTATTGTAAATAGAACTACAATAAACATAAAGGTGTATATATTCTTTCCAATTAGTATTTTGGGTTTCTTTAGATAAATTCTGAGAAATTGAATCGGGGGGTCATAAGGCAGCTACATTTTTAATTTATTGAGCTAACTATATATTTTCACAATGGCTGCACTAATCTGCATTCCCGCCAACAGTGCACAAGGGTTCCCTTTTCTCTACATCCTTGCCAGCACTTGTCTGCTGATTTATTGATAATAGCCATTCTGACAGGTGTGAGGTGATATCTCATTGTTGTTTGAATTTGCATTTCTCTGATGATTAGTGACATTGAGCATCTTTTCATATATCTATTGGTCATCGGTATGTCCTCTTTGGAGAAGTGTCTATTCAGGTCCTTTGCCCATTTTTAAATTAGATTGTTTTTCTGGTGTTGAATTGTTATTTATAAGTTATTTATAAATTTTTAAGATGTGTAGTCAATATATATATGACTTCTAGAAAACTAGAGAACATGGGTAAGCAAAAAGGAAAATATAGCAATCACCACTAACTCTACCTTCTAAAAGTTTGATAACCTCACAATAATGGCTTTAGAAGTATTTGATTTCATGTCACAATTACAAAGCAATATTGTGTTATTTACAAAGCTTTTTGCACTGGTAAATTGTGTCTGGTAATTACTTTTATTACATTACCTCAGAATAAATTAATGGAAAATATAGGTGTTATTTTGAACTTGAAGTAAAAAGTTTAAAAAAGTAAGTAAACCCGTGGTCTGACACACCTCTCCCTGTAATTAGGTAGCACTGCCAGGGATTAAGCTTAGGTCACTTGTCCCCCAAGTGTCTGTCCAGTAGTCTAGGATCCTTCAGCTGGATTATGTGCACAAAATAGACCTCAGTAATCAATTTTCTTTAGAAAAAGTTATATCTTCCTTCCTATCTGACTTTACATATTTTTAAAAAGTAAGAACTAGATATAAAATGGCAAATTTTTATCTTTTGAAATATATTTTATTCAATAATCCTACTTGGAGAATAATTATAAAGCTTTAAACAGTAATTTCAAATGGTAAAAACAAACTCCTTCATTTTAAAAGAGAACAAACAGTTCATATTATATTTTGCTGCTTTATACACAGGAATGATTTATTTTACAAAATGGTCAGTTTCAATGTTATCCTGTAAATTTGTCTCAAAGGCAGGGTGAACTTTATAATGATACTAGAGGCCCAGTGCACTAAATTCTTGTGCGGGGGTTTCCCTCAGCCTGGCCTACACCCTCTCCATCTAGGACCCCTTGGGGGATGCCTGACTGCTGGTTTAGGCCCGATCCCAAACCGGCAGTCGGACAACCCTCTTGCAATCTGAGACCACTGGCTCCTAACCACCTGCCTGCCTGATAGCTCCTAACCACTCTACCTGCCTGCCTGATCGCCCCTAAATGCCACTGCTTGCTGGTCTGATAGCCCCCTAATTGGTCCCCTGCCGGCCTGGTCACCCCCTAACTGGCCCTGTCAGCCTGGTCGTCCCCTAACTGCCCCCCCCCCCTGCCAGCCTGGTCACTCCCTAACCTCCCCCCTGCTGGCCTGGTCACCCCCTAATTGCCCCCTTGCCAGCCTGGTCGCCCTCTAATTGCCCCCCTGCCAGCCTGGTTGCCCCCTAACTGTCTGGAAGGAAGTCAGACGTCTGGAAGATGTACGGTCGACCCAGTCTAATTAGCATATTACCCTTTTATTAGTATAGATGCTTTCCCATTAAACAGTATGACACACCATAAGAAACAACACCATGGTAACAGTTCAAAATAAAATTTACAGAACAGGTACTTTGATTTCAGCTACTGAGTATAATTCTCACAGTTAAGTGTAACTTGCACATATCTTATTTCATCAAAGGTTATCAACCAATGAAGAAAATAGTCCTTTGATACAGAAGCTCAAACACATTTAAGTTCCAAACACTATGTTCTGTTTGAAATACATGCAAGACAGACCTTACATTAGAAAAATTTTCTGAAAGAAAAATGAAGAAAAAACGTACCTGTAATTCTTACACATCTTAGCAAACAAAGATGCATAGCTTTGTCATCAAGGTCACAGTTCTACAGTACATGAGCTGCATGAATCAGCCAACTAAATTAAGAAAATTCTGGGACGAGGAATGTGGAAGTTAACGTGCATGCACAATTTCAGCAAAATTTTACCTGCTTCTCTTATAGTGTGTTTCCAAACTTGACTTGAAGAAAATTTAAGCCATGGAGTCACACATAACGATATATAAGAACATATTAGTAACATTTATCTCTTTAGCGAATCTGAATCAAAAACTTACAAAGGTGTTTTCATTATACTACCAAATTATGAATGAACCAACACCAAATGTTTAATTTGGCTACAAATTGTACAGTTCAATTTCATTTTATGATTACTTCTCTCCCGCTTCACTAATACTTTTAAAATATTACAAAGAAATGACAGAGTTGTACTAATAACCACATACAGTGGCTCAGTTTGATAATCATAATTCTCAGGTCCTTAGAGGGAGTTGGAATATAACAGGAACAGTGAGCATCTTCAGGTGATGAGGGCTGTGTAAGATCATGGAAACTAATTATATGGGCAGTTGGAAGTGTACTGGTATTTTGAAATGTAATGAGAGCCCTGTCCATGGGAGTTCTCAGCAGGGAAACCCAAATCCTTCCCTAGGTTCAAATATCCCAAATCTTCAAAATTCATTAAATGGATCAGAAAACTGTCAGAAAGCTCAGCTGAGCACCAGCGACAGGAATGGAAAGCAAGCTCCTTTGTCCCGCCCCTCGCTCCCCTCCCAGCCCATTTAGCTCTCTCAGCATACACCAGCAGACTGCTTACTATTAAACACTATCCAAAAGGCTTTTAAAAGGCAGTTTACATCATTTCTTTGTACTAGCCAATTTATTGACACTATTTGAAACTTTTGAAATATACTAGTGAAAGGAGAGGCTTTTTGTTGAGACATTGTCACCAAAACAAGTTTTTGAAATGTTTCTGAAACTAACATGGGTTTTAAAATGAAAAGAATTATTACCATCTTTACAAATAGTCTGGAGAAGGGAAAATATAATTTTATTCCATTTGGAGAATATAGCTTATCTCTTTTGTTTTCTGAAATGGCAAATTTTTAGTGACTATGTATGTTAATTTCCCATGAAAAACTATTTCTCTATTAAAACTCATTCCTATAGTTACATATTTGTTGAGTTCTCAGTACATACTATTTTGAAATAATTTTAATCATGTTTATTTTTAACCATGTAGTTTTACATTGTTGCCAATTTTGCAGATTCTATTTCCTGGATATTGTTCAGTGCAGATAAAAATTCCCAATTCAATTTCTCAGTTTCTTAGCAACCATGAAAACTCTCAGTTAATAATTGATAGCCATGAAAATTTATATCAATGACAAAATATTTCCCAAGATATAGATAAATACAATCATCAGGATTAAATAAAAAGATGAATAGCAGTATTTCTCACTTAGGTGGACATGAACAACTGCTTATTTAATTAATATGATTCAATCATCCAGAATGAAAATGTAAAGATTAAAGGGGAAATGTAGCTTCAGTATTAAAGCACTCAACTTTGTGGTGGTTGGTAAAGGAGCAAAAGTTCACTGATAAAATATTCATACCTGTTTTATTCACTGCTATATTCCCTGGACTTCTCTTAATGTAGAACCCTTAAGAGATATAATTTTCTAATAAATGAGAACACACAAAAGGAGAGCTGGCATCAATCTTCTTTTTGAATTTTTATTTTCTTTAAATTTTATATTCCAATATAAACTCATGGTTCAGAAATCTATCACTTTTGTCCCTCTATTCTCAAATGACTTTTTATCTAGTTAATTCAGGATTACACATTGTATCATAAATGAGGAAATATAAAAATGTAATATTCATAACACTGTATTTACCATCTTAATTATATAGTAACCACATTGATTGATTTAATAGTTTTTCTTTGATAAACCATGATTAGTGCTTAGGTCCTTAATGAATTCTTTCTCAAAGAAACATTACATTCTGAAAAGTGAAATAAGGGCATAGCCAATTAACTGCAGGTATACACAGTTTCCTGTAACATGTCCTACTAGTATACATTAATTTTTTATTTAAATTGTAATTATCCAGGCTTGCCATGTATTTCTGTACAAGATGCTAATTACATTTTACATGCATTTGCATATTTCATTTTACTGATATGGTATTTTTTTCGATGTATATACAACCTAACTTTTGGGAAATATGTCTCAGCCAGGTACATAGGCAGGTAAAAGTTCGTCTTAATGTCCCCAAACAACATGGCAGAGTGAAAGGAGCACAGTTTTAATGGCAGACAGCATGGATTTGTATTCAGATCCCGGACAGTTTAATTAACCTGTCTGAGCCTCTGCCTTCTCATTTGCAAATTACAGAATTTTTCTGAGGAATAGAGTAACTATATTTGGCTTAAGAATGTTTTTTAAATGCTAGTGCTTATATTGCTAATTTCAAAAACATTGGTAATTATTATAACAAACACTTGAATACTTTGAACTATGAGGATAAACAATAAGTCATTTCAGTGACAACAGTGATTGGATGTGATTTTAGAAAATAACATTTTCATTGCAGAGGAAAAGTAATTTCATTTTGTAATTGATTTAAAATATAAGGTTCCCCAAGAGGGCATTTGAGTACAGTGAGTGTGATAATTGCCTCAGCTACCCAGCTCATCTTTGACAAAGTCCACAGATAAGTCCCTGCAAATCGAAAAACATGTAATGTTCACAATATCAAACAAGCTATTTGACTTTCGTTATTCTCCATGGAATAAGAACTGTTTGACAGTGTGTATTGATTGTGTCTGTATAATTTAAACACAGATGTCTCCATTATTCAAATCACCAAATTATTCTGACATACTAAGAATGACTTTCTAGTGTCTCAAGGGCTAAGATAGAAAAACTGTATTTAATAGAACCTCCAGGTTCTAGGTAGCTAGGATTAACAGCCTTTAGTACTTGCAGAGCTGAGATCCAGGATACTTTGTGCTCGTCCTTAAATATGTATCATCGACATGACACTTTTTTCTCCAGAAGGATGAAAAGGGTAGAACAATGCCTTTATTCTACAATAATGTATCACCATAATCCAGCGAAATGCCAAGCACGAGGTATCATCCTCAGAAATTCACTAATATTTATATCACATTTACTTTAAACTCATTTCCTGCTTTCCCTTCTTATAACTTGCTAGCTTTGTACATATATATTCCTAAGGCCATACCCATGAGTGTATTTATAAAACTGCCCAAAGGACCACAATTACTGCTGTATTAAAATAATTTCATAAGAAAAAATATTTTGAAATTTTTAAACTAACCAAAATGTTAGTAATTATGCCAATATCATTTATCTTGATTTAATTTGTATTATTTACCCACACAGCTTTTATCTTAAAAATAAAAATTAATGTTATTTTCAGAATATTAAGAAATATACATTAATCTTTATGAAGTATTTGCATAGCTCAAACCTCCTTTTTATAGGACACTATAGACATATTTAATGTTTTCCTAACCATGTTTATGAAAATAACAATATATAGTATATGATTTATTTAAAAGAAAAATTGCATTATTACAAATAAGTAGAAGCATATACCATGCTCATGGATTGGAAGAATTAACATCAATAAAATTTCCATACTACTCAAAACAACCTATAGATTCAGTGCAATTCCTATTAAAATACCAATGATATATTTCACAGATCTAGAAAAAATATTCCAAAAAATTTAATGGAACCAAAAAAGACCATATATAGTCTCAGCAATATTGAGAAAGAAAAACAAAGTTGGAGAGATCACAATACTGGAAATCAAATTATATTACAAGGTCATTGTAATCAAACAGACTGGTACTGGCATAAGAACAAGCGTATAGACCAAAACAGAACAGAGAACTCAAAAACCAACCCACAGCTTTATGGTCAATTAATATTTGACAAAAGAGGCAAGAACATACAATGGAATAAAGACAGTCTCTTCAATAAATGATGCTGGGAAAATTAGACAGGTACATACAAAAAATGAAACTAGACCACCAATTTACACCATACACGAGAATAAATTCAAAATAGAAAAAAAAAAAGACTTAAATGGAAGTCACGAAAGCATAAAAATTCTAGAAGAAATATAGGCAGTAAAGTCTCAAACATTTCTCATAGTAATATTTTTTCTGATATACTCCTCGGGCAAGGGAAACAAAAGAAAAAATAAACAAATGGTACTACATCAAACTAAAGAGTTTTTGCACAGCAAAGGAAACCATTAATAAAATGAAAAGACAACCCCCTGAATCTGAATGGGGGAACATACTTGCCAAACATACATCTGATAAGAAGCTAATATCCAAAATTTATAAATCTATAATAATAAAAGCATAATATGCTAATTAGACCTGACATCCTTCCAGATGACCTTCCAGATGAAGCCGGGCTGCGAGGAAGCCCAGGTCCTGGGTGCCTCTGGCAGCTGGAGGGAAGCTGGGTCCCGGGTGCCAGAGGAAGCGGTGCCAGCAGCCGGGGGAAGGAAGGCCTACTCTTGCACAAATTCCATGCATCGGGCCTCTAGTAACTTATAAAACTCAATACCAGAAAAACAAACAATCCAATTAAAAACTAAGCAAAATACATGAATAGACTCTTCTCCAAAGAGGACATACAGATGGCCAATAGACAATGAAAAGATGCTCAACATCACTAATCATCAGAGAAACACAAATTAAAACCACAATTAGATATTACCTCACACCTTTCAGAATGGCTATCATTAATAAATCAACAAATAATTGTTGGTGAGGTTGTGAAGAAAAGGGAACCCTTATGCACTGTTGGTGGGAATCCAGATTGATGCAGCCACTGTGGAAGCAGTATGGAGTTATCTCAAAAAATTAAAAATGAAGCTGCCTTATGACCCAGTGATTTGACTTCTCAGAATTTATACAAAGAAACCCAAACCACTAATTTGAAAGAATAAAAGAATATATGTATGCCTATGTTCATTGCAGTATTATTCACAACTAGAGGCCTGGTGTACGAAATTCGTGCACGGGTTGGGGCGCGGTCTCCTCAGTCTAACCTGCACCCTCTCCAATCCAGGAACCCTCGGGGGATGTGGAACTGCCGGTTTAGGCCCGATCAGTCAGACATACCTCTCACAATCCAGGACCACTGGCTCCTAACTGCTCACCTGCCTGCCTGACTGATCGCCCCTAACTACCCCCCACTTGCTGGCCTGGTTGCCCCCAACTGCCCCCCCTGTCAGCCTAGTTGCCCCCAACTGCACCCCCCGCTGGCCTAATCACCCCTAACTGCCCCCCCCCCCCCTGCCTGATGCTCAGTCGTTTGGTCGCCCCTCACTAACCACCCTGCCGGCCTAGTCTCCCCACGTAGGCTGTTCTGTCATCTGTTTGGTTGCGATGGTCACTTAGGCTTTTATTATTATAGATGGCCAAGATTTAGAAGCAGCCCAAGTGTCCATCAGTAGATAAGTAGATAAAAAAAGTTATAGTACATTTTACACAAGGAACTACTACTCTGCCTTAAAAAGGAAGAAAATTCTACCCTTTTGGACAGCTTGAATGGACCTGGAGAACATTATGCTAAGTGAAATAAGCTAGTCAGAGAAAGACAAGTACCATATGCTTTCACTCATATGTGGCATTTGATGAACAAGCAGAACCACCACGCATAATAGAGACAGACTCATAAATAGAGAGCAGGCAGATAGCTCTGGTGGGGCAGGGGAGTGTTTTTTGGGGGGAGTGGAAGGATTAAAGAAAAAACAGGGAGAGATCTCATGGACATGGGCAACAATGTAGTGACTGGGGTGGGAAGGGGTAGGTGGAAGAGGGGATAGAGGAGATAAATGGTGATTGAAATTTTTTTATATAAAAAATCCATTGCACATTTACACAATAGAACAATATGCACCTGCAAAAAAGAAGGATCTCTTACCTTTTGAGACAGCATACATGGATCTAAAGAGTATTATGCTAAGCAAACAAAGTCAGTCAGAGAAAGACAAATGCCATATAACCTCACTAACATTTGGAATCTAATGAACAAAATAAACTGATGAACAAAATAGAAAGAGAAGCATGGATACATGGGACTTAAGGGTGGCAGTGGGAGAGACTGTATAAAGAAGGTGGTGGGTTTAGTTAAAGAACATATATGCATACCCCATGGACACGGAAAATAGTGTGGTAAAGGCCAAGGGCGGTGGAGGTGGGGGTGGATGGACATTGGCAAAAGGGGGGGGTGAGGGACATCTGTAACAGTGTCAAAATTAAAAACTAAAAAAAAAAAATAAAATTAAACATTGTATTGTTTTAATAGATTTTGTTCACATTAAATGTATGTTGACCCCTCTGGATATTTTATATTTTTTACTTTTTAGGTAACCTGAAAGTTCTATCCTGTGAAAAATGATTATATAAAATCATTGTCAAATTACCATTTAAAAAAGATTTCATGGATACTTTCCTTGCAGATATTTGAAAATGTTTGAGTTTAATAAATTTTCATGATAACAGTATATCAATGGACCAATAGTATTGAAATATTGGTAAGCATCAGAATCAACTGAGAACTCCATTAGAAATGCATATATCTGAGTCCCCTAACTCCAGTTACATAAAAATTTCCAAGGGAAAGGCCTACACATCAATATTTTATGTAATATAGCTTCCATGTGATTCTGACACCCAACATAATTTGGAAGTCACTACTGTAGGAAATGTATTTATCCTGTATGGAATTTAGAACTATACTGAAACTTCAACTAGCTTGCCACTAATATTTTACAAACATCTAAAGTGTTTATAAGGTAAATTTTTTCATGATCATTCATGTACTTTCTTGATTTCTTTAAATTGTGTTGTTTCAGTAAGTGCACATAGGAAGACACAATGAATACCACTTTTGCTTGTATATTATTCCAGGAGAAGGTGGTAAATAATGTCAGCATCTTCATTTCTTTGTTTTTTCTTGCATCTACAGTGTCTGCCATGTGACCTTTGTAGCTTCTTTCAAAAAGGGTAGTGTATATGTCCCTGCCCTACTGATGCTGGGCTTGGCCATCTGATTTACTTTGGCAGATGGAATGTAGTCCAAATGTGATGACAGGCCAACTCACAAGAACAGAGATTTTGTGGTGTTCATTATGCAGCATCATAATGTCCAGAAGAGACCAACATATGTAACCTGGGATAGCATATTTGGGGGCTCATATTCACTACTTTAAACAAGAACCAAATAATCCCACTAAGACAACTATACAGTCATTTACTTAAACTTTTTTAAGTGCATTGATATTGGCAAATGTATTCATATAAAAAATGTTAGAGATTTTTACCATTTACAATAAGCCATCTTTACTATTTCTTTTTTATCCTGTATCTCTGGAAATTAGCATAGAATTGGGACAGGTTTAGCACTTAAATACATGTAGATTTATTATGTGAAATACAGAGTGATTGACTTGAGCAAATGAATTTGCCTTTGATTTATAGAGACCTGTAATGTTAATGAAAGATATTGGATATATCTATGTTTTCAATATATAAGTTTACACCATTCATAATAGTTATTTTTGTTATCATAAGTAATATGTAGTAAGACTACATGGATAAGTTTCTAATATTTTAACCTATTAACATTTTAATATATAACCTACTACTTCCAGAACAAGATAATAAATGTCATACATAAATTAAACCCATTTTCTAGCATACTAAGTATTGTATTAAGATTCATTCATTAACAATCATGGTAATACCACCTTTTTGCCATTTTGACAGTCAGTGAACAGCAAGTTCCAGGTGACTGGCATTTGAAGTTTATGTAACAGTATATTGAATATGATTACTTTTGTTAATGACCAACATAGACTTGAATGTAAATATCTCATAAAAACAAGATTTAGATAATTATGATTCAAGGCAAGTTGAATCCATAAACTTCACTAACAATTGTGTATTAATTTTTGTCGACCTTTGGATTTATTTGACTGTATTTGAATTTTTTACTATAGTAGTGACAAAGTTCAAATACTAAGTGGTAGACATTATAAAGACCATAGTAGAATACTATGTCCTTATTATATTTGTAGGAAAAATAAATGCATGTTGTATTGCACAATAAGTTGCTAAATTTTAATGACTCTTCATTTTTTATATTGTGAATCAAAGTATAATTATAAAGTTCATTAGGATGTGGTTCTCTTATACTTAAGTTTTGGAATTGTTCCATAATAACACCTTTATCATAAGCAAATTCCATTATGATTTTGACTTTTCTATTCACATATAATATCTCATTAATTATAATTTCTCTAGCCTTATTATATTTTTTGAGATGCTCTCCAAAGTAAGCTCCCCTTCCTTCCAGTCTTTTTTTTTTATTTTATATTCATACCTTTGGAAAAGGAACTGAATGTGCTATGGCTCTCTCTTCCCCCAAAACCTCTGCCTCACAATGAACCCTTTCCATGTGATCTGCATCCTGATACCACTTTTACCACCTTTCTCATTAGGGCCATCTATGAAACTCCAGGACACTCATCCAATTATTGTAATAATTTCATCTCATGGATCAAAATTTTCATGGTCAACTCACCCTCTACCATCATTTTTTAAATCTTAAAAATAAACATTAAAGACTCTTCTCAAATTCTGGTCTCACTGTTCATTAAATGTTTAAATTGCAATAATCTTTGTTGTTCTTTAGGCAACTAACAAGTAACTAATATTAAAATGTGTCTTTATCAGAAATGTCCTATTTCTTATATTTAAAATTCTAAAATAATTTCTCTCTCTACCTATGATGTCTTTATACTACACCCATTCTACTTAGTTTTACTCATAGTGACTCTTATTAGCTTTCCTGTTACCAATGCTAGTAGCCCCCGGTCTCATTGTGGCTTCCACTCAGACTTTACCCAGCCTAATCTCCATAGTCTTTCATGACATGATACACAGAGTCCTAGATATTTTAATCTTTTTCCTGTACCTCATATCTGTAAATTGCTAGAGTTCAGTGAGTCTACTACCTCTTACATTCAATATCAGTTTTATCATGCAAACACACACACACACATGCATACACACACACACACACACACCCCAAAACAAACAAACAAAAAAACCACCACAGTATTTTTTTCTGGAATTAGACAAATGTGATATAATGTCATCTAATCTCTCACCATGATTTTGAAAAATGTACTTGTTGCCTAGTGTTAAATCCCCATTTTCTTACTAGTTACCCCTAGTAGATAAGGGTAGTCCTCTCACCTCCATTTTTGTTACCTTATTAAATGTCACATGTTTCCCCAGGTCAACTGAGTAGCACCCCACTACTAAAGTAGAGCCCCAATAGGATGCCAGACTTGTGTGAGTCTCTTTCTGCACTTTCACCCTCACTCTCATTTTTCTACTCTGAGAATGTATTCTGCTTTATGGCTATTAATGCTATTTTATTGCCTCTAAGTTAATCAACCCCAACCTCCTCCAAGGCTTTGTTTTATTATAATTGTTAGAGATAATCTTAGACACTGCCAAAACTCATAAGGCAAAGTCTAGATACAAACATGAGAATACATATATTTCTAACACATATAACACAGGATGAGGTAACTAGAATAACACTCTCTTCTAAAGTTGAAGCCCTATAATCTGTAAGACAAACTCAGACTTTTAAAAAAATGTTTTTATTGATTTTAGGTAGAGAAAGAGAAGGGGAGAGATAGAAACATCAACAATAAAAGAGAACCATTGATTGGCTGCCTCCTACATGCCTCCTACTGGGGATCAAGCCCACAACCCCAGCATGGTGCCTGATTGGAATTGAACCATGACCTCTTGGTTCATGGGACAATGCTCAACCACTGAGTCAAACTGGCGGGTAGAGGCATGTTTTGTTTTTTTAATCATTGGTATCAATAGACACCGACAAATCAGAAAAAGGCAGAGATAGCTTTGCCTTTGGGACTTATTTTATAAAATGTTTGTTTGTAAATGTTAAATTCTGTTATCCCACTCCACACATGAGTCAGGGACCTTATGTGTCATGTGCATTATTGACTCAATAGTGAATGGCAGCCCTCAGACATAAAATATTGATGAAAGAATGAATGAGTGACATAGATGATATTGGCATTCCCTAGGTTATCTTCTTTGTTCCCCAGGCAGCTTCTAAATTTTATAGCCTCTCTCAAAACCCTAATCTCCCCAACTGAGAAAATGATAAAAACTAATATAAATTACTTCATGGTGCCTGTCTCCTTGCATGGACACATACATACTATTATTTACTCACTAAATGTGTCCTTGAAATATTGCCTCTAAACTCTATTGACACTGTTCCTCAATCTCCTAACCAATTAGCTACTGATAAAATAATTCAAAGGTCTTCTTTAGTTCTTCCTCATTTATTTTCTGAAGCCTTTGCTGCTGCTTATCAGCTTACTCTATTTCCGAGACTTGGGGTTCCTACATCTCTGCTATAACCGGTGGGTATTCTTCCTCTCAATTACAATTTAATAGTGGTCATTATACCTCAGGAATCTGTCCCTAAATTTACTCTCCATTTACAAGCTTTCTTCCATTATTTTGAGACCAGTAATGTCTGAGAAGAGGCATTACTGATTTGTAATCTTTACAGGGAGCTCACCCCAGAAGAAAGTGTGGTAATGGACTTTTCTCTAAACTCTGACTCACCTTCTGTATCTTTTTCCTCGGTTCAATACTCAGCTCAAATGCTAGCTCCATGAAGAATTTTCTGTACTTTGTACTTTATACAATCTCCTTATTTTGAATCAGATAGAGTCAATTTTTTCTAATCTAGACAGATCTTATTATCATTTTTACTAGAGTCCTGATGCATGAAATTCATGCAGGGGGCTTGGCCCTCACAGCCCCTCGCAGCCTCAGCCAGCCCTTGAAGCCCCAGTGTCATCTGGAAGGACATCCAGAAAGTTGTTTGGCTGTTTGGTCTAATTAGCATATTAGCTCTTTATTATTAAGATAAGCTTTTAAGGTTTAATTTATAAACATGCAGAAAAAATACTTATTTCACTGGGAAAACACTAAATGTGTTCATATTTTTTCATGGTTTTACTTCTACTTGGTGATAGTTATTATGTTTTAGGATCTATTTAAATATATTTTATAGATATTATTATGTTAATATGAAAATCAATATTAAATAAAAATTTTTCAACAAATTAAATTTTACATAATGAAACATGGATTTAGTAAATGTAGATACATCTATTTTCAACAATTATAAATATATAATTTTCAATATTGGTATAATTGTTTGACTTGAAGTTGAAATAACCTAAACTTTGTGTGAGCCCAGGATATTCACTACTATGAATTTTGGAATAGATCTAGTTGATCCTTAAAAAAGAGCAAAACTTTATTTTTAAATTAACCTAAATAATGAAATTGGATTATTTTTTGAAATTTTATTTTATTTTTTAATTTTTTTAAATATATTTTATTGAGTTTTTACAGAGAGGAAAGAAGAGATATAGAGAGTCAGAAACATCGATGAGAGAGAAACATCGATCAGCCTCCTCCTTGCACACACCCCACTGGGGATGTGCCCACAACCAAGGTACATGCCCTTGACCAGAATCGAACCTGGGACCTTTCAGTCCGAAGGCCGACACTCTATTCACTGAGCCAAACTTGTTTTGGCTGAAATTTGATTTTAGTAACTGCAACCTTATAACATTTCATTCACAAATGTTAACATCTAAAAAGTATGAGTAATACCATATAATTTCATATTCAAGTAAGAACAAATGCAAAAGACACAATGAGTTTTTTGGTTCACAGCTAATATGTTATGAAATTGAAGAATGAATGCAATCATAAGATAAATACATATTAATTAACCCAGCATATTTTACATACCTGAATGCCTTATTAAGACAGAAACATGCTAATTAAAAATATTTATGTGATAATCATGTACTGACACTCAAAAGTCTGTGTTTTAAATCTGATAAAAATATATAGTATGTGACTTAGATAAATATGGTAAATAATTTTTTCCTTTAAATTAATTTTAATTTTTTAGAGAAGCTTTAGGTTCACAGCAAAACTGAGCAGCAGGTGCATACTTCCCTGCCCCCCTCCCCCCACATACACTACAAATGTCTGTCTGCACCAGATGGCACATTGTTACAACTGATGAACATACATTGACATATCTTCACCTAAAGTCCATACTTTAAGTTAGGGTTCACTCTTGGTGTTGTATATCCTGTCTACTTGGACAATTGTATAATGCCATGTATATGCATTACAGTGTAATACAGAATAGTTTCACTGCTGTATTAAGTCCTGTGTGTTTTGCATATTTATCCACTCCTTCCCCTTAACCTCTGACAACCACTGGCATTTGTATTGTTTCCACAGTTCAGCCTTTTCTTGAACGTCATATAGTTGGAATCATACAGTATATAGACTTGCAGATTTCCCTCTTTCACTTAATACCATGCACTTAAGATTCCTTCATGGTTTTTCATGACTTAAATACTGATTCTTTAGTGCTGAATAGTATTATATTGTCTGAATACACCCAGTTTATATTTCTATTCACCTACTGAAGGACATATTGTTTGCTTCCAAGTTTTGGTAATTAATAATGAAGCTGCCGTAAACATGCATGTGCAAACTATTGAATGGACATAAGTTTTCAACTAATTTGAGCAATAAATGCCAATGTGACTAATGGGCCATGTGAAAAGAGAATGTGTATTTTGTAAAAAATTGCCAGACTGTTTTCCAAAGAGTACTATTTTGCAATGTACTATTTTGCATTTCTACCAGCATTGAATGAGAGTCCCTGTTGCTTCATTTCCTTACCAGCATTTGGTGGTGGCTATATTTTGTTCTGGCCATTCTAATAGCATGTAGTTGTGCCTCCTGTTTGTTTTAACTTTTGTTTTCCTGATGATGTATATGTGGATTATTCTTTCATAAGCCTATTTACCATATGTATAACTTTTTTGTTGTTGTTGTTGTTAATCCTCACCCAAGGATATTTTTCCATTGATTTTTAGAGCAAGTGGAAGAGAGAGGGAAAGACAGAGAGAAACATTGATGTGAGAGGAACACATTGATTGATTGCCTCTTACATGAGGAGGAGCCTATAACCAAGGTATGTTCCCTTGACCAGAATCAAACCCAGGACCATTTGGTCTGCAGGCCGAGGCTCTATCCACTAAACCAGACCAGCTAGGGCCCATGTGTATAACTTCTTTAGTGAAGTGTTCAGTAAAGTCCTTTGCCCATATCTAATTGGGTTCTAATCAGGTTGCTCAATTTCTTATTTTTCATTTGTAAAAGTTTTTTGTAAATTTTGGAAAACAGCCTATATTGGATATGCCATTTGCAAATATTTTCTACAGTGAGTATCTTTTGCAAAGCAGAACTTTTCATATTTAAGGAAGTCCAGTTTATCAATTATTTGTTGTGTATTATTTCTTTTGTTTTATCTAAAAGGTCATTGCCATGCCCAAGGTCATCTAGATTTTTCCTATTTTATTTTCTAGGAGTTTTATAGTGTTTTGTTTTACATTTATATTTGAAATATTTTGAGTTATATTTATGAAGGATACAAGAACTGTATCTAGATTCACTATTTGCATGAATGCCCAGTTATTCCAGTGTGATGTATTGAAAAGACTGTCTTTTCTAATTGTAACTGATTTTTCTCCTTTGTTAAAGATCCGTTATCAATATTTTATGTGCATCTATGTAAATCATTTTTAACATCTGGTATTTAACACTTCCTATCTTTTCTTGTAAATGGTACATTCCTGTCATGTCTAAAAATAGACATCTTTATTTTCCATATTACCATTCCTTTTAAAATAACATAATATTTTTTACTGATATTATTAGGTAAATATTAGATTTGTTGGTTCAGGCATGCTGTTTTTATAGCTTCATCATATTATATAGCAACTTGTGACAGCTTGGATATTTATCAGATCATGAAGAAAGCTCAAATATTACTAATGTTCTATTCACTTATGCAATTTTCTTAATGACTATGTTGGGCACTATTCTAAGTTCAATAATATCTTTAGAAACATTGTATATTCAGATAGATATATAAGTACATATATACATTTATGTAAGTGTGTGTGTGCGTGTGCGTGTGTGTGTGTATATACGTATATATATATATATATATATATATATATATATATATAATCTCCAAGATAATTCCTATAATGAAAATATGTGCATAATACATATTGGAGAAAAGATTAAGCCATTAACTATTTAGAGGAAAGAAGAGGACATATTTGAACCAGATCATTAAAAGACTATCTAGAGATGGCTGCTGCAAGAAAGGTAATATTCAGGAAATCACTAGTTCAATACTGATGTAATATAAAATGTGAAGATCTTTGACAGTAAATGTGTCTGGACAGGTAAGTGGGAACAATACTCTTAAAAGTCGGGAATGATTAAAAAATAATATTTTTATCAAAGGGCAAATAATATAAATTGGTCGTGCTATGATTATATTTATTTATTTTAAAAGATTATACTGAAAACAATGTGCAAAATGTGAAAGATTAAAATTCTGAGGCAGGATACTGATAAAGAGGTGCTATATTTCAATATTTCTCCTTTCTTTCTCCCTTTTTCTTTTTATTGCTTTATTTGTTCCTTTGTTAGTTCGGCTTTTCTGCCTCTATCTTACTTGTAATTATTGTTCCTGGCCCCTCACAATATGGCCTCTCCTCTAATCATCTGATGGTACAGCCCCTGCACTCATCTTTTCTGGTCACAAAATGGTCAGAGAGAGGCCAGGAAATCAGAAACTTGAACTATGGTAGTTCTTGTGGAAGACAGCACTAGTGTTTTTTGTATCATTTCTGTGTGTGAAACACTACCTGTTTTCATTATAAAAATGGATATAATGGAACCAATACATTCATTACAGAACACAATTTATATTTCATAGAGAACTACTGGTTATTCTATGATATAGCAAACCATGTAGGCATATAAAAATTGTACTAGCAACTCAGTGTGTTACTTTGAATAGTCTTGGGCTCTATATAACAATTCTATGGAAGATATAATTTTTTAAAGAAATGTTGGGTTAACTATAAGAATAATGATCAGAAAATCTTACCAAATTGCAAGTACACATAATTTGAATTTTTATAGTAGAGTTTAGATATTATAGTTAAAAGTTGTTAGCAAAAAATTCATCATTTTAAAATGCTTTCAGATAGATAATTTTATTATCAGACTAAATATTTCTAGCCACCAAACTATTTTGCCTATTGATAACATGAGGGCTTTTTTAAAGAAATATATGTGACATATAATAAATATCTCTGTATTTATGCTTTGTCAAATTCAAATTTTATGTAATTTGCCTCATACTTGAAAGTAAAACTGCTCCAAAGATATTTTGAGTATTTAAAAAAAAATGTATTTCCTTTCTCTATTAAACTATTTTGTTTTCCATGGCATGTTTTTGTTGAGACTTATGCTTCTCAGTTCCAGGATATTTTCCACATTGGGAAATAAAGTTACATCGCATTTCATGTTCTTTTACTCATATTTCTGTATTAGCAGGTTTCTAAAAATTAAGCTTGTTCAGACTGTGGATTTCTGCTGACACAAAATGGCACTGCTGCAGAAGCAGAGCTAAACTAAATAAAAATCTGCTTGCCTGTGCACTAACAGCATTTCCTATAAGCTTATCCATAAAGATAATTTCAGAAGAAAGTATAGAAGTAAAATTTTTATCACAATGAACTAATGACAAGATGTTCTCCTTTTGCGGATTATAAATACTCCCTAAGGTCAGAGCTGGGTTTAGCAAAATTTGAGGAAAAAATTCAGATGTTTCTGTTGTATTTCTCATCCTTAATGTCCTCTTTTCTTGCTACCTGGCCCCTTTTCTCCTGTGGATTTTATTTCTCTACCTGTACTCCCTTTGAACCAAGTTGTCCAGTTCTTTCCCACAAAAAGGGAACCAACTGATAAATCCTGACACCCTCCCTCCTTGTCACCTAGAATGATCCAAGCTCCAATTCTTCCACTCTGGGAGCTATATCTTAGTGTTATGTCTGATGGTGAGGAGTACCTAATGTGTTAGGGGAAGTTGGAGTGGACATACTGGAGGTTTTACTTCTAACGTGGGGTTTACAAAATCAAGGTTGAAGTGGCAGATCTTAGAAGGTTTCAGGAAATCAGTAATATCACAAATGCCACACAAAATTTAATGGAATTTTGCTGTAGATAATAACACTTACTCTACAGATAATGTCTGGGTTTTCTGATTTAATCTACAGAAAATTGTCGGCATGTACTTCAATCACATTTTTATGACATTCATAGTGATAAATTTTGCGTTGCTGTAAGAACTGATTTTCTGTGATTGGTTCTCCATCCAAATAAATTTTAATATCAGGAATAAATATTTTTATTTACATCTCGCCATCCTAACTGCAGTTTCTATTGTTGCAGTTTGGCATAAATGTGTAAAACTAAACAAACAAGCAAAATGTGTAACAGACCTGGCCAGTATTGCTCAGTGGTTGGGCATCAGCCTATGAACCAGGAGGTCATGGTTTGATTCCCAGTCAGGGCATATGTTCGGGTTACAGGCTCAATCCCCAATGTGGGGCATGCAGGAGGCAGCCGACCAATGACTCTCTCTCATCATTGATGTTTCTATGTCTCATTCCCTCTTCTTTCCTCTCTGAAATCAATACAAATATATTTTTTAAAATGTGAAACAGACTAAAGCTTTGGCTGCTCCCCAGGACCTGCGTTTTATGGGCCTATCTCTGTCTAATATATCTTTACTAGAGGCCCGGTGCACGAAATTCGTGCACGGCGGGGAGGGGGGTAGCAGGGGGTGTTGTCCCTCAGCCCAGCCTGCAGTCTCTCCAATCTGGGACCCCTCAAGGGACCTTCACTTTTTCCTTCAAGAGTGTGGTGGAAAAACCCTAGATCACCTTCTTGGATTCTTATACCCCAAATTACCAAGAACACTGCAAGTGGTGGCCTACAGGGAGCTTAGCCAATGAATTGTCAGAAAAGGTATTTACTCTCAAACTGGTTTGGCTCAGCGGATAGACCGTGGGCCTGCAGACTGAAGGGTCCCAGGTTTAATTCCTGTTAAGGGCATGTACCTTGGTGGGAGGCATAGCCCCAGTGGGGAGTGTGCAGGAGGCAGCTAATGGATGTTTCTCTCTCATTGATATTTCCGACTGTCTATCCTTCTCCCCTTTTCTCTGTAAAAAAAAAAATCAATAATTTTTTTTTAAAAAAGGTGTATCCTCTGCAGCTCATGCAGCCCCTGGGTTGTGTCCACTGGGCTAGGGGCATGTCCCTGCCACCCGGTGGTGGCTGCCGGGGTCTCCGCACATCCCAGAGGCCAGCAGCCATCCCCCTGTGGAGGGCGCTAGGCTGGGGGCATGGACACAAACCACCACTTGGTGCTGGAGCTTGGAAAGCCTTTGGGGTGGGGCAGGAACATCCCCGTCTCCAAATGTCCAAGGCCAGCAGCCAGCCCCACCATGGGCCCCAGGCTCGAGGCTTGCAGGGACCCTGGGCAGCACACAGCAGTGGCCGCCAGGGTCTCGCACACCCTAGAGGCCAGCAGCCAGCCCCCAGTCCTGGGCGCCTGGCTGGGGGCGTAGCCCCAAACCACTGCTTCCTGCGGTAGCCTTTGCAAGTGGCTGGGGGAGGCCAGCAGCCAGCCTGACCATGGGCCTCAGGCTCGAGGCATGCAGGGACCCTGGGCAGCATGCACCTGGATGGGGGCATGGCCCCAAACCTCCGCTTTGTGCAGGAGCCTTTGCAAGTCACTGGGAGTGGGGCGGGAACATCCCCACGTTGCTATAGTGACTCGGGGATGTTCCCGCCCCACCAGGTGGCTTGGCGGCTACAGCCATAGGCTTCGAGTGGCCAGGGGATGTTCTGGGACCCCTGCCGCTCGGGACCTAAGCACGGGCCTACAGGCTAGGAGCGGCCTGGGTCCGGAGGATGTTTCCTGGACCCGGGCCGCTCAGCGCCTGCGTATGCAAATTAACCGCCATCTTGTTCGCTCTGATTGGCTGTGGGCATAGCGAAGGTGCGGTCAATTTGCATGTTTCTCTTTTATAAGGTAGGATGCCCAATGCACGTGCTTTAAGATGCTCTCACATTTGGTGTCACTTGCCTTCCTCCTTTCAAATGCTACCTGAGTACAATTTTAGTCTGTGTTTCTTCTTCTTCACCATTGCTTGTTTCTCAGACCCGCTTGTTTAAAAAACAACACAAAACCCTAATCTATATTATCTTAGGCAAACAAATAAGCCTCAAGCTTCTAGGAGTACTGATCAGATTTTGAAGATGCATTGTTTAGTTTATAATGTTGCTCCCTTCATGCCTTCATGCACATTTTTAACATAGGTGCAAAATCCCTCCTCACACCTCTAAACCCATAGTCAGGCCTGGATGCTTGGTGTGTTCATTATCTCAATTAGGCAGAGAAACAAAGGGCAAAATACAGTCCCATTCGAAGCACAGAGTGAGACATTGGTAACAATACTCCCTCCTTTCATTTTTTTTCCTTTGGCATATACACAATGAAATACTACGCTGCTGTAAAAAAGAAAGAACTCTTACCATTTGCAACAGCATGGATGGACCTGGAGAGAATTACACTAAGTGAAATAAGCCAGTCTGAAAAAGATAAGTATCACATGACTTCATTTATGGAATATAATGAACAACATAAACTGATGAACAAAAATAGATCCAGAGACATAGAAGCATGGAATAGACTGTCAAACCTCAGAGGAAGGGCAGGGGAGGGCTGGAAGGGGAGGTAAGAGATCAACCAAAGGACTTGTATGCATGCATATAAGCATAACCAATGGACAAAGACAGTAGGGGGATGAGGGCTTATGCTGGGGGGTGGGAGTGGGTGGGGACAAGTTAATGGGGGTAAAAGGAGACATATGTAATACTTTCAACACTAAAGAATTTTTTAAAAAGTGTTTTGCACAAATTATTCTCCACTAAGAACTTGTGTGATATAGGAAAAAATTCCACATGAGCACATTTTATGACAATAGCTTTTGTCTGTATTAAATTTCAACTTAAATTATAATCATACCATGTTTTATTTTACCAAATTTAAAAACATTATTTTGATCCAAACAATATTTTTATGTCCACATCAAAAGATCCTGTTCCGTAGATCAAAACACATCAGTGGTTTTACTGGTAAAAACTTTATATGGCTTCTAGCAAGACTGAGGCTAGGTTCTGCTAAAGAATAGTAAAAATGTATGAACAGTTTGAAAAGCATTCAAAAATTATCTCTGCTTCTTATTGAACACTTGAAGTCAATACAGAATTGCATATGGAAATCAGGCCAGATTAAAGAAGGCAGGAGGAGTCTGGAGAGCATAACGAGAGAATTCAGTAAATGAGAGTAAGGTTTTGAATGTGTGTACGACATAATTGTATTCCACACATGTTACCTCATCAGCTGATGTGCAGACAAGGGAGGATTTGTGGTGTTTGAGAATCTGGCGTCTCAGATGCGTCACATGCTGTTGTTTCTTCTGCTTTGGGAACATCTAGGGAAGTTAACATATCCTTTGTCATTAATAAATGTGTGTCTCTCACATGTGTCTGTCGGCATCTTTAAGTGAACCACATAGCTATCTCATTTTGATGCTGACCCACTGGCTCATCTCTAATACGTTTATAGCATCGCTGCTATTCATTTCTAGATAGTGTGCAGAAATTTGAATCTCAGCCAGGGTGAGAGCTGCAACATGCCATATACTAGGCCCAACCTTCATACATAATACCATTGCAAGGCCAATGTGATCTCAAGTCATTAAAGAAAAAATCCCCTTCACACAAATTGGTAAGAGACTGTCATTTACATGATAGCAAACTGATGTGAACAAAAAGCCCTTTTTTCTTTTCTTTTGAATTTTTAAGCTTTCATTTTTTAAAAAAATTTATCTTTGCTGTCGAAAGTATTCGAGATGTTACCCTTCCCCCCCCCATCGACTCCCTCACCCACACCCTTGCCCCCTCCCCAACCCTCCCCTGCAGTATTGTCTGTCGATGGGGTATTCATATATGCGTATAAATTATTTGGTTAATCCCTCCTCCTCCCCCTCTTCCCTCTGAAATACATCAGTCTGTTGCATGCTTCTATGTCTCTGGATCTATTTTGTTTGTTAATTCAGTTTGTGCATTAGGTTCCACATATGAGTGAGATCATGTGATACTTGACTTTCTCTGATTGGCTTATTATAAATACTTATTTTGGTTTCTTACCAACACTTCTCTAGTGGGAGAAAAGATTAAAGAAGAAAAAGTATTTAAAAATAAACTTTGAAAATCAATGTGACTGACACCAGGGAGTTGCAAAAAGACTTAAATGTATTTACTATGCCAGAAAATTTGAAATTATTTTAATTGTTGCCTCTGAGAGAGATTTTAGCTTACGTTTCAGGTGAAAATGTTAAAACACTAGAGACTAAATAAAACGAATTAATATATATCATTATAAGAAGGTGTTTTCAAAGTGTTTATTTACATAAAAATATATTTAAATAACTAAACAGTTAATTTGTAAGCTATCCTATCTAATAATAGACAAATATGCAAATTGACCATACCTCCGGCACACCCACAAGCCATGCCCACCATCCAATCAGAGCGAGCATGCAAATTAACCCAAACCAAGATGGCTACAGCCACAGAGAGCAAGGTTTCCTAGGTAACAGAGGAAGCCAAGCTTTCTGCCAGCCGTTGCAGGCCTAAGCCTCCACTCAAGCTACAAAGTTTCAATTATAGAAGGTAAACAAATTCAAACAAATGGTGGCAGAATGGAGCTTGAGAGAGCAGGCCAGGGTTGCTGCCGGCAACAGGGGAAACAAAGCTTTCCGCACACCCTGGCCGGGCCCACCCGCTTAAGGCAACAAAGTTTCAATTATAACCCCAACACAAATGGCTTTGGGCCTCGGAGGGAGCCCCAGGCTTGGCTCCACTCCAGGCTACAAAGTTTCAATTGTAGAAGGAAAATAAATCCCAGATACCTGGGCCTCGCTTGGGTTGCCAGGGGGCGTGGCCGGCCTGCAAACCACCACAGGCCCCTCACTCAGGCTGCCCCACACTCCAAGGGAATCCCCACCTGATCCAGGACGCCCTTCAGGGCAAACCAGCTGGCCCCCACCCCTGTACCAGGCCTCTATCCTATCTAATAAAAGAGTAATATGCAGATTGATCATCACTGCAACACACAATATAGCTGCCCCCCTGTGGTAAAAGATCCTGCCCCCATGTGGACACAAGATGGCCACGACAAGATGGCCAGCAGGAGAGGGCAGTTGGGAGGCACCCGGCCTGCAAGGGAGGGCAGTTGAGAGGGACCAAGCCTGCAAGGGAGGGCAGTTGGAAGTGATCAACCCTGCAGGAGAGGGCAGTTAGGGGTGACCAGGCCGGCAGAGGAGGGAAGTTGGGGGCAAACAGGCTGGCAGCAGAGTGGTTAGGGTGTGATCAGGCTGGCAGGCAGAAGCGGTTAGGAGCAATCTGGAAGGCAGGCAGGCAAGCAATTGGGAGCCAGCATTCCTGGATTGTGAGAGGAATGTCCGACTGCCCATTTAGTGGGATTGGACCTAAATGGGCAGTCGGACATCCCTTAAGGGGTCCCATATTGAAGAGGGTACAGGCTGGGCTTAGGGACAACCCCCCTCCATGCACGAATTTTGTGCACCGGGCCTCTAGTCTATACTAATAAAAGAGTAATATGCTAATTAGGGTAGACATCTTCCGGATGTCCATCGGGACTTCCATCTGGACAAAGCCACAGTGGCTGAGAGGCCCAGGGCTCACAGCCGTGGGCTCACAGCAGCCATGGGCTCAGGTAGCCATGAGCACTGGTGTCTGCAAGGCCCGGGGCTCAGGTCTCGCAGCCGTGGTGGCCAGCAGTGGCAGCAGCAGTGGGGTGATGAGGGCAGCGCCTTCCCCTGATCATCCTGGTCACCTTCCGCAGAAGGAGGCCAGAGGCAGCAGCAGTAATAGGGTAATGGGGGTGGCGGGTAAGCCATCAGTAGGACATCCCCTGAGGGCTCCCAGACTGAGAGAGGGGGCAGGCCAGGCTGAGGGACCCTGCCCCCAGTGCATGAATTTTTGTGCACTGGGCCTCTAGTTTCTGTAATAATAATTTTGTGAAACACATAAAACTAGACGGTGAGGAACAGCTTTTTTTCCATCTATAGGATGGAAGTATTTTGAACTCAGTGTAATTAATTACTAGAAATCAACAAACTGGTTAAGAGTAAAATCTTCTTTTGCTACTTTTACTGGATAGTACATAAGAAATTTGCCCATTTGAATTATGTTGTTCAGTTGCATTTCATTAAGATAAATTAAAAATTCTTCATTTAAAGATCTCTAAATGGCAATACATGTGTATAAAATCAAATAAATGTAATAGATCATTCACTATCATCAACACACATTACAAAGTTACTAAAAAACCATAAATTCATTGTGTATTGGAAGATTATATATGTATTATATTGTCTACAATTTAATCTTATATGACATATTTGGGTGAGAAGATCATAAATAAGTAGATGCTGCTTCATTGCTAGAAAATGGAATGAGCTTCATTTGGCATATCATTTAATTCAATTATCTTTTTTAATATAACTTATTTTTAACTCAATTACCTCACAGTCTAAACAAATTATCACAGTTGAGGGATGTTGTAGAGTAAACATGAACTAGAGATTAATATAATCTTTTTTAATAGAAAATATATATTTCATTAGGTAGCACAGCAAATCATCGGGGGCTTAAAATCCTAAAAAGATATATATGTATATATTACTTGTCAAAAATTATTTAATAGTAGTCTTTCTAAAAATTCCAGCCATAATGACTGGAAATTCCAAATTAAGTATTAGTGTTCTGTTCAAAAAGAATATTTAAGATTGTGCCTCATCTATTATGTGCTTACAACAAAACATTAAAGTATTTTACTGTTTTTAGCATATATTATGTATTCTATAAGTATTTGTTTAATAGATTTAAAATAATTAAATTGTATTCATATAATTCTTTTTAATTTAAACTTTACTTAGAAAGATTAGATGTTGCAAAATGTAAATTTATTTTTTAATTTGATATCTACATGTGACATTTGTGATCACTCATGAAAAATTAAATTTTGTAAATAAATGTTTTTAAATAAGAACTATTTTTTAACATTAATAATTTAAGCATCTGGTTTTGATAAGAGTGATGACATTTGCTGGAGATTAAATAGGCAGATTGCAAACTTTCTAAGAATATACAGTATATTTTATTGTTGTTTATATTTAGCTATAAATATAGATTTACAATAATAATATCCTACAATAAAGTTATACACATTGAGGTAATATTAAATTAATTTAAAACAAAATTACAACATAATTTCAAGAATGTTGAGATGGCATAAATCTGTTATCATTTTTCTGGGACACTAGGCTCCCTTGACATTCTTGAGTGGGTTTGGCAATATATAAATTAAGGTTATTTATGCTCCCTAAAGCTAAAGAGCATCTTCTGGACCATTTTTATCTCAATGGAAGAGAGGGCTCACCACTTGAGCTTACAGAGCTTCCTCTAAGTGTATTGCATACTAGATGCCCGGTGCATGAAATTCGTGAATGGAGGCGGGGGTGTGTTCCACAGCTCAGCCTGCACCCTCTCTAATCTGGGACCCCTCAAGGGATGTACAACTGCCCATTTAGGCCTGATCCCACCAGGCCTAAATGGGCAGCTGGACATGCCTCTCACAATCCAGGACTGCTGGCTCCCAACCACTCACTTCCCTGCCTGCCTGATTTTCCCTAACCGCTTCTGCCTGCCAGCCTCATCACCCCCTAACCACTCCCTGCCAGCCTGATCAATGCCTAACTGCTGCCCTGACAGTCCAATTGCCCATAACTGCCCTCCCTTGCCAGCCTGGTCTCCCCTAACTGACCTCTCCTTCAGGCCTGGTTGCCCCCAGCTGCCCTCCCTTGCCAGCCTGGCCTCCCCTAACTGTCCTCCCCTGCAGGCCTGGTTTCCCCAACTGCCCTCCCCTGCTGGGCTTGTCTCCCCCAACTGCCCTCCCCTGCTGGCCCAGTCATCCCTAACTGCCCTCCCTTGCCAGCCTGGTCACCCCCAACTGTCCTCCCTTGCAGGGCTGGTCCCTCCCAACTTCCCTTCCCTGCTGGCCTGATTGCCCCCAGCTGCCCTTCCCTGCAGGCCTGATCACCCCTAACTGCCCTCTTCTGCTGGCATGATTGCCCACAACTGCCCCCCCTTGCTGGCCATTTGTGGTGGCCATCTTGTGTCCATATGGGGGTGGCCATCTTTGACCACATGGGGCAGCCATCTTGAGTGTTGGAGTGATGGTCAATTTGCATATTACCAGTTTATTATATAGGATGGTTTGACTAAGTAACACATAGAAGACTTAAAACTACCCCTTTCACACAGTTACTGGTAAGAACATGAAAGCTTTTTCTACCAGTAATTCATGCTTAAAATGTGAAACAAAGCTCAGAAAACATTGGAGACATATTATTCTCACCATATTTTTTTACAAAGCCTTAATATATTTTGATATTTTTTGAGAAATGTTTACTTCCTGCCATTGCATTTAGTTCCCCAATACATTCTGCCCAATTTTCTAGCTGACTTAAGAAGAATGTCCACACATTTTTTTTTAAAAGTATTAACTTAAGTAAGAAGATGACATGAAGCATTGGTTGAGGTTTTAATAATGGATAGTATATGCATATATGCATAACCCATGGACAGACAATAGTGCAGGGAAGGCCTGCAGAGTGGGCTGAAGTGAGATGGAGGGAGACAATGCGGAAAAGAGGGACATCTGTAATGCTTTCAACAATAAACATGAATTTAAAAAATAAAATTAAAAAAAAATGAATGGATAGTGTGCAATATTGAAAAGAACATCAATAACAATTTAAAACTAAATGCAAAGAAAGCCTGATTATTGGTATGCTCAGTTCCATAAATCCAGGTGTTACTAATGATTCTGGACTGTTTTGAAAATCTTGTGGAGGAGAGATTACCAGGAATAGGAGGTGTGGGAAAGGAATGGGAACGCAAACATTGAAATAAGGTTTTCTCCTAGCAGTAGCATTTTAATATTTGCCATAACATGTTGTATTTTGTCCCAGTTCCCCTCTTGGAGGATGGATGGAGGATAGACTTGCTCTCTCTGAAGGGAAAGACAAAATGATTTTGGTGTGGGTGTTTGCAAGAAGAGAACACTTATATTGTGCCTTAGATAATTGACTTTTTAACCATCAGACTTGATAACTGACTGGTATAGGAAGTGTTTCAGGTAGAATTGGTAAATAAATATTAGTCTAATAATACCTACTTGCTCATGTTCTGATTCTGAAAACATATAAGTATATAAGATATATATATTCTTGCTAATGGGCCTCAAATGTACAAAAATTCTGTTGGAAAGAACAACAGTAAATATAGGAGGAGACAGGAATTAAACAAATTAGATGAAGATGGGGGAAAAGCAGATAACTGTTGCAGGTATGTGTAAAATTAAGTTCACAAAAGCCACACATTCTGTTGTTGATAACCAATAGAATGAGGACATCACCCTTGCCACTATTTACTAGGTGCTCTTCATATTCCAACCTATTAAAAGCCTGCACCACCAACTCATATGGGGCACATGGAGCTACATTTAATTCTACTCTTTTCTTTTCCATTCCCTAATGCCAGAAGCATAAGACACCAAGAAAAGACAGGAAGAGTATGAAAAAAAGCATATTACAAAATTTGACCTCACTAAGACACTGAGGTGATGCCATTTCTCAGTGAATGAGGATGGCACTTGAGTCAAATAAAATTGAAATGTTGAAATATATAGGTTTAAGTCTTACCAATAAGTATTTACTGAAATAATAAGTTGCTATTCAGGGAACTCATTGCTCATAAAGAAAGTTGTTTTAATATAACATATATGTTAGATTTAAACTAAATAACCCCCATGTGTCAAAGTATCATTTTTAAAAAGTTAAAAAAAAAAGCCTCTCATACAAATACAGACAGGGCATTACTCAGTTTTATTTGAATCATTAAAGAGAGAATTTGCAGGATATGAAGCTCTTTAGACTATAATTATATTTTATAGTCATTAAAAAAAAGTTTGCTAAGTTGGAAAACAAATTAATTAATGTCGCATGGGGCAATATAACCCTTGTGGTCACCTTCTCTAATCAACAGTAATCATTTACATCTCTCCTGTTTTTTAAAAAAAACACTACATCTTAGCCTGAAACTTCAAGAGAAGAGATGAAACTCTAACAACAAAGGTCACTACACAATAGTAAAGGAATCGATCCAACAAGAGGATATAACCCTGGTAAACATATATGAACCCAATACAGGAGCACCTAAGTATATAAAAAATACTTCTAGTGGACTTTAATGGAGAGATCAACAACAATACTGTCATAGTAGGGGACTTTAACACTGCGCTGACTTCCCTGGATAGATCTTCCAGACAAAAACTTAACAAGGAAACAGTGACTCTAAAGGACACACTGGATCAGATAGATTTAACTGACATTTATAGAACATTTCACCCAAACGCAGCAGAATATACATTCTCAAGTGCACATGGATCATTCACAAAGATAGATCACATGTTAGGACACAAAACAAGTCTCTACAAGTTCAAGAAGATTGAAATCATATCAAGCATCTTCTCAGATAACAATGGAATGAAATTAGAAAATCAACTACAGTAAAAACACTCAAAAACATTCAAACACATGGAGGCTAAATAGCATGTTATTAAACAATGAATGGGTTACCAATGAGATCAAGAAATAAGTCAAAAACTTCCTAGAAACAAGTGAAAATGAACACACAACAAACCAAAAACTCTGGGACACAGCAAAAGCAGTCCTAAGAGGGAAGTTCATAGCACTATAGGCATACCTCAAAAAACAAGAAAAATCATCAATAAACTATTTAACCCTTCAACTTAAAGAACTAGAAAGAGAACAACTGAGAGTAAGTAGAAGGAAGGAAATAATAAAGATTAGAGCAGAAATAAATAACATAGAAACTAAAAAAAAATACAAAAATCAATGAGACCAGAAACTGGTTCTTTGAAAGGATAAACAAAATTGATAAACCCTTAATCAGACTCATCAAAAAACAAATAGAGAGGACCCAAATAAATAAAATGAGAAACAAAAGTGGAGAAGTAACCACTGACACCACAGAAATACAAAGGATTGTAAGAAAATAAATAAGCCAGGCAATGAAAGAAAAATATGATCTCACTCATTTATGGAAAATAAAGAACATTATAACCTGATGAACAAAAAGATAGATACAGAGGCAGTGAAGCATCGAACAGACTGTCAAATTACAGCGGGAAGGCTGGGGAGTGTTGGGGAGGGGGAGAAAGAGATCAACCGAAGGAGTTGTATGCATGCATATAAGCACAACTAATGGACACAAGACACTGGGGGGGTGGGATGAGGGCATGTGCCAGGGGGTAGGGGAGGCTGGGGGAAGGTCAACGGGGAAAAAAAGGAGGTATATGTACAACTATTTGTAATACTTTAAACAATAAAATAAATTTTTTTTAAAAAGTGAAACATAAAAAAAAGAAGGAAAATACAACTATAGGCCAACAAGCTGGACAATGTGGATGAAATGGACAAATTCCTAGAAAAATAAAATATCCCAAAACTGAATCAGGAGGAATCAGAAAACCTGAATAGGCCAATAACAACTGATGAAATAGAAGCAGTAATAATAATTAAAAAAAAAACAACCTCCCAGAAAACAAAAGACCAGGTCCGGATGGCTTCACAAGAGAGTGTTATCAAACATTCAAAGAACTAACACCTATACTCTTCAATCTATTTCAGAAAACAAAGAGGAAAGAACACTTGTAAACTGTTTTTATGAGGTCAGCATTATCCTATTTCCAAAACCAGATGAAGACACTATAAAGAAAGATAATTATAGGCCAATATCCCTGATGAACATAGATGCTAAAATCCTCAGAAAATATTAGTAAATTGCATCCAGCAATATAATATATTAAGAAGATCATACACCATGACCAAGTGGGAATTATTCCAGGGATGCAAGGCTGGTACAATATTCCAAATCAATAAAAGTGATAGATCATATTGAATATTGAAAGATAAAAATCAATATACATATTGAAAGATAAAAATCACATGATCATATCAATAGACTCAGAAAAAGCATGCCAAAAAATCCAACACCCATTTTTGATAAAAACTCTCAGCAAAGTGGGAATAGAGGGAGCATATCTCAACATCATAAAGGCTATATATGACAAACCTACAGCCAACGTCATGCTCAATGTGTAAAAACTAAAAACATTTCCCTTAAGAACAGGAACAAGGCAGGGATGTCCACTTTCACCACCTTATTCAACATAGTACTAGAAGTCCTAGCCACAGCAATTAGATACAAAGAAGAAATAAAAGGCATCCAAATTGGAAAGGAGGGAGAAAAATTATCATTATTCACAGATGACATGATAATATACATAGAAAACCCTAAAGACTCCACCAAGAAACTACTAGATTTAATAAATGAATTTGGCAATGTAGCAAGACACAAATCAACACCCAAAAATAGATGGCCTTTTTAGATACCAATAATGAATTCTCAGAAAGAGAAATTAAACAAATAATCTTATTTACCATTGCAACAAAAAAAATAAGATACTTAGGGAATAAACTTAACCAAGGAGGCAAAAAACTTGTATTCAGAAAACTACAGGATATTGAAAAAAAGAGATAGAGAAAGATATAAACAAGTAGAGAAATATACTGTGATCATGAATTGGTAGAATCAACATCATTAAAATGTCCATACTACCCAAGGCAATCTATATATTCAATGCAATCCCTATTAAAATACCAATGGCATATTTCAGAGAGCTAGAACAAATACTCCAAAAATTTATATGGAATCAAAAAAGACCCCAGATAGCTGCAGCAATTTTGAGAAAGAAAAACAAATTTGAAAGAATCACAATACCAGATTTCAAGTTATACTACAAAGCCACTGTAATCAAAACAGCCTGGTACTGGCACAAGAACAGACATATAGGTCACTAGAACAGAACAGAAAACCCAGAAATCGACCCAAGCCATTACTCTCAATTAATATTTGACAAAGGAGGCAAGAGCGTACAATGGAATCAAGACAGTCTATTCAATAAATGGTGTTGGGAAAATTGGACAGATACATGCAAAAAAATGAAACTGGTCTACCAACTTACACCATACACAAGAATAAACTCAAAATGGATAAAAGACTTAAATGTAAAGCCTGAAACCATAAAAATCCTAGAAAAAAACCATATGCAGCAAAATCTCAGACACCTCTTGTAGCAATGTGTTTATATATACATCTCAGAAGGCAAAGGAAACTAAGGACAAAATAAACAAATGGGACTACATCAAAATAAAAAGCTTCTTCACAGCAAAAGAAACCATCAGCAAAACAAAAAGAGAGCCCACTGTATGGGAGAACTTATTTGGTAATGATACATCTGATAAAGGGTTAATATCCAAAATATATAAGGAACTCTTACATAACAAAAAGGGAAGACAAACAATCCAATGAAAAATGGGCAAAGGACCTTAATAGACTCTCCTCCAAAGAGGACATACAGAAGGCCAAGAAATATATGAAAAAATGCTCAAAGTCACTAAGCATTCCAGAGATGCAAACCAAAACAACAATGAGGTACCATCTCACACCTCTCAGAATACCTGCCATCAACAAATCAACAAATGACAAGTGCTGGAGAGGATGTGGAGAAAAGGAAACCCTAGTACACTGCTAGTGAGAATGTGGACTAGTGTAGCCATTATGGAAAACAGTATGGAGTTTCCTAAAAAAAATTAGATATGGATCTGTCATTTGACCCAGTGATCCCACCTCTAGGAATTTATGCTAAGAAATCCGAAGCACCAATCAGAAAGAATGTATGCACCCCTATGTTCATAGCAGCACAATTTACAATAGCAAAGATCTGGAAAGAGCCCAAGTGCCCATCAGATGAGTGGATAAAAAAGCTGTGGTACATTAATACTGTGGAATACTATGCAGCAGCAAACAAGAAGACTTTCTTACCCTTGGAGACAGCATGGAGGGACCTGGAGAATATCATTCTAAGTAAAATAAGTAAATGAGAAAAAGATGAGTATCACATGATTGTACTCATATGTGGAATCTAAGTAACAACATAAACTGATGAACAGAGTGAATCCAGAGACTAGAAGCATGGAACAGAGTGTGGAATCTCAGAAGGAAGACAGGGCATGGTGAGTGGGTGGGAGATAATCAACCAAAGATCTTGTGTGTGTATATGCATAATGCATGGAAATAGACAATAGGGTACTGAAAGGTTGGGGTGGGGGGGTGGGGGAAAAAAAGGGACTTATGTAATACTTTCAACAGTAAAGAATTATGTTTTTCCAAAAAAATAAAATAAAAGCATATAATAAAATAACAACAACTAAAAGAGAGAGAGAGAGACAGAGAGAGAGAGAGAGAGAGATCAGATTCTAATCAACAGTCAGTAATAAATTAAGTGATACTTGGTCTGTTAGATTAGAAGCCATCAGTATGTGCATGTTTGTGTGTATGTGTGTGGAGTGTAAGGCTATGTAATAAATATTTTAGGTTTTATGCTACATATGGTCTCTGATGCAACTATACAAATCTATCATTGTAGTGCAAAAGTGACATAGAAAATACAAAAACAAAGAAGCATAACTATGTTTCAATACAATTTTATCATGAACACTTATATTTGAATTCATATAATTTATAGGTGTCACAGCATACTTTTTTGATTTTTTTCAATGCTGAAAAATGTATAATACAATCCTAGACTTTGGATCATATAACAACATGTGGTTGGTCTGCATTGGCCCCAAACTATAATTTGCTGGCCCCTGTATTAGACAGTGTATGGCATTCAACAGACATGCAGTCATCCTTTTGCAAATCTAAGTTTTCTTAATATATGACTGTACATCATTGAGATGATTTTTTCAACCATACCTGGTCCACCTATAAGTACACATTTTTATTTTAAAACTAGAGGCCTGGTGCACGAAATTTGAGCATGGGTAGGGTCCCTAGGCCTGGCCGGTGATCAGGGCTGATCTGGGCCTTCTGGCTGCTGGCCAGGGCCTTCCTTCATTCCGCACTGCCCCCTGGTGGTCAGCGCATATCATAGTGAGTGATCAAACGCCCAGTCTCCCAGTCGAACTCCCAAGGGGACACTTTGCATATTAGCCTTTTATATATAGTAGATTGTTTAAAGATATTAGACTTTAACCAGAAAGACAAAGGACCATAATGCACATTAAGAAATGTTTTTCTAGCCCTAGCTGATTTGGCTCAGTGGATAGAGTGTAGGCCTGTGGACTGAAGGGTCCCAGGTTCAATTCTGGTCAAGGGCACATGCAGGCTTGATCACCAGTGGGCGGCATGCAGAAGGCAGTCAATCAATGATTCTCTCTCATCATTGATGTTTCTATCTCTCTCTCCCTCTCTGAAATCAATAAAAAAAAGAAAGAAAGAAAGAAAGGAAGAAAGAAAGAAAGAAAGAAAGAAAGAAAGAAAGAAAGAAAGAAAGAAAGAAAGAAAGAAAGAAAGAAAGAAAGAAAGAAAGAAAGAAAGAAATGTTTTCCTAGCTTTACTCTTATGTAGTCCTAGACAGGTGAGTCACTTCCATTTTTTATTTTTATTTTTTGCCTCTTGTAGACCAAATATACTTGAGCTAAAGGATTTCCAAGATTATTCTTAAGTATATGAATATTTGCTACACATAAATCTAAAACAAATAAAAATTATTTTGAATAATATTTTCTCTAAATTGATTTTTCATACTTGAAGAGAAATTTCTATCAAGTGAGAATTGTATTATCAACCTCAAACCCATGTCAATGTCATCTACATTTTATTCAGTTTAGTGTGTGAAGGGATTTGCATTTATAGTGACTTAATATGTTTAGCTCCATGCAAATTCAAATCAACAAGTATATGAGTCCTAGAAGCATTTAGAATACTAAGCAATATTGAGGGAACAAAGTACAATAAAAATGAAGTTGTATGAAATATTGTCAATTGCCATTTTATTACAGTATTCTGAATGTTGAATCCACAGTAAGAAAGAAAAAGACATTCAGCCTAATGAACTATCCAAAATGTATTCTAGTTCTATAAAATTTTCATAAGCAAAATTATTTCAAAGGTGAGAGGCTAGATAATTAGAAATTGTTATAAAATTATAAACGAACACATTTTCTCTCAAACATGTTTGAGGCATGAAAATGGCTCTCATGTCACACAACCATGTGTAACTACTTAGAATCATACATACTTCAAAGAAGAAAAGAAATTTGAAGTTGAAGATAAATTTATGTCTTAATTGCAGAAATGATAAAAATTAAAGAGAAAAATTAAATATTCAATTGCATCACTGTTAACCAGGTTGGTGGCAATAACATAGAAACATTAAGTGCTGTGATAGTTGAAAAGAGAATATTTCTGTTTTCATCACATACTTCATAGAGAGAAATAACAAGCCCAACTGAATGTTACAATTTGACTATCATGTAAGGGTTCTGCAGCTGAGGGCTTAGGGACAGAAAGGGAGTGACAAAGTTTACACATGAAGTTTGTTATGCAAAAATATTTTTTCTCCCAATTACCTTTCTCATTTCTCCTCCTCTATTGAAGTAAGCAACTATTTAGTTAAGTAAAAGTGACCCATAGGTCCCAAAAATGCAATGGCCTTTCTCTTTGTAGAAATATGAAACAAATGTAAAACTTTTCTTTTTAAAATTCTTAATTTTAATTACAGTATAGTTGGCATATAATATTATGTTGGTGTCAGGTGTACAAAATAGTGAAGTGATTCAATATTTATAGACCTTACAATGTGATCATGAATTTGTTGCATATATCAAAGAAATCTAAGAAAAATCATAAGCAGATTAAGAAAATGTTTAACACACATTTACATAAAAAGATTTGCACCCTGTAAGAATAATGGAAACTTTACTGTTTATAGTAACTCTGTTAATTGCATTTTCACATCTATACTAATAAAAGCCTAGGTGGCGTCTTGCCCTCGCATCATCACAAAATGGCCACCCCCACATCATCACAAGATGGCCACCCCCACATCATCACAAGATGGCCACCACCATGTCATCACAAGATGGCCACCATAAGATGGTCAGCAGGGGAGGGCAGTTGTGGGTGACCAGTCCTGCAGGAAAGGGCAGTTGGGGCCATTGGGCCGGCAGGGGAGCAGTTAGGCATAAATCAGGCTGGCATGGGAGCAGTTAGGGGGTGATCAGGCTGGCAGGCAGGCAAGCAGTTAAGGGCAATCAGGCAGGCAGGCAGTTAGGAGCCAGCAGTCCCGGATTGTGAGAGGAATTTCTGACTGAGAGTTAGGCCCACAGGGATCAGGCTTAAACCGACAGTCGGACATCGCCCAAGGGGTCTGAGATTGGAGAGGGTGCAGGCTGGGCTGAGCTACACTCCCACACCAGTGCAAGAATTTTGTGCACCGGGCCTCTCGTTGTTTAAATAACTGCAAGACACATATTCACTATGTGCCTGCCATTTTTTTCAATACTATTCTAGATAGAAACTTCATTTCTGTTTTGTTCTTTCTTTAGCAAAGGAAGAGAGAAAGAGAGAGAAAGAGAGAGGTACTATTTCTAAATTGGGAGCATGCAGTCAAATATTAGTAAACTAACATTATAAGATAGTTCAAGAGATAGAAAGAATATAAAATCATAGAAAATTTATTTTGTTATATTACAAAGTAAGCATTTTTTTGACTTATAATTATTATATTGGGAACAATTTATATTAAAATCCCTGGGGTATTGGTGAGGCCATGTATGTAAATTAACCTACATTTTAATAATAAAACATACATTAAAGATGGACAAATTTAAGTAAAATAATATTAACATTAATATTTATAATTATAATTTTTCAGTTTAAAGTTTTTTTACTATTATGATTGCAGAAATATATGACTTAAAATTAAAAGGGCTGAAAATCACTATATTTTCTATTAATAAAGTAAAATTTTAAGCATTGCAATGAACTAAATGGTTAATATCAGATTATTACAAAATATCAAAATAATGTTTAAAATATATTTTCAATGTTTTTCCCTTATATTTTTATACCAATTCCTTTCATGGTAATATATCTGTAATAGTTCACCTTTTCCATAGTTTTTATTTTTTTAAATATATTTTTATTTATTCCAGAGAGGAAGTGAGAGGGAGATAGAGATAGAAACATCAATTATGAGAGAGAGTCACTGATCTCTCATGCATGTCCCACACTGGGGATCGAGCCTCAAACCCAGGCATATGCCCTGTCCAGGAATTGAGCTGTGACCTCCTGGTTCATAGGTCAATGCTCAACCACACTGACACACCAGCTGGACTGCCATAGGTTTTATACATGTTATATAGACCATGTGGTCATCAGTGACAATAAGAATTGCTTTTGTTTTCTCCTTATAAATATATATGTATTTTTTTAAACTGTCTGTGTAATTTGAATTCAATTATATCTTAACTAGAGGTATATTCTATTGCACAAAGTTTGTGCATTCAGGGGGGTTCCTCAGCCTGGCATGCCCTGTCTCGAAGTCCAGGAACCCTTGCAGTCCTGGGGGGAACAGGCCTAAGCCATCAGGCGGACATCCTTAGCATGCCATGGAGGCAGGAGAGGCTCTTGCCACCACCGCTGCACTCTCCAGCTGTGAGCCTGGCTTCTGGTGTACTGACCAGCAGTAGGCAGCTCCAGCGTTGAGTGTCTGCCCCCTGGTGGTCAGTGCACGTCATAGTGACCAGTCGTTCTGTCATTCGATTGATTTGCATATTAGCCTTTTATTACATAGGATTTTCACAAATTACTTGTTAAGATTGACATATAGTGACAAAAAGCAATAGAATATACCTGAATTTGAGTAATAGTTCTACTGATGTATCCATGACATTGGCAGAATGCCTGTAAGAAACTTTGAAAGGTAATGCATGATTTTTTTTTGTTAAATGTACTTACAAAAGTCTACCTTCACAAATGCATTGTGTATCAAATATATCCCCATGTTTTCTAGTAGTTTTAATGTGAATTTTATTGGCATTGTTTTAACATGAACACCCTAATTTTGAAGAAATACATATACATACTAATTTAATATAAAATATATAATATAAATTATAAAAAAACAAACATCTACAATCAATGTTCTAAAAAGGAATATTCAGAAGAGTTCTATATTTTTCCCACATCATTTGGAATACATAGTTTTTCCTTCACTGCAGTTCAATAACTCACAGCCCAGGAATGTGAATAAGATTTAGGAGGTGAGCTTCATACAGTGTAGGTAATATATACCAGAATCTTTGGGTCAATCGTAGAATATATTTTTTAAAATAGGTTAAAGAACACTGGTCTGAAGGAATAAAGTGGGAAATTCTGAATCCTACAGATTTTCTTTTCTCCATTATGTACTTAATAATCCTTTTCTCTACAATATACAGGCTGGAGCAAAAGTGGGTTTACAGTTGTGAGTATGCAAAATAGTTTATTCTTATATTATTATTTATTAACTAGAAGCCCGATGCACGAAGATTCGTGCAATAAGTCTTCCTTCCCCTGGCTGCCGGCACTGGTTTTCCTCTGACACCCGGGACCCAGGCCTTCACTCTGGCCACCGCCTTCCATTTCGCTCTGGCCAGAGCCTTCCGTCTTTGCTCTGAGTGCTGCTCCTGTAGCTCCCTCTGCCCCCTGCCCTCCTGCTTATAGTCTTTGCTCTGAGCGCTGCTCCTCTAGCCCCCCCCTCCCGCCCCGCCTGGCTGTTCCGTGCCTGCATGGGTGTTGACCAGGGGCCTGGAGTGGCTGGGGAGTGGGGCCAACACCATCTTTGTCAGGTTAATTTGCATACTCACTCCTGATTGGCTGATGGGCACCACGAAGTGATGGACAATTTGCATACTTCTCTTTTGTTAGTGGAGATTATTGTATTATTTTTTCATACAAACAACTGTAAAACTATCTTGCCCACCCCATATTTTCAAAGAATGAGAACTTTGCCATAGTAGAAAAGGGAATTAGAAAGGATTGTGTTATTCAAAAATATGCCACTCCAGTTATCTAGTTAAATCTGAATCAAATAGCAAGGAAAATCTAGGAATTTTTACATATTCTTTAGCTACTCAGAGAACAAGTCCAACCCCTAAAATAACTAAAGAGCATTTTCACACTTGTAAATTTGTCAGTATTACAGTTTAAAACAATAATTTTTATCCCGTGTATTGATTTGTCTGTTAGCTGACATTCATGGGAGTGGTATGTGGTTTCTTCATAAACAATACAATAATGCACAAGCAGCAGAAGACATGAGAGATAAAAATGCATTGTTATAAATAGCCAAGAGAGAAAAGTATTTTATCTGCACTACTATGATTATGCTATTATAACAGGAAAAAAAAATTTAGAAATTAATTGTGGTACTCCAATATTCAAAGTGATTTCAAATCATTTCTTAAAATTAATTGTTTTACTTTCCAAGTGCATGTGCTCTGAGCGTCTCAACAAATAAAATGCAAACTGGTAAGACTGATTTAAATGTTGAGATTGGTAGATTAAAACAACAATGAGCAACTTTAATCATCTTAGAACATAGCTAATGACTTCCATCTCTGCCTAGTCTCACTGGTTAAATAATCGTAGAAATGAAAAAGCAATGTGTATAAGATAACTGAACTATTTGATCTTCCATTAAAATTACAGATTGTCTCTTTATAGGGTGTCTGTACACAAAACAGAAAAAGTAAATTTGTATTTATCAAGGCTATCTTACTCTCTTAGGTAAAAAAAAAGATTTACTTAATGACCTACAATGACACATTGCTTATTTATTTTCATTCTGGCTAAGAGGCTACATGTTATCATTAACATAAAACTCTTCTCACCTCCTATTATATATAACATACCCACAGGAGTATGAAAAGTGGGTTGCAACAACACGTAACTCATTCTTGAAGGTATGAATCATTCATTAATTTTCTAAGCTGTAGAGCTCAAAGCATATGTCTCTTTTCAAATTTTGGAAAGTAGGTTTGAAAGTCCTGTGGGGTTTCCTTTACTATTCTAGGTCAAGCATCAGATTCTTTTACAAAGAATGAATGTCACTTCTGAAAATTGCTTGTGAAAAAGGACTTCACGTCTTTTAGAAATGTCAGGCTTTAGTCTAATAGATATTTCCAAACCTGTCCTCTTACTTGCTCAATAATATGAACATCATAACAATTAATTGTGAACTAACCAAGGGAACTAAGATTTTTTTCTTTAGTAGTAAAGTTTCCCTGATACAGAGAACAAACTGATAGTTGCCAGTGGGAAGAGTGTAGAAGGATTAGTAAAAAGGGTGAATGGGAATAGAAGTACAAATTTCCAGTTATAAAATATATGTCTTGGGAATATAATGTACAACATAGGGAAAATAGTCAATATCTCAATAACTTTTCCTGGTGACAGATGGTTACTAGATTTCTTGTGGTGATCACATTGTAAGGTATGTAAATGTCAGATCATTTTTGCTGTACAACTGAAACTAATATAATATTGTATGTCAACTATATTTCAATACTAAATTTTAAAAGTTTCCCTGTGAGATGTAAAAGAAACTGAATATTTTAATTGAAAATAGTTTATCTAAGTTTTTTCTTAGTTCACTCATAATCTATTATTTAGCCAGACAAAAGACTGAAGAGGAAAATTAATTGTGTTGAATAAGCCCTTGACTGCCAGTATTAAATTGCTCCAAGTTGGCCACTGACTCATTTATTTTATAAATATAAATCATTTGAAAATTTGAAAGAACAGTAATAAAGATCAAAGATAGGTCTGCAGTGGGGTGGTAACCAGGTGGTGGAGGGCAAGGCGGGGAGAAAAGAGGGGGGACATCTGTAATACTCTTAACAATAAAAACTTTAAAAAAAAACTGGAAAAGAAGATTACATTACATTTATGTTCTATTATTTAAATGATAATTTGGGAGAATAAACATTACATTCATTTTTATACCAATATAATTTAGTATATAATAGAGACTATCATAATATATAAAAAGCCAGGGGCCGTCACGATCAAAACAGCCAGACAGATGGCCAAACACAGGCTGCATGGGGCGACAAGGCTGGCAGGGAGGTTAGTGAGGGACAACCAAACTACTGAACAGCAGGCTGCGTGGGGCGACCAGGACAGCAGGGGGGGCAGTTGGGGGCAACCAGTCTGGTGGGGGGGGGCATTTGGGGGCAACCAGGCCAGCAGGCTGGGCAGTTAGGGGCAATCAGGTGGGCAGGCAGAGGTGGTTAGGGGTGATCAGGCTGGAAGGGGGTCAGTTAGGAGCAATCAGGCAGGCAGGCAGGCAGGTGAGCATTTAGGAGCCAGCAGTCCCAGATTGTGAGAGGGATGTCTGGCAGTCAGACATCCCCTGAGGGGTTCTGGATTGGAGAGGGTTCAGGCTGGGCTGAGAGGACCTCCCCCCCATGCATGAATTTCATGCACTGGGCTTCTAGTTTGTATATAAGCCTAATGGCTTTATGACCCCTATATTGCACGAGACCTAGAAAAGATAGTCTGAAATTCCTAATCCTGTGGCCTAGCATATTCTAAAGCACTCCAAGTTTTCTATGAATTTCCCAAGACTTGAATTTCTATCACTTCTTTTGTAGCATAAACCAATACTTATCATTTAAAAGATTATTTCCCAAAGATTCAGTTGAGATACTGATATGGAGTCTCAACATTTTTCTTCTTTTATCCTTTTTAGTAAAAGCAGATTACCAGGTAGTATTTGAACAATAACCCAATGCATAATCTGCTACCCTCCTTTCTCTTCAGCACATTGATTAGATAAGTGGATGGTGCAATGTTTGCATTTGAACCAATCCAAACACCTGGCCCAGGCACTAAACTACACATATCAGCCTTGTTCCTTCTTACACAAAGGTGCTATTATGGAAGTGCTGCCTATAACATTCAATGAAAAATTATGTTTTTAAAATACTCCACTCTATAACGGCAGATATTGACACAGCCCAAGGTGAGACTTATGAAATGTATTACATACATGAATGTGGCATGGGGTATTTAGTTCTTGACTTAATAAAAATTGCAGAATAAAATAAAGTCATACAGAGGCAGAAGGAAGTAGTGAAATGGTAAAAGATTGTTGATTTTACAAGTTGAAAGGTTTACAAGATAGTGGTTTAGTAAATTCTGTAATTGAACTTTTAAAATTATTGGAAACATTGATTGTTATAGATATCTGGTGTTATGCTTCTAAAATCTGTTATTTTGATTTTCCACAATTTATTAATTATGTTGGTACACTTTAGCCCTATTTCCAGTCAAAAAATTTGGCTAATACTTCTGAATTTTATGACTTTTGTTGACAGTAAATATTTAACTATTATTCAAACTTAAAAATCACTGTAGAAAACATTGTTTAGAAATAGTTTCATTCATACAATCACATATCTAACAAATAAAAAAGTAAAAACATATTCGAGAGTAATTTAAGTAGTATAAATATTTTCTAAATAGTTTTACATTATTTTCAAGAATATATGTGAAAAATTATTTTCATAATGCAATAAAATGACTGAAATTTTAGCCTAGAGTTGATATTAAATGAATAAGATAACTGAATTATTTGATTTTCTAATTTTTAAAATTGATTTTATTGGAGTGACATTAGTTAATAAAATTATGTAGGTTTCAGGTATATACTTCTATAATGCATCATCTGCATATTATAGTGTGTTCACACTCCAAGGAGTGTCCTTCCATCACCATTTATTCCCTGTTTACCCTCTCTTACCTCCCCCAAACTCCTTACCCTCTGGTACTGTGTCTGTCTATGAGTTTTTATTTGCTTGATCTCTCCACCTGTTTCACCCAGTTTCCCAACCACCTCCCCACCAACAGCTATCAGTCTGGTCTCTGTATCTATGTGTCTGTTCCTATTTTATTTGTCTGTTTATTTTGTTCATTAAATTTCACATGTAAGTGAAATCATAAGTACTTGTCTTTCTCTGACTAGTTTATTTCATGTAGCATAATACTCCCTAGGTTCATCTGTGCTGTCACAAAGGGTAAGATGTCCTTCTTTTTATATAACTAAGTGGTATTTCATTATGTAAATGTACCACAGCTTTTTATCCACTCATCTTTACTAATGGGCACTCAGGCTGCTTCCAAATCTTGGCTATTGTAAATAGAGCTGCGATAAACATAGGGGTGTATATATTCTTTCCAATTAGTGTTTTGTATTTCTTTAGATAAATTCTGAGAAGTTGAATCACAGGGTCATAAGGCAGTTCCAATTTTAATGTTTTGAACAAAATCCATACTATTTTCACAGTGGCTACACTAGTCTGAATTCCCACCAACAGTGTGTGAGGGTTTCTTTTTTTCCACATCCTTAAAACACTTATTGTTTGTTGATTTCTTGATGATAGCCTTTCTGACAGGTGTGAGGTGCTATCTCAGTCTTTAAAGAGGACCTACAGATGGCCAATAGACATATGAAAAGATGCTCAATATCACTAATCATCAGAGAAATGTAAATTGATTTTCTAATTTTTTATATGAACATGCTGTGATTATGGATTACTATGAGAAAATTTACAAGATAAGAATTTATTTTTTTTAGTATATATATATATATATATATATATATATATATATACTTAGCATATGACCAAGCAATTTCACTCCTAAATATTTATTCAAGAGAAATGAAAATTTGCATTCATATAAAAACCTATATGAAAATATTTATTTTTAATCATCAGAAATAGTAAACAAATAAATAAAATCCAATTGTTTTTGTTTTGTTTTGTTTTGTTTTGTTTTTGGCATCTCACACTGGCAAACTTTATTTTTTTAAATTTTATTTTATTGTTATGGAGTAATACTCAATAATAAACAACAAAAAAACTTTTCACAACTATGCTTTAGTCTCAAGTGCATTTTGCTAAATGAAAGATTCCAGACTGAGAAGTCTACAAAGTGAATTATTCCATTTATATGACATTTTAAAGAACTCAAATTATTGTGACAGAAAGCAGATAAGTAGTTTCCAGTGTCTGGGGAGAAGATATAGCTACAAAAGCACACAAAGAAAGTTTAGTGATAATAGAACTGATCTTCCTCTTGGTTGTGGTTACAAGACTACATGAGTATGTCAAAACTCATAAAACTGTCCAACATAAAATCAGTTTTACTTTAAGTAAATTGTACTTCAGTGAAAAAAAAAGGAAGTTACAAAGAGAAAACAGTAGGATGAGATAGAAAAGAATTCTTTTTTTAACTGAGAATGGGGAATTGATGAATCCTGCAAATTTATGAAAAAGAAAAATTACATTTTGAACATTTCTTTTGATTTAAAATTCTCTAATATTCCTTCAAATTCATCAAACATTAACCATATTTAAAAATACTATGCTTATGGGACACAAATCAAATTTTATCAAAAATGTGTAAGTCATATAAGTATAACAAGATCAATTGTGGGGTTTTTAGTGATTATTTTTTTATGGTACAAGGTATTTTTTAGCTTAGGGTACTAGTTCTATGGCTATAGTACATTAACATGTAAATAGTAGTAATTTATGCAACTACATTTTTATTTATCCATTAATAAAAGACTAAAATACTTTGTCCATTTTGTACCCTGTCCATATTATAAAATCTGGAATTGAAATTTATTTTCCCAATACTGATGTCAGGCCACTGCATAGAGGCAAACTATTGTATACATGAGGTATATTTATGCAAGTGTATATGTGAGATATATGTATATATTAGAGGCCTGATGCATGAAATTTGTGCAGGGGCCCCGCCCCTTGCAGCCAAGGTTGCCTCATGGCCCTGCAGCCCCATGGCCCTGCCCACCGTTCATTCTGGAAGGTCATTCTAGAAGGTCATTCCACTATCTGGTCTAATTAGGATATTAGCTCTTTATTATATAGGCTATTTGTATGTGTTTGTGTATAGATAGATAGATATAGTTGTGTGTGTGTGTGTGTGTGTGTGTGTGTGTGTGTATACTAGTGCATACATAAGTATATCCATACAGATATACATAACATTGGATACTGTAAGAAATAAGGCAAACCCCCAAAATCAGGGGTCCTGGTAGAACACAAAGTATATTCAGGAGCCAGGCAGAAAGGCAAATATCTTTACTCCCATGGAGGGGGCACAGCACATGGTCTAGGAGCACATGCACACTGAGTGGGCAGTCTGCTCGGGTTTTTAATCTTGATGCATATGACATGCCCCTCACTCTTGATTGGAGTTCAGGTGGCCAGTCTTTCATGATTGGCTAATTCAAAGGGAGCGGTTGGCCTTGGCCATTTCAAGATGGCGGCCCCCAGGGGAGCTGCAAGTCATGTGGCCAACATGGCAGCTGCCAAGTCACACAGTCCAAAATGGCGGCTGTCTACACTGTTCTCTGACAGAAAAGATGACTTGTTTATTCTCACAATCCACCCTTTTTCTTTATTTAAACTTTTTCTTCAAACTTGGCTAATATTCATTGACTTTCATGCTCTACAATGTCTAGAAGGAGACTATTTTGCTGTTTGGTCCATGCAGTTTCAGTTAACCTTTGGATGAGACATGGGGTGATGTAACATCCTCAGCACTATAACTCCTAATCAGAGAGTTGAATATGGACACTATCGCTCCCTTCCACTTTCCAAACCATCGCTCTAGGGAATCAGAGAAAGGACCCTAGATCCAGGTTCCAGCTCACTCATCAGCTAAAGCTGCCGATGCCTTAGGGCCTCACTGATGGTCCGTGTGCTGTGTTGTCAGGGATGAATGTACAACACTGACCCCAAACATTACACAAACTCCTTTTCCTGCCAGAATCATATTGAAGGCCAACCTGTTCCCCCAGGTCATCCTGCTGCTGGCATCTAGCTGTTCACTATTCCTTTAACTGCCTCTCCAGTATAGTTAACGAGCCTTTGCTAGTTCTAGAAAATATAATTAATCCACCACATTATTGTTCACAGTGGGCCACCAGCAAAGGACAGGCTCAAAACCAACAACAATCTGATTTCTAGCCTTAAACTCCTTGGCACTCCTCCCAATGGGATCTGTGTGTATATGGGGATCAAAGGAGTCCCCTAGACTCTCTCTCCTCTTCCTAGTCTGTCTGTCCATTGAAAAAGGTTTATGATATGCCAACATGAAAAGGATAGACAATTATATCAGAGCACAAGGTCTACTCCATTTCCTCGGCAAGGCCACAAGTCAGGGTATCCCATGACACCACCAGACATCAGCACGGGGATCGACAGTGCAGTATGATTGGGCTTCTGAGGATACTCGGCCATTTACGCATCTGGATACATTTCTCATAAACTCTGAGCACTGTCTCCCCCTTTAGAGAGGAAAAATATATAGTTGACATCTGAGGACGGGGGCCAGATTGTTTTGGGGGTCGTTGTTCTTTACCTCTGTTGGATGGGAACAACAGGGCAAGAGTCTTACAGGAAACGGTTCCCCTTGCAGTTTCCTCCTGGGACAAGTCAAGCACATATTCCATCCCATTACTGTCTGAGGTCCATCTGAATGGAAATGGGACCACTTGGGCCTCTAGCCTTCCTGCTGTGCAAGCTTAACAGTCACTTTTATTTTTTTTATTTTTTAATATATATTTATTGATTTCAGAGAGGAAGGGAGAGGGAGAGATAGAAACATCAATGATGAAAGAGAATCATTGATCAGCTTCCTCCTATACACCCCTATTGGGGATCGAGCCCACAACCTAGGCATATGCCTTTGACTGGAATAGAACCTGGGATCCTTCAGTCCACAGGATGACACTCTATCCACTGAGCCAAAGCAGCTAGAGCAACAGTCGCTTTTATTTAGGGTACACACAGAATATTCAATCCATTCCACCCAGGCATTCATTCCCTTATACCCTACTTCTATTTGCATGATGGTAGCAGTGGCCTAGAGGATCTTGTCCTGTGACATTTACTCCTAAATCTAGTCCTAGCCAATCTTTTGACCTAAAGGCTAAAATAGCCAAATCATTTAAGTTATCTATAATCAATAACGTAACTGGGTAAATATTATCTGGATTGTGCAAATTTCCCCAGCCCATATTGTAAGCCCCTGCAAATTGCCAGATTCCTAAAGCAAATAGAACCCAGTACTTGATGGTTATTAAGACAGCTCACAGATTTAGGATCAATTTCAAGGAGATATGTCCTGGTATAGCTGTTCAAGTTGAGGTGTGTCCACACTTAACCCATGTGTGATGGGTCCAACCTCACTCAGCAGTCCGAACAGCAGTCGCTGTGGTAAGCAAGACAGGTAGGGTCTTTCCCAGGAAGGTTCCAATTTGCTTCCCTTCCAATTCTTGATTATAACAAAAGTAGTCTCCCAGTCGATGGCAATGAACCAGAAACTCAAGAGGGCCTTGGGTCAGGAGGCTTCTAATCTGAGAGATATTAAAGTAGAAGAGATACTCAGCACATCATTCATAAGAAATTGGCCCCTTCCATTGTAGGAAGATCTTGAGGTATTCCAGGGCCTATTGGAATCACCTACAGACAACTCTAGGTAAAAAAAAAATACCACTTTCTTAAAATTCAAACCCTAGGAAGGTTGTCAAACCCATCCTACCAAAAGATTACAAAGCATTCAAAGTTAAACATAATAAAAAGAATGGCAGCGAAATAGACAGATATGTCCCGAGCTTGTCCCGGAGCAGATAAAAAGAACAGCTGAGGGTCACATGGGGAGTATTGTTGGCAAGTTAAGGAACAGCTATACTCCAGGAGAAGGTGGGGGACTGCTGGACGGGACTCCCCTGACCAGGAAGCCCCCACTGCTGCTGGATTCCCTCCTGGAGCCAATAGCTCAGACACAGAGACTGTGCCATTTTGAAGGGGAAAGTGGATGTTATCGGAAGCCTGAAAATCTACAACTCTGGCTCCCACCGAGCAGCTGCGAACCCCAGAAAACCAGTCCCCAATTGGCGCAAACACGCGAATTCAGAGGAGCTCTACCCTCCACCATGGAAAGGTCAGATTTCGCCTGGGATAAGGAGAGAAAGAACTACATAACCAGACACCCAGAGAAGAGAGACCATGGGGAGACAAAGAAATAGCCTGCATATGAAAGAAAAACAGGCATCACCAGAAAAGGAAGTAAACGAAATGGAGGCAAGCAACCTGGAAGATATAGAATTCAGAGAAATGGTCATAAGGTGGCTGAAAAGAATTGAAGACAAATTTGACAATATGAGTAAGAAGCAAGAGGAAATGAAGAAGAACCAAGAAGAAATGAAAAATGACATCGCTGCTGTAAAGAATTCAATAGAAAGCAACAAGAGTAGACTAGAAGAAGCAGAGGACTGCATCAGTGAGCTAGAAGACAAGGTGAGAAAAAAATACCCAAGTAGAGCAGCTTCTAGAAAAAAAAATTAAAAAGCAGGAGGAGAGCCTAAGGGAACTTTGGGATAACACGAAACAAAACAACATCCGCATAATAGGGGTACCAGAAGGAGAGGAAACTGAGCAAGGAATAGAAAACCTGTTTGAAGAAATAATGACAGAAAAATTCCCTGATAAAGGAAAGAAAAAACCCACACAAATCCAAGAAGCTCACAGAGTCCCAAGCAAAATGAACCCCAAAAGACTGACGCCAAAGCACATTAAATTAAATTGGCAAACACCAATGACAAAGTAAGAATCTTAAAAGCGGCCAGAGAGAGACAGAAAGTTACATACAAAGGAACTCCGATCAGACTAGCAACTGATTTCTCAACAGAAACTCATCAGGCCAGAGGGAATGGAATGAAATATACAAAGTCATGCAAAGGAAGGGTCTGAATCCAAGAATACTGTACCCAGCAAGGCTATCAATCAAAACTGAAGGTGAAAGCAGAAGCTTCACAGACAAAAAAGGACTAAGGGAATTTATTACCACCAAACCAGCAATGCAAGAAATGCTAAAGGGTCTGCTGTAAAAAAAATGAAATAGGAAGCAAAGAAGGAACACAGCGGTAAAGAATAAAAATGGCGATAAATAAGTACCTATCAATAATAACTTTAAATGGATTAAATGCTCCAATCAAAAGACATAGGGTAATAGATTGGATAAGAAAACAAGACCCATATATCTGCTGTCTACAAGAAACCCACCTCAGAATAAAAGACACACACAGACTGAGTGTGAAGGAATGGAAAAAGGTTTTTCAGGTGAATGGAAATGAAAAAAAAAGCTCGGGTAGCAATACTTATATCTGACAAATTAGATTTCAAAGTGAAGGACATAACAAGAGATAAGGAAGGCAACTTCATAATACTAAAGGGAGTAATCCAACAAGAAGAAATAACTCTGGTAAACATGTACGCACCCAATACAGGAGCACCCAAATAAGTAACAAAAACTCCTGGAGGATATCAAGGGAGAGATTGACAGTAATGCAATCATAGTAGGAGACTTTAATACCTCACTATCACCATTGGACAAATCCTCTAAACAAAAAATCAGCAAAGAAACATTAATCCTAAATGACACACTAAACCAAATGGAATTAATTGACATCTTCAGAACATTTCACCCCAAAGCCACAGAATATACATTCTTCTCAAGTGCACATGGATCATTTTTAAAGATAGACCATATGTTGGGACATAGGTAAAGTCTCTTCAAATTCAAGAAGATAGAAATAATATCAAGCATCTTCTAAGATCACAGTGGCATAAAACTGGAAATCAACTACAGTAAAAACAATCCAAAGAAATCAAACACATGGAGACTAAACAGCATGCTATTAAACAATGACTAGGTTACCAGAGAGATCAAGGAAGAAATAAAAAAACATCATGGCAACAAATGACAATGAAAACACAACAATCCAAAATTTATGGGACACAGCAAAAGCAGTCTTGAGAGGAAAGTTCATAGCTCTATAAGCCTACTGCAAAAAACAAGAAACAATGGTAATAAATTCCCTAACCCTACAACTCAAAGAGTTAGAAACAGAGCAACAAGAAAAGCCCAATGTAAGCAGAAGGAAGGAAATAATACAGATCAGAGCAGAGATAAACGACATATAGACCAAAGAAACAATACAAAAGATCAATAAAACCAAGAGCTAGTTCTTTGAAAGGATAAACAATATTGATGAACATCTAGCCAGGCTCACCAAGAAGCAAAGAGAGAGGACCCAAATAATCAAAATCAGACATGAAAAAGGTGAAATAACAACAGACCCCACTGAAATACAAAGGATTGTTAAAAAATACTATGAACAACTCTATTCCAACAAACTGGATAGCCTAGAGGAAATGGACATATTCCTAGAAAAATATAACCTTCCAAAACTCATTCAGGAAGAATCTAAACAGCTCAATAGGCCTATAACTATGGAAGAAATTAAAGCAGTCATCAAAAAGCTTCCAGCAAACAAAAGCCCGGGGCCAGATGGCTTCACAGGGGAGTTTTACCAAACATTCCAGGAAGAACTAAAACTTATCCTCATCACACTATTCCAAAAAATTCAAGAGAAACGGACACTTCCAAGCTCCTTCTATGAAGCCAGCATCACCCTAATACCAAAACCAGATAAAGACAACACAATGAAAGAGAGTTACAGGCCAGTATCCTTCATGAAAATACATGCCAAAATCCTCAAAAATTCTAGCAAATCAGATTCAGAAGTACATCACAAAGATCATACACCATGACCAAGTAGGATTTATCCCAGGAATGCAAGGATGGTACAATATCCGCAAATCAATAAACGTGATGCATCACATAAACAAATTGAGGGATAAAAATCACATAGTCATACCAATTGATGCAGAAAAAAGTGTTTGACAAAATCCAACAACCTTTCTGGATAAAAACTCTCAGCAAGGTGGAAATAGAAGGATCATACCTGAACATAATAAAAGCCATATATGGCAAACCCACAGCCAACAACATACTCAATGGGCAAAACTAAAACCATTTCCCCTAAGAACAGGAACAAGACAGGGATGCCCACTCTCACCACTCCTGTTCAATATAGTACTGCAAGTATTAGCCATTGCAATACTTAACAAGAAGAAGAAATAAAGGAATCCAAATTCAAAAAGAAGAAGTAAATCTGTTCTTATTTGCAGATGACATGATATTGTACATAAAAAACCTGAAAGACTCCATCAAAATTAACGCCAAGAAATCTACGGCATTTCTATACACCAATAGTGAACTTACAGAAAGAGATACTAAAAAAGCAATGTCATTTACCATCACACCAAAAAAATTAAGATACCTAGGAATAAACTTAACTAAGGAGGTAAAAGACCTATATGCGGGAAACTACAGGACACAGAAAAAAGAGATAGAGGAAGACGTAAACAGATGGAAGAACATACGGATGTTCATGGATTGGTAGAATCAACATCATTAAAATGTCCATACTACCCAAAGCAATCTATAGATTCAATGCACTCCCTATTAAAATACCAACGGCATATTTCACAGACCTAGAAAGAGCTCTCCAAAAATTTATCTGGAATAAAAAAAGACCCCGAATAACCACAGCAATCCTGAGAAAGAAGAATAAAGTAGGAAGGATCTCAATACCAGATTTCAACCTGTATTACAAAGCCACAGTTCTCAAAACAGCCTGGTACTGGCACAAGAACAGACATATAGACCAATGGAATAGAATAGAGGATCCAGATATTGACCCAAACCACTATGCTCAATTTATATTTGACAAAGGAGACATGAACATACAATGGAGTCAAGACAGTCTCTTCAATAAATGGTGTTGGGAAAATTGGATAGATACATGCAAAAAAATGAAACTAGATCACCAACTTACACCATACACACACAAAAAAAAAACCTCAAAATGGATCAAGGACTTAAACATAAGATGGGAAACCATTAAAATACTAGAGGAATCCACAGGCAGACAAATCTCAGACATATGCCGAAGCAATTTCTTCACTGATACTGCTCCTAGGGCAATAGAAGCTAAAGAGAAAATAAACAAATGGGACTACATCAAAATAAAAAGCTTTTTCACAGCAAAAGAAACCATCAACAAAACAACAAGAAAGCCCACTCTATGGGAGAACATATTTGCAATAGTTATCACTGATAAAGATTTAATCTCCAACATCTACAGGCTACTTATACAACTTAATAAAAGGAAGATAAATGATCCAATAAAAAAATGGGCAACGGACCTAAATAGAATCTTTTCAAAAGAATACAGAAGGAAGGCCAAGAGACACATGAAAACATGCTCAAAGTCACTAATTATCCAAGAGATGCAAATCAAAATGATAATGCGGTACCATCTCACACCTGTCATAATAGCTATAATCAACAGATCAACAACAAGTGCTGGCGAGGATGCAGAGAAAAAGGAACCCTTGTGCACTGCTGTTGGGAATGCAGACTGGTGCAGCCACTGTGGAGAACAGTATGGAGTTTCCTCAAAAAACTGAAAATGAAACTCCCATTTGACCCAGTAATCCCACTCCTAGGAATATATCCTAAGAAACTTGAAATACCAATTAGAAAGGATATATGCACTCCTATGTTCATAGCAGCACAATTTACCATAGCTAAGATTTGGAAACAGCCTAGGTGCCTGTCAGCAGATGACTGGATCAGAAAACTGTTACATCTACACAATGGAATACTATGCTGCCATAAAAAAGAAGGGATTCTTACCATTTGCAGCAACCTGGATGGAACTGGAGAGCATTATGCTAAGTGAAATAAGCCAGTCAATGAAAGAAAAATACCTCATGTTCTCACTCTTTTGTGGATAATAAAGAACATTATAAACTGATGAACAAAAGGATAGATACAGAGGCAGTAAAGCATCAAACAAACTACCAAATGACAGCGGGAAGGTTAGGGAGAGATGGGGGAGATAAGAGATCAACCGAAGGACCTGTATGCATGCATATAAGCATAACCAATGGACGTAAGACACTGGGGGGTGAGGGCATGTATGGGAGTGGGGTGTGGGTAGGGCAATGGGAAGATATGTACACATGTAATACCTTAATTAAAAAAATGAAAAAAAAACACAAAGTTAAATATAAGCTAGTAAATCTTCAGTTCCCATAATTAAGATATTTTTAAGCAATTAAGTATCTGATTAAAATATCATAATATATAATTATTTCAATAATTTATAGAACTTTTGCTTCCTAGCAAATACAGGTAACACCTTTTCCCTTTTAACAGAAAACTTTTCCCTGGAAAAGGTCTAAACAAATTCTGTATTAGCCTCCTTTAGATTCATCTACCTATAGTTTCCCTTTAAGATTTCACAATCCTTTTATAATTTCTATAAATATTTTATTCATTTCGTTTTAGAACAATTTAATTTTCTAATTATTTCAATAATGCACCTCCACACCTCATGCTTTCTATTATAAAAACTACATAATTTCTTTCCCATTAGCTAGAATTTTTAACTCTTAGAAACCTTAAATTTTAGGTGTCAAGTTAATTACTTAGCATTTCTCAGATTAGTACTACATTCACATTTTTATTTAATTAATAGATTCAAATCTATCCTCTAGATTCTCTATACGAGGCAAACTTAGATTAATTAATGTTTCAGTATCCTGTTATTTCAAAATACCTAAGTGTTTATCATTTAACCCAGCAATGCTCCAAAGCCTTTAATTTATCAAAGACTTTGGAAAAGTATGTACAGGCCTACGAGGCTGGAGAAAAGAGTAGGGGGAGGAGGGAGCAGGCCCTGCAGCCTGTTCCCAGACCTCTAGCTGCTTGGATTCAAAACTGCCACATTATTCCTTGGTGATAACATGCTCAGGTGTGGGAGATAATGAGTTCAGCTTCTGATAGTAGCTGGACTGTTAAGTAAGGAAACTGTTCTTTGGGAAGGGGGTGAGAATGTGGCTTTGGGATCTAAAGGCTCAGTGAGGGGTCCCTTCCTTTTTCTCTGTGACCCATATGTTCCCTTTCGCAGATAGCCATATCCGACCTTCAAATCATTCCCCCTTCTTTTCCTGAGAATAGTATTCCCAAGATAGACATTAACTTGGGTCTACATACACAATTGTGGACCCAAAAATGGGTCAAGCTGGTCAGCTAAGCCACATGGGTTTTCCAGCATAGGTTTTAATTCTTCTTCTTCTTATTTTTTTTACACTGCTCCAACTCCTTTCACAACCTAGAAAAGCTGGTTCCTGGTGGCACAGAGGCCTCAGGGCCAGGGCCTTATCAGGACAGCCCTCCTACCAAGGGGGAGGCTAGGATTGTAAATCGCCCCCTTGCATGTTCTCTCAGATTTTCCCCCAGTCACATAGGGAGGGGTAGGCAGGACAAGGGACCCCCTTCTCTGCCTGCCCTTGTTCTCTTTTAGGCTTCTTTTACGTTTACTGGGAGAAGGACAACTGGCCCCTTCCTCCAACAGAGAGCATAGTCAGTCTCCTCTTGAATGACTGGGCTTTTATTATTAACATATTTATAATCATTACTGAAAAGCTTTATCATAAATCCTTCATTTTAGTTACATCTATTTATTATATCTTAACAACTTTGAGATTGTAAAGCAAATTATTACCTTAAGCATTTTCCTCACCAATTTTATAAGAGGGATAACTCAATGTGAATGTGCTGTTTTATTTTTCTTTATAAAAACAGGAGTACCCCACTTCACTGCTAGAGGGTATTTCTACAGATCTGTTTCCCTCAGTGTTATGGGGAAAAACAGAAGATTGGGGACTAGTTATGGTTATGGGAAATATTAATTATGCTGTTAACCATGTTTGCCCTTTCTGTTCAAAGAAAGGACATACCAACCTGGCTGGGAGTCCCATGCCCCTGGGACCTGGGAGTCAACCTTGGAATGTGGTCCATCCTCATTCAAGAACTTCCCATTATCATGGAAGCATTAATCTTGTTGCCCAAACCAGCCTGTATAGCTCATTTCCCCATGCCTGTAATCCCTACTTCCCCATGTAATGTTTGTCCCTACATTCATAAACCAGGGAAGAGCAAGCTAAAGTCCCTTAAAGATAGAAAGCCAACATTACATTAGATTAGACACACAGACATAAATCTCCCTAGCTAAGAGTTTCTGGTGGCTAACACCCTGAGAGTGAGAACAGGAAGAGTCACCAAGATTAAAAATTCTTGGCAGCTGCTGGGACTTTCCTGCAGTCTCTGTCACATGTTCAGCCTCACCACAAATAATTGGGCTTCCCCAGAGCAGGACTTGCCCCATCTTTAAACAAATTAAGCAAACAACAAAGAGACATAAAACACCAACAGAAAAGCTTCTATACGGGCATGCACAAAACACTAAAAGTTTACACCACAGAATCCCCTGCTTTAAGAACCCCTAAAGCAGAGCAATGTCTTCTGTCCCTGGTTGGGGAACTGCTCCTCCCCAGAATCTCAGCATTCTCCCAATAGACTATTTAGGGGAATTGTATTCCCTAGGCCTAGAATTTCTGTTTCCCATCCTTGGCAGGTCCTTTGTGACTATGTACTCAACCCCCCATGTTGGGGGTTTCTCATACTTCCCGAGATCTGCTTCATCCCTCTCTGGCTGCTTCCCTTTCAAGAGAACAAAACCACAGATCAGAACTTCATACTCGCTTTATGTCCAAGACACATCCCAGTCACATATACTCGACCTCCAAGGATACCCAATCACCAGAGTAGTACTCAGTCCAATTCCCCACCTTGGCTCATGCATGATGTTACCTGATTGCCATGGGTCTTGCTTAGGCCCACCCTGCATTGCTGGCTGACTCTTGATCCCAAGCTCGTAGTCAGCCCGGTGGTAATGGCTATCCCTCCTCACTGAAGCCACCGCAATTTGGCAGTGGGGCACACCTCCTCAGGAGAAGGGTCCAATTTCCCTGTGACAACAAATGGAATCCAGATGTGCCCCCAAATTGTAAGAAATAAGGCAAACCCCAAATTCAGAGGTCCTGGTAGAACACAAAGTATACTCGAGATCTAGGCAGCAGGGCAATGTCTTTCCTCCTGCAGGAGGGTGTGCAGCACATGGTCTGGGAGCACATGCACACTGAGCAGGCGATCTGCTTGGCTTTTTAATCCTTACACACGTGACCTGTCCCTCACTCTTGATTGGAGCTCAGGCTCACAGTCTTTTGCTATTGGCTAATTTGAAGGGAGGGGTTGGCCTTTGCCATTTAAAGATGGTGGCCCCCAGGAGAACTGCAAGCCATGCTGCCAACCTGGTGGCTGCCAAGTTAAGCAGTCCAAAATGGTGGCTGTCTAAACTGTTCTTTGACAGAAAAGATGACTTGTTAATTCTCACAATAATACTCTTCTGTCTCATTTAACATATTTTTTTCAAATCATAGAATACATTTATAATATACTTTAACATTTTCTTAATCAGAAACCTACTTGTCAAACAATCTACTTGTTCTATTAAAATGGAACATTTCTTATATATTACTAGAGGCCCAGTGCATGAAATTCATGCACTGGAGGGCCCCTCAGCTTGACCTGAGCCCCCTTGAAGTCCAGGACCCCTTGCTCCTTACCACCCACGTACTCGCTGCTCCTTAGTGCTGCCGCAGAAGTGAGAGAAGCACCTGCCACTGCCGCTGCACTCACTAGCCATGAGCCCAGCTTATGGCTGAGTGGCGCTCCCCCTGTGGGAGTGCACTGACCAGCAGGGGGCAGCTCCTGTGTTGAGTGTCTGCCCCTTGGTGGTCAGTTCGCATTATAGTGACCAGTTGTTCTGGTCATTCTGCTGTAACAGTTGCTTAGGCTTTTGTTATATAGATTAGAGGCCCGATGCACAAAATTTGTGCAAGGGGCTGGGCCCTCGCAGTCACAGCAGCTGCCTTGGCCCTCACAGCCCCGGCTTCATCCAGAAGGACGTCTATAAGGATGTCCAGAAGGTTGTTTGGCTGTCTGGTCTAATTAGCATATTACACTTTAATTATTATAAATAGTACCATGGACTGACTAAGGGAACAGATGCCTTGGAATTTTTCATACTATCAAGTGAAGGATTTAAAGTAATCTAGAAATAACTCCCAGATAACTCTTCTTCATTTATTGAAGATGTCAAAATTTAAACCAGTCTCTTAATCCACACAAGCTTATGTTATTATCCGTGGTAAATTTAATAGGCACATAAATGACCCATCCAAAGTTTGTACTTACCAATTTCTTGTGCTCCTAATTGTTTCTTCTTCACACCCCTTGATCCCTTCCTTTGCCACTATTCCCTCCTCAGATGTTTTAAGAAAGAAATTGAGTACTTGTGAAGCTAAGGTATCCTGGAATCCAAGGAGTCTCGAAGTCATATGTCTTTTTGAACATACAGAAGAATTTTGGGAAAAGAAACCAATCAAACATTGATAGCTTTTTCTGGATATACACATCCAAGTCACCACTTTGCTTGGTCCCTTGGGTAGAAAGCGGTTACCAAAATTAAACTGATATTCAGACAGGGTTCTCAGTAGAGAAAAGAAATTGACATGACAATTTGAGTGTGTACTATTTTAATTTATTGTACAAATTAATGTATAGTAGGAGTTAATGTGTTATATGCTAATACTTCTTGGCCCCATAAGTGACAGAGGGAATTGTCCTGATTGGAAAAATCCACATAAAAAGAAGTGCTAGGATATTTGGGTCTTACAACACTAATGACATCTTCAAGATACAAGTCTCCATGACTACTGACTTTGCTGGAAACTCTGGAAAATGAAGGCAGGCTTCTCCTAGAGATACCTTACAATGTTTAAATTCACTACCTTTCTGACATAGGTAAACTGATTTTTAAAAGCCATTATTAGTTTTCTAATGGACTCTGTTGAATTTGAATGCCTAACCCCTGGAGGCTAACTCTCTGTTCTGATATTTCCATTATGGGTGAATAAATTCGGATTCAATGAAAAATAAAATGGGGAGGAGCCAATAAGTCTTGCTGTTAAAAATAAATGTCATGTGTGAAGGACCAGCCAGCCTGTCCCAGTGGTATCTAGACTATACATGAGAAAGTAAACAAACTGCAAGCTAGTGTTTGGGAGAATCTTTGTTCCTGACTTTGCCATCTAAAGCAAAGCTGGTTGCTTCGTGTCACTGATAGGTATTCCCTCGGGTGCCAGATCTTGGTCTAGTGATGATTCCACCAAGCTGAAACCAGATGGCATCCATTGAATTGATATGACTATTCAAACTCAGTGCCAGCTGAGCAGAACTACAAATGGGTGTAAATGCTCTGCTTGTTGGGGGCAGAACTCAAAGAATTATCATTGCTCTGGCCAATATTCCTTGATGAACTTTGTTTAATGTTACTAATTCTTGGGTTGTTAAACCAATGGCCTAATCTCCCACTTGGAAAACTACAGATTAGCATATTAAAGACACTCTTGCTTGGGGCTACACACTGGGGAGGCAAATCACAGCTGTTGATCTAATCAGTGTGGTCACTCATGTAGATGCCTGGTACAGGCTCATTCTCTGATGAGGCCATCTGGAATCTAGCTTCTGACTGAGCCTGTACACAGCAGATTACAAGCATATCAACCTGGTTTCATCATCATCCCAGATTTGGCAAGGTATCTACCATGATAGAATGAACAAGAAATAAAGGACTTTATGTTTCTGATGCAGAGGCTACAGCTGCATGAAAGTCTTATGACTCATGCCAAATTTGAATTTTTTGTCTTATAGTGAAGGCCAGAACATACAGGGTTTGGAACCTATCTGCTCCTGACATTGACTCTTTCAACCAGTCTCAGGGTCATCAATGATGTTATACTGCTGTTGATACATGTTCAGGTAATCATGCTATTATTACAGTCCAATCAGCTGATTCTTCTCGCATACTTGTGGCACTTGAAGCTAACCTGTGTTATGTTTTCAGCTTTCTAGACAGTCTTCAACCTTTTAATAGTGTACCTTTTATAACAAAGATCACCCAGAACTGGGCTGAAAGTCAAGGTACTTGATCAGCATTCCATGCTTCCTATCTTCTTCATGCTTCTGATATTGTTGACTTTTAAAAATGTCCTCCTAAAAAATTGACTCAGAAGTTTCCTGACTATATTTCTTTAACTTCCTCCTGGCTCACACATATGAGTAAGGTAGTTGGTTAGAATGCAGTTCTTTCAAGAAAGGGATCACTTTTTCTTGGCCAATTCCCAGATAGTAATCATGATTTGATGGGTGTGGATTTACATAGACCTATTTTTAAAATGTGAGATTTAACTGTTTCTTGGCATGATGCTTCTTTAATTTTCTATCTATAACTCAATGCCATCTAATGATACATCTTCTGGTTGAAGTCTGGTCAGAAATAATCATAGATTCATACCTAATTTTTGTTTGCAGATACTATGGTCCTCTTGTTGGAATGACACAACCCTAGGTGAGAAGGATAACGACTCCTGGGCAGAGTATACTGCTTGGTGAGTCACCCAAAGTGGCTCACAAATTCACATAGACCAAGATAGATATTTTTCTGTAAATTTTATAAAAATGCCCTGCTGCTTCAAACATTTAATGCTTCTGGGTGGAAAAAAAAAAAAAACTCTCTTCAAGTAAGGTCTGATTAGGATAGTAGTGAATGTTTGCTACCAGAATAGAAAATGCTGATTTTTAGTGCTGAAGGGAGAACAATACACTAAATACCTACAATAAATGGGGGCAGTGGGGATATTAATGATATTTGTACTTTTCAGAAAAATACTTGGAGGTTTTGCATGTAGGAAAATGCACTAGTGTATTGGGAACACTGCCTATCTGTCCCACAGACTGATGTAAGTCTCCCTTGGAAAGCCTCAGCTTTTATAAAAATATAAAAGGGCACCATTTCAGCCCAGGTATTAACTAAATTGACTCCTTCTCAAATAAGGACTTTCCCTTTAGAAGTGATTACAAGAGAACTACATGTTTTTGTTTTTTAAAAAAATCCATCAGTAGATCCCATACCTCACAGAAGACCATGGTGTTCAAGCTATCCTGAAAGTTACTTAAAGAAACTTTCTGGAGGAATAAATAACTGATTTATGCACAAACTGTGGGCATTAGTCTTTATGAAGGGAGTCATCCAATTACACTGTGTTTCAAAATTTGTTTCTGACTTTAGCTTGTATTAGACATGGAGAAATTTGAGTGACCTTGGTTAAAAACCAGAAACAGAAACGTATCCCTCTTAGCACCATGACAACTATGGCCAAAGCAAAAAGTTTGTCATATTGAAAGAAAAGACTGAGCCCAAATATGATGTTAAATTTATTACTAATTCTAGGTGGTTTAAATGATTCAAGAATCATTATTCATTACATAATAAATATGAAAGCAAGTGTTGAGCCTGTGAGTGCTGGTGTGAAGGTAACTGAACATTTTTTTTTTTTTTTGGAAGCTTTAGGTAAATTGATTGTGAAGGAAAATTACTTACCAGTGCAATACTTAATATGGGTTAAAACTCCCAATTCTGGAACTTTCATCCATAAAGAGTTCCAAGTCAATGCCAAGTTTTACGGCTTATAAGGACCAATAACATTCTTGCTTGGGGGAAATGCTTTATTCAGGCTACAGATTGAAAGCCTTTGTGATCTGGCACAGTAAGCACCCCAGGGCCTTTACACATACCCATAAGCACACACACCCAGGACCTCTTCCAAGATGCCCACCTATGCCAGCAAAATGGAGAACTGTTCCTACCTTTCAATTTTTCCTCTATTGTTAATAGTGCTCCAGATATCCTCCTTTTGTTGATCTTTATCCCATATTAAAGTGGCGCTTCTTCCTTCAAATACCACCTCTTTGTTCTTATCAATGGATTAGGAGTTATAGTAAATTTTAAGGCCTACTATTTGAGGAGAACCTTTGCTCAGGCTATTGCTGAAACTGATAAAAAATATTGAGAAGGCTCTGATACAATTTTGTATGGATTGCATCTATAACTGCATCCAGAACCCTTCTTGGGCTTGAGGCGATATCACCAGGGAATGTATGAATGACATCAGGAAGAAGACACTCCAGAGGTCCATCCATGACTTCAAAGGATTTGCTAAGAATAAGGAGATTGCAAAAATAAATAAGCTGTGGTTGACATAGCAAGCAACCTTAACTTGAATGTGGATGGGGACATTATTGAATATCTCCTCGAGGTGGTTCCTGAGGAATTAACTAGTGAGGAGTTGTTGGAACTGGAACAGATTAAGAGGCAAAAGAAAAGGAAATGGCAGCAGAAAAAAGAAGAACCCCCAAGAAAGTTCACAGTGAAGGGTTTAGCAGGTATTTTTGCAAACTTCAACAAGCTCATTAAAAAGTTTGAAAAACATGGACCCCACCACCAAAAGGTTTTTCATAATAGAGAGGAATGTTCATGGTGTATTTCTGTTTACAAACAAATCTATGATGAAAAAAAAAGAAACAAACCAAGCAAACCTTCATGCACATAATTCTTAAAAGTGGGACGCCTGCTAAAGAGATATTCCAGAAAAAGGCATAGTTATCATAGGAGATGATAACCCCATGCATCTTATTGCCCCTGGAAACGTTTCAGTGGGACAAATGTGGAGGTGGGTGGCAGAGATATCGGTAACCATGACCCTGTGTAGGTCTACACTAATGTGTGTTGTGTCTTACTTTATAACAAAAAAAGTTTAAAAAGTAAAAATAAAATAAAAACTAGAAAAAACGTATAGACTTATTCTATGTAAAGAAAGAAAATATTTTGTACAGCTGTACAATGTGTTGGTGTTTTAAGCTGTGTTATTACAAAGGAGTCAAAAAGTTAAAAACATTCAGTTTCTAAAGTAAAAATAGTTATGTAGCTAGTTAATTTTTATTGAAGAAAAATACGTTTTAAATTTAGTACAGCCAAAATGTAGAATGGTTATAGTTTACAGTGGTGTCTAGTAATAGCCTAGGCTGTCACCACATTCTCTCACCACTCATTCCCTGACTCCCCAGAGTAAATTCCAGTCCTGCAAACTTCATTCCTAGTAATAGCCCTGTATAAGACTGATTTTTTTTTCTTTTATACCATATTTTTATCATACCTGCTCCATGTTAAGATATGTTTAGATATATAAATATTGACCATTGTTTTACTATTGTCCATAGTATTCAGTGCAGTAACATGCTGTACAGGTTTATAGGCTAGGAGCAGTAGGCTAAGTGTAAAATTGATGACTGACTATATCATCTAGGTTTCTGTAAGTGCACTCTATGATAGAAACTCCTTGAAACATTTCTCAGAACATACCCCCATTTCTCAGAACTTATCCTCGTTGTTAAGGCACTTGTGACTGTACTTCAAAAGAGATATAATTAATGTGTACCCTGAACTCATAAGACATTAAGGGAGGAAAAAAGCTAAACTGAAATACATTAGCATACACTACCCTGGATGAAGTATAAAACCACCGAATGGGAAAAGCACTGACAAAAATCAAAAGAACAGGGCAAATTGATGATCCTTCAAAGATAGGCCAAAATGGTTTGCAAATAGGAAAAAAAAATTTTAGTAATCATTGATAAACATAGTGTTAAATTATGAATGAATTCAGAAGAAATGCCTGTAGAATTCACAGACCCATGATAAAGGACAGAGGCTTTTATTAAAGCAAAATGAGACCATGCCTTTTATTTTTTCTTGAGTATAAATTTGTTAGTATCTCTCCTCATATTTATCATTAAGTAGGCCTCAATATTACCTTTATTAAATTGCTGTTAAGAAATTCTAAGGAAGTCAGATTTATATAAAGTCTATTTTAACCCAAGCCTATTTAGTGTGTAATTTACTTAAACCTTACTCAATAGGATTCAATTTAACTATTATACATTTCACAAATAAAAAACAAAAAAGCCTTTATTTGTTTCAGAAATATTGTATAATGTGCCTTTGAGACTGAAATTATAAATTTAAATATCAAGTCTAAAATTACATTACAGAGTTTGGTTAAAATAATATTCAAATAGAAAATATATTCTATTGGGAAGAAACAAAAATGTTGATAATTATTCTTTTTAAGTAGAAGAAAAGAAAGTGATTTTAAGTGGGAAGCAGGAATCAAAAGTAACTGAAAAAGAAATAAAAGCAGAATGTATTTTATAGACCTAGAGAAACAATTATAAGAACAAGGCAAAATAGATAATCAGGAAATGAAGATATGGAGGGGAAAAGTGAAAAATAGATCTATAGAAATAAAAGCAAAATGAAAATAAATGTGAAAATCCAAGAGATGATGGCAAGAATGACACCAGCAAAGATAAATGGGTATATTAAAATTTTAAATGTTTTATACAAATGAGACAAATTGCAGTTCAAAATTATCTCTAATTAAAACTACTGAAATTTCCCAGCTGCTGTGGCTCAGTGATTGAGTGTCAACCTATGAACCAGTAGGTTATGGTTCAATTCCCAGTAAGGGCATATGTCCAGGTTGTGGGCTCAACCCCAGTGTGAAGCATGCAGGAAGCAGCCAATCAATGATTCTCTCTCATCATTTATGTTTCTATATCTCTCCAGGTCCCTTCCTCTCTGAAATCAATAATTAAAAAAAAAAAAACTACTGAAATTTCTTTGAGGAAGACTGTAAGGATTATTACATCTAAGCAGGCTGTTTTCTTGAACTTCTTTCCAACTTTTTTTCTTGAAAATATTTTCAATGTGCTCTAAAATGTTTGGACAAAAATGTCAACTGAGTGACAAATATAATATTTTTTATCCTCACCAGAGAATGTGTTTATTGATTTTAGAGAGAGGATGGAAGAAAGAGAAAGATAGTGAAAGAGAGAAACATCAACCCCTTGCCTCTCGTAAGTGCCCCAACCGTGGATCAAACCTGCAACCTGGGTATGTGCCCTGACTGGGAATCAAACCTACAATCTTGGTGTTTGGGACGATGCTACAACCAACTGAGCCTCTTGGCCAGGGCACAAATATATTCTTCATGACTATAATGGGAGAAAATCTTTCCAACATTCTTCGAAATGATCAATTAATTAATTAAAACCAAAATAATTTTTAAAATCACATATACACACTGAAGCATCATAGTGACATTGAGGACATTGAATAAAGAACATTTTGAGATGTTGAAGTGTTGGCTACTCTCATCGTCTTACATGTAAGATAAAGGTTAAGAGCAGAAAGGAAAAAAGCTGTTCTTCCTGTGGTTCAGCATACTGTTAAAGTTAATTTTTAAAAAACCTTATGATTGTGATCCTTGCAAGACTGTGAAATTTGAATTATTTGTACTGTATTGTAATTAGCAGGAGTCCTAGGTGGATTCTTTTCTTTTTGGCTTACTGTTTTTCTTGCCAAACTCAGATGAAATGTGCTTTGGTTGACTTTCATTTATGTGATTGCTCAGGTTGTATGGAATCACAGTCATACTTCTTCCCTAAATGATGCAAATATATAGAGTCAATGTATTTCAAAGTAGTGCACCATCCCCTTCCTTCCTCCTTCCTTGCTGGGTGGTCTTTGCATGTTTTAGTTTGGAAAATGATAGTGGTTTATGTATAGTCTCTTAGGGAATGTATTTTATAGAATTCTTTCAGGAGAAATAACAGTCATGATAAAAATTTTGAACTCTGAAAAAAAAAAAAGGTCAAGATAATTGTGACAAGTTAACATCTGAATTCCTTTAGAATAGAATTGATTACCTTAAATTACTTTACACAGAATCAGTCCTACATTCAAAAGGCAAAAAGTAAACTTTCCACATAGCTTGGGAATTTTCTCTGGTAAGTGGTTGAGGCCCTGCCTTATTTGGGGACAGAGGAAACAAAATACTAGACATTAGAATCTCCAAATGCTTAATACTGGTAAAAAGGTCCTGAGTAGATTTTCCTTTGTTTAGGAGACCACCTTAATGGATTTGTAATTTTAGGTATTCCAAGAAATAGTTGGGACTTAGGGAAGAAACTGAAACTCTTTTAGACATGAAATTAATGGAAGTTCAAGATAATGCATAAAGAGCCTAGCCCATTGGACTCAGTGGATAGAGCATTGGCTTATGGACCAAAGGGTCCCGGACTTGATTCCAGTCAAGGGCAGGTACCTCGGTTGCAGGCTCCTCCCCCACCTGGGCCCTGGTAAGGGCATATGCAGGAGGCAACCAATTGATGTGTTTCTCTCAGATGGATATTTCTCTCTGTCTTTTCCTTTCTCTTCCACTCTCTCTAAAATCAATGGAAAAATATTCTTGGGTGAGGATTAAAAAAAAAAGATAATGCATAAAGAGAGGAAAAGGAAAGACTTTTGTGAGATATTTGGGGCAGGGTGGAGGGAAGAAAGACATAGTCTGTAAGACACAAGTAACAAGAACTGATGCAGATGTAAGAGGTACACAGCCAGCTGGAAGTACTTCATGTTGAGAACTCTCAAGACACGGATATGTAATATTCAATTTAAGCTGGAGCATGTACTATGCAATGCATTAATCCTCTAAAGTTTCTCTAAACAGGAATAACAAACATAAATTGCTTTCATTGATTAAATAAAGAAGAAAAAGGAAAAAGAGGTAAAACTGTTGGGGAAGATGATGCATTTATAAGATGTAAGAATCAAACATAAATGTACAACTATGGAAACAAGGCATGAAACAAAATAGATCTGGGAGAAACAAATTTTTTAGGCTCTTTGTCACTAACAGGATGTTCTGAAAAGGCTGAAGATATTGTCCTTAAATATTAATAAAATAGTGACAATACTATGTTGAAGGACTCAGGTAATATGAATGCCAATGAAAGTTTAAAATTTAAACTAACAAGGTGAATATGAATTTGAAAATTTATCTTGTAATACTATTCATTTTTAGTAGTTATTTATACTTACCTGATTTGTGTTGGTTGATATATTGTCTGTTTTGCAGTATTATTTAATCCTCATGGATCCTTTCCCCATTGACCTCAACATGACTCCCAGACATAAAATGTAGATTTGTGGTGAGATAAAAATGATAACTTAATACTTTTAGAAGTATCTATCCAATGTTTTTTATAAATAATTAATTGTAGCTTACCTCACACATCTGGAGAAGCTCAGGTATTGCATAAGTGTACTAATGATATAATTGATAGTCTTTTATTTTGGGGTAATACTTTGTCATTTCTCTAGGCACTACTGTGTTTATCTCAATTCCTAGGAAAGCTTACTGCTATCACATGTGACAAGGGTACTCTGTGATTTATTAGAATGAAGAGACTTTTAAAAAAATAATATTTCTTAAAAGTTCTATTTTTCCATGAAATTCATTAGTAATTCTTTCTCTCTGATTTGAATACTGTGACAAGGCTGAAGCTTGACAATACCTAGTACAAAATGTTATCACCTTTATCCTACAAAAGTAATGGGATCATAGAGGGGAAAATCCTTTAGCCTTTGTGAAATATTTTTGCATGACTTTTGACAATGCAAATTTCATCCCACCTTTAATCCTCACTACACACACACAAGCACTATGTTATATAAGAGGAATGATGTAACAGGCAAACAAATAATGGAGAGTATTGGTATTTAAATTTCTTTCTAATTTTGTACAACAAAAATTTCTTTATAATTTTATAAATGGGATCTAAGTATCTTCAAGCATCATTCAGGTTTAGTCAAGAAACAAGTCACAGAGTAAGTGAGTTACTTAGTTACTAATAGAGTAAGTGGGTTAACACAGGGACATGATGGCTTAATCCTTATTAGAAGAATGGAGAAGCTTAAGTTAGGCGTTTTTCAGGGAATGGTAGAGCAATGTTTTCATGGAGCTCCACTTGTCTCAGTTGCCTGTAATTTCAAAGTGGTCTTAGTAGAACCCTTAGGATTCGGGGTACAACCTCTCAATTGGCCATTTGTTGAATGAAACCCATGAAGTTGCCTTAGGTGCTTGGGAGAATAATGACTTCTTTCATTTTCTAAATATTTTTTGAATACCTCTGATTGATTAGTATAAACAAGAATCCTACTAGAAATCAAATTTGGGTGATACACTTTAAGAATTTATTTTTCTATAGTAGATGAAACCAAATATTAACAAATAATATCTGGCAACTGAGTAAAAAAGCATGCTGACTTTGACAAATTTGTGGTACATTTTGAAGTGTCAGGGAATAATTATGAAAGCTACAATAATCACTCCTTTAAAAAAAAAACTTTATATTTTGAATAGGATATATAAACACACAATGTTTTCAATAAAGTAAGTAACCATTCTATAGTATCCATGACTTTGTTTGATAAAGGAAATAAAAATAAAACATACTCATATTTCCTTTCATTTAAAAAATAGTATAAGAAAGAAGGTAGAATAAATTAGTAATAATAATTACTTGCTTTGCTAAGATGTGTATGGGGAGGTAGAGGAGTTAGGGCCTGAACAGTTGGTAGAGATCAGTACAAGGAAATTTTTCAATATACAATTTTTCACAATTTAATATTTCAAACTTTTCTTCAACATTGGTAATTTTCACTTACACAAACATCATTCACAAGGGCATAGATAGCTACAGGATAAAGTCTTAAAAGTGAAATTGAGCCTGAGGCAATATAAGTAATATCTGGGAGGTTGTTGGATGTGCAATTTTTATACTTGCACCCTAGACCTACTATATACAAATTTCCAGAGCAGAGACTTGGAATTTGTATTTAATGAGCACTATAGGTGATACTTATGCAGGCTGACCTAGAGAAAACATTTTCACACGTTATGAGCAAATCTCCCTCTATAAGCTTAGTACCAATTTACATTTTTTTCAGCAATAAATTTCCATATAATGCAAAATTAATATTTTACTATCAAATTTCAGAATTTTTACAAAGTTGATAGGTAAAAAATAACTTTATAGTGTCATTTTAGTTTTTATTTGTACTATTACTATTGAGGTTACATCTCTTTTCACATCTTTAAAAGGGACTCATATACTCTATGTTCTAATAGAGTATAGTACTGTTCTAACGGTAACTATGTTACTTGTACTTCATATAAATGGAATTATATATTATGCACACATTTTTGTTTCACTTATTTTCTTCAACATAATGTTTGTGATTTTATTGTGCATAAGTATAGATCATTGATTCCTACTTAACTAAACCAGGTTTTTATTGATATGAATGTAGCAACATCTATTTACCCATTCAAATGATGATGAATAGTTTAGGGTACTTTGAAGTCTGGTGCTATTATGAATAATGTAGCCAAGCACATTCCATTATATGTCTTTTGGTAAATATATGAGAACAGTTCTACTGGGCATAGCCTAGAACTGTTGAGTCATTCAGAATGCATTTATCTAACTTCAATAGATATTGCCAAATAATACTTCAAAGTAGCTGTACAAATTCACTTTCACATCTGCAGTGTATAAGATTTCTTAATTGCTCCACATCCTTGATAACACTTGGTGTGTCAGCCTTTTTAATTTTAGGCATTCTTGTAATGTGTACTGGGTTCTCACTGTAAGTTTAATTGCATTTACCCTATGACTAATAAAGTTGAACACCTTTTCATGTTTAAGTTTAATATACTTTTTAATGAAGTAGCCTTTCTCCAGGGGAAGCCTAAGCCTAACGATTGGCTAACATGCAATACTAGTATACAAACACCTAACTGCATTACCTCAAATAAAGGACAACTCTCAGGGGATATTCTAGCTGCAGATCTCTCGGGGAGACTGAATAAAGCCTATGCTGCAACTGCTTCTCAGTTCACTTTCTACCTCTGACTATCACGTTTCTCAGTCTCTTGCAGACTTTGGAAGCATACTTTAAATTTTATTTTGGCTTTTAAATGGATCACCTGTTGGTCAACTGTTATTACATTGGTACAATCAGCATCAGACACTAATTTCTGAATCTGGGACATTTCCCGGAGCAAGGTCTGGCCTGGATTGGTTCTACTATTAGTTCTGTCTCTAGCAAACTTTATAAGGGTCCACACTAAATGAATAAGAGGAAGAAGAAGGCGGGAAAGGAAAAGTGTGTCAAGAAAGGTGGCCCACCTTAAAAGAGGTATACGTGCCAGCACTAAAATAGCAGAGAATTGGAGAAACAGATCAGGAAGCTTAGATAATTGGGCATACTAGTATAAATATTAAATTAAAGCTGTAAATCCAACTAGAAAATGTCCATGAAAGGGCACAGAAGACTCTATTTATCAGAGAGATAAGGAGTAGGCTAGGGAGGGAGCACCTGAAGCAATGAGAATCTCAGTGATATCTGCCCTGTGTAAGTCAGGGCTGATGATTTCGGGTGCTACTGCCCAGCTGGACTCCCTTTTAGTAATGGAGATAATAGGATCTTGAAATAATAGAGGCCAAAACATGGTGCTCAATTATCAGAAAGTATGAGGGAGCAATTATTGTAATGAGTTTCAAGTTCAAAGTGGCAGCCAGAGGAGCCTGACCTAAGAGAAGTATGGAGATGGCTAATAGAGATGATGAATTTTGAAAAACAATGGATTGCCACCCAATAGGGCTCTTATTAATTTACAAAATTTAAAAAAAAATCAAGAATGGATGATCAGCCAGCCGAAGACAGTCACCATTGAAGTTATTATGCCATTCTTGGTGTCTGTGATTTAGCCAGTTTATGGATTTGTAAGTCTCTGTCTGAAGGAGAGACCTTATACATAGTACAAAAGACCCTGCAAAGGATTATGGTACCTCCAATTATGTAATGGCTATTTATTCCAATCATATCTGCCTAAATCAGAATATTCAGACATTCTGAGAATTATTGGAGACAAGATTCCAGTTGATATTAATACCCAGGGATCTGAAGTATCATCATGTTCTTCCTCACAATAGAGTGGGAAGTATATGATTTTGAGGTTAGGAGGTAATTGGAGTCTGGCATCATTCATAGACCCACATAGTGGTCATTTCCTTGTTCTCAAATTGTAAAATTAGAATGTACATATTTGTTAGTTGGTAAAAACCTCATATTTGTTTTTGGCATGTGGGATAAGAACCATTATAATGAACAAAATCAAATGGAAGCTTCTGATTTTGATCTTCAATCTGACCAAGATAGTAAATTTAAAAAAAAGTCACACTCCAGAGTTATGGTACAGAACAGTGCCACCTTTAAGGAAAACAAGCATGGCAGTCCCATCATAACCCCATTTAATTTACCTGTCCATAACCCACAAAAGCAAAGTGGTTCCTGTCATATAAAGTGTGTACCACAAAATTAATCTAGAAGTATCTCTAATTGGAGCTTCCATGTCAGACATAGCACCTTTGAGGGACAGATTAAGAGTTTAAATACACAACCTGCAGCCATTCATCTGTAAATCTCATTCTTTTCCATCCCTGTCAATAAGTATCAGAAATACTTCACATTCATGCAGGACTGTATCAACTAGAGTTCTACCAGGTGATAGAAACTACACAGTAACTTGAACAGAGAAGATTAATGTAACATATTATGTTAGCTTCCTATTCTGTAATGTATTATCCTGACCTTAGGTCTTAAACAACAGAAATGTATTCTCTTAAAAATTTGGAAGCCAGGATTCAGTTTCACTGGCCTAAAGTCGAGATGTTAGCAGGGCTGGTTTCTTCTGAGGGCTCTAGAGGAGAGCCAATTCCTCGGCTCTTTAGCTTTTGGAGGCTGTCAGCCTTCCATTCACTTGTGAATGCATCACTCCAATCTCTGCTTGCCCTGGCCACATTGTCTTAATCTCTTTTGTTGTCAAATATCCCTTTGCCTACCTCTTACAAGGATACATACAAATCCACCTGAAGAATACAGGATAATTTCTACCTCTTAAGAGTGCTTGGAGAAGCTGCCTTTTGTAAGGTGCCATATTCTCCACATTGCAGGGTGCTGAAGAGAAAGCAAAACAGAGCTGAACTGTACTCTCTGCCTGATGAGAGGAGCACACCAAAGCAAGGGAGAGAAATCTCATTCTCTGTCATTGTCCCTCAGTGCCCTCTATTGACAAAATCTAACATTGTGCCAGCTAGTAGTGTAGAAATACGTATTTGACTTTCTCAGAGCAAGAACTGAAAGGTGGATTTGGAGTTGAGAATCAATAAATTGTTAATGACACTGTTCACCTATTTGAGTACTTAACTTCTGTATGTACCTTTCTACATACTTTCAAACTTTCTTACATTAATCACTTTATATTTCCATGATCAGATACAACTATCCTTCTAATAAATGAAGTTTTCATTATTTCTCCCAAATGAGGAAATTCACAATTCCAACAAGTCATTGTAGCCATTGTGGTTTATGTTACTCATGCATCAAATTTATTGCAATTCCACTGATTATTGTGTTATCTAGAGATGAAATCTCCAACAACTTGTATATTAAACAAAGGAAAAAGAAAAGAGAATAAAATGTTAGCACAGGCGAGTAATCTATTTATATATATATAGAAGGCTAAGCGACCATCACATCCGAAATAACCGCACAGATGACCGAACAGGTTGCGTGGGGTGACCAGACCGGCAGGGGGGTAAGTGAGGGGCGACCAAATGACTGAGCAGCAGGCTGCATGATGCTACCAGGCCCGCAGGGGGGGAAGTTGGGGGTGACCAGGTCGGCAGAGGGGGGCAGTGGGGGATGACCATGCCAGCAGGGGGTGCAATAAGGGGTGACCAGGGCAGCGGGGGGGAGTCACTAAGGAGTAACAAGGCCAGTGGGGGGGGCAATTTGGGTGACCAGGCCAGCAGGAGGGGCAGTTAGGTGCGATCAGGCAGGCAGACAGGTGAGCAGTTAGGAGCCAGTGGTCCCAGATTGTGAGAGGGCTCCTGGATTGGAGAGGGTGCAGGCTGGGCTGAGGGGATCCCCTTATCGTGTATGAATTTCGTGCACCAGGCCTCTAGTAAACATATAATAAGCAAAAAGAAAATATAATACAATACTATAGTTCTTTGATTTCATAATTAGTCACAGGCTGTAATTTGATATCTAGGCTTCCTTGTACTACTCCTTAGATATTTCTTTACTCTCAGCTAGAACCTCAGAGAGTCAGTTCCTTTACTCAGTTGAACAACCCAGAGCCACTGGGTCCTCAATTTTTTTTTTTAACTATAGTTTTCCACTCACTCTTTTCTATGGAAGTTGCCTCACGGACTTTCAGGAGCTTTCAAAATAGTCTTCCAAGCTCCCATTGTATAGCAGTAACCCAGTTTCCCTTGATAGCTGAGATCAATCATTCCAGGCTATCGAATAATATTTTGTTTGTTCTATAATTTCCTTTTGATATGTTAAATTTCAGTTATCAGATGAAATAGTAAATCTTATCATTTATCCTTTAGAACATATCAATCACAATAATTTTAAAGTCCATTTCTGAAAACCTTATTATCTATATCCCTTGTAGTTTTGTTTTTATAGAATGTCCCAAAAATGTATACACACAAATTGAATAATTTTAAAGGTAGTGTTTATTAAAATACATGTCATTTTCAAAATTGACCTATCAGCTGTTAAAATGTGTATTCATTTTATTTTTAGATAACCTGTATTTATGTCTCTTTTCCTGCCACCTGTATACATTATAATTTGTTATTGCTTGTTAGACATTCTGCATTAAAATTTGTAGATATGCACTGACTGGTGGCTCAGTTGGTTGCACCATTGTCCTGTACACCAAAAGGTTGCAGGTTTGGTTCTGGTTGGGGCACATGCCTGGGTTGTGGTTTGATCCCCAGTTGGGGCACAAGCAGGAGAGGCAGCCAATCAATGTTTCTCTCTCTCTCTCTCTCTCTCTCTCTCTCTCCTCTCCCTTTGGACCTCTAAAAAAATCAATAAAAACCATATCCTCCAGTGAGAATTACAATTTTTAAAAAAATTTGTAGATGCTCTGCTTGTTGTTGTCTTCCTACACTGCATGCTGTTTTCTACATTAGGTATTCAGAGTAAGCAAAGATAAATTAAATTTGAGCTGATTTATAGCTAAGTTTCTGTCTATATGAAAGTTATTCTAGTACCAATTAGCCAATATTCTTTTAATATAGTACTTGAGGAATTCTAACTGAAAGCCTGGGTTTTACCAGATTCATTGACAAATTCTTTCATATACCTTAAATCCAAATTCTGCCACTTCACTGTTAGGAGAGTCAAAAGTCCTGCTAGGCTTTTCAACATTTTATCAGATGCTTACAAATAATCAGATATCTCAAGGGGAAGACCACACTGAATGTAAATGTCACTTCTCTATGCTTTCTTTATTCCCATGATATTGGCCTCACTATTCCTACATGCTCTGTGATGTCATTTTCTGAGTTTTATATCTCTTGATCCAGGACACTACCAAGATCTCTATTCAGCTTCCAGTCTATGAGCCACTGCTTTGTGCTCAGCTTCTTACTAGTAGCTTCAAGGCAGCTGCCTTTGAATCAGAAAATATTTACAGAATAAAAGCTTGGCATAGTGTAGGGTTCAACATAACGTGTTTTATTTTCTCTTCAGTTCCTTTGCTCAATCAAATCCTACCTTGCTTAGTAATTCTTAAATTATTTCAAAGAGACAATTTTTTTTCTGTATTTTCTCCAGACTTTTTTTCTTGGTGAATAGTTTATCTGCTACAGGTTTGCAAACAATAGACACACAGAGCTTTGCATCAGTCTTGGTAAATGCTTAAATCTGCTCCTGGTGAGCTTTTTTGTCAATGAGATCTTTCACTGTATCTTCTCTCTATTTCTTTCTTTCCTCACTGTTTTAATTTGACTTGCCCTTGAAAGCTTTGGATATATTTTGGCATCTTAAGATCATACTTTTCTCTTAGAGTTCCTGAACACAGACTGTATATTATTCTTATCTCTTTTTGCTGCTTTTGGACAACTTGTAATAAGCAAAGTGGAAAATTCAATTTAAATAGCCATTATCCTAGAAGTCCAAGCTGTAATTTTCATGGTGGTTTATATATTTGTCTCTGAAAGTGGTAATCTTACTGATATATTTTATGTGAAAAAATATAGCATAACAATACAAAAACACATATATATTTTTGTTTAGATTGAAATAATGACATGAAAAAGTATTCTAAATATCTATTGTGTACATAATATTTATAAGAATCTGTGAAATAAATATAAAAAAATTCTGCCTTAACCAATACATTATGAAAAATAAGTGAATATATAAATATTTACATTATGTGTGTACAGTACGATATGTCTGACATAGCAAGGGGGTGGTGTTTAGCATTGAGATTTGACAAGAAATATCTGATTCAAGCAACCTGGAGAATAAGACATTGGGATTACCCAGTCAGAGGGAGAAAAAGAAAATACAATAATAATTTTTAAAAAACAGTGAAAAAAACATCAGAATTATGAGACACAGTAAAAAGAAACAATATTTCCAGGATGGGAATTCCAGAAGAAGAGAAAGAAACAGAAAGTATATTTAAAGCAATAATGGCTGAAAACTTCCTAAACCTAGGGAGAGAAATAGACTTCCAGACTCAGTAGGTCAAAAGGACCCAAAATAGGTTTAACACAAATAGGGCTACACTAAGACACATAATAAGATTGTCGAAAGTCAAAGGCAAAGAAAAAAATTGAAGAGCTGAAAGAGATGTCACACATAAGGGTATCCCCATAAAACTATCAGCAGATTTTTCAACAGAAACTTTTGGACTGACATATTCAAATATTGAAAGAAAATAACTGTCAACCAAGAATTCAGTATCAGGCAAAGCTGTCCTTCAAAAATGAAGGAGGGATAAAGACTCCCCAAAACAAAAGCTGAGGCAGTTCATTACCTCTAAACGTGCCTTTAAAAAAAAATGTGAAAGGGAGTTGTTTTAGTTGAAGTAAAAGAAAGCCAATTAACATCATAAAAACATAAAGAGAAGATGGATATTAGCTTTTGTGGTCATTTACATTTTGTGTAAATCAAACCATCATGCCTTAAACTTATGCAGTGATATATGTCAATTATTTCTCAATGGAATTGGAATATTTTTTTAAATATCTTATTTGAGTTCTGATTATATCACATGCTAGTTTTATAATTTGATCACTGTATTCTCTCAAAGCTCAAATCTAATCATTTGTAAATAAATTTTTGTGATTATTAATTGTAATAATGTATATAAAATCCTTGCCACAGTGAATTCATAGATTTAGAGCTCAGCAATGCATTTGATCAGCTTTGTTGTCATATAATTTCATGTTGGATGAGGGTAACCTAAATAATTCTTATGATAATGGGTAGATGACTAGAAAGAATAGGATTGAGCTAAAGTCTGAACATTATGCAATAATTTTTCCAGCTATAAAAATAAGTGTTAGAAAACAATACAAGCCCTAACTGGTTTGTCTCAGTGGATAGAGCGTCAGCCTGTGACTGAGGGGTCCCAGGTTCGATTCCGGTTGGGAGCATGTACCTTGGTTGCAGGCACATGCCAGTAGGAGGTGTTCAGGAGGCAGCTGATCGATGTTTCTCTCTCATTGATGTTTCTAACTCTCTATCCCTCTCCCTTCCTCTCTGTAAAAAATCAATAAAATATATTTTAAAAAAAGAAAACCATCCAAATAGAAGGGACAAAATGTGCCAATCTTAAGGTCATTGGGCTCATTATGTGTTTGGAAGACTCTTCATTATGGAGGCTCTGTTATGAAAATGAAATGAGTTAAGACTGGGCATGAGGTAGGATCACATTATGAAGATCCTCATAGATTATCTTAATGTATTTGGATTTTATCCTGTTGGTTGATGGGAGACATTAAAATATTTTTAGACTGAACAGTTAATCAGGTTTTAATTAAATAAAAAATACCTTGGCATTATTCAAACGGTGAAGTTTGTGGACATTACATACAGCTTGTATTCTTCAATAGTGTTTGAGCCAAATTCTAAATATTATTACTTGGAAGCATATAATAGGTCTTGTTTTAGCCAAATGATAAAGTTGGATTTACTTTAAAATAATTATGAGTTATTAGAACTAATAGTTAGTCACCCCTCAAAATTATGTTGCAATGCCAGTCAATATCTATTAGTTTGCTCAATAAATAGTCACTGCATGTTTTATAAAAGTTTTACAAAAACATTCAATCATCTAGCCATTCTTTGATACATAAGATTTACTCTGAAGTTTTTATAAACCTTTCATGCACTTGTTATTTTATCCTTATTTTATCATTTATCTGCTGTGGCTCTAAAGAAATCTTCTGATTAAATCTTAAAAGTTAAAATATTGCTTGATTTTAGGAAACTAAATTTGTAGTAGAATTTTATGATATTTACATTAGTAATATGATCACCCAGAAGTAGTAATTTGTCAAGTACATTTTTCCTAATGTGTAAAGATTATAATGGTTAAGTATGGAAAAGCAGACATTTTAAGGTATTTAATAATTGTCCATTTACAAAGGAATTGGAACTATTGATTAACTAATTCATGAGCTTTATATACAATTACATATAATAGAAAAAAGTAAAAGACAAATTGATTCCTGTGGATTATCCCATACTTTTTAAATACAAAATTCAACATAATGCTGACACATTTAATAGATTATCACTTTTTAAAAAATCTATTTATTTATTATTTTGTTTTTTTTAAATATATTTTTATTGTTGATAGTATTACAGATAGCTTCCATTTCCCCTCTCCCTTGACCCTCTTCTCCCAGTCACTATACTGCACCCCTCCCCCCAGGTCTTCTCTAGTCTATTGCCCATTTCCATGGACTATGCATATCTATAATAATAAAAGCGTAATATGCTAATTAGACCAGACAGCTGAACCACATTCCAGACGTCCTTCCAGATGACCTTCCAGACGAAGCTGGGGCTGCGAGGGCTGAGGCAAGCCACCATGGCTGTGAGAGCCAAGCTCCTTGCACGAATTTTGTGCATCAGGTCTCTAGTAAGTATATGTGCTTTGGTTTATCTCTTCTTCTCTCTCCAGCCCCACATAGAGGTATGTCAGACTGTTCCATGCCTCCATGCTTGGGGTCTTATTTTGTTGGTCAATTCATTTTATTCATTAGATTCCAAAAATAAGTGAGATCATGTGATATTTGTTATTCTCAGATTGGCTTATTTCACTTAGCATAATACTCTCCAGGTCCCTCCATGCTGTCCCAAGCGGTAAGAGATTTTTCTATTTTACAGCTGCAGAGTATTCCATTGTGTAAATGTCTCACATCTTTTTTATCCATTCATCTACTGATGGGCATGTGGGCTGTTTTTCAAATCTTAGCTATTGTAAATAACACTGCTATGCACACAGGGGTGCATATATTCTTTCTGATTGGAGTTCTAGGGTTTTTCATATATATTTCTAGAAGTGGGATCACTGGGTCAAACAGAAATTCCATTTTTAATTTTTTTGAGGAAACTCCATAATGTTTCCAGAATGTGCCAGTTTGCATTCCCACCAGCAGTGAACTAGTGTTCCCTTTTTTCCACATCCTCACTTGTACTTGTTGTTCGTTAATTTTTTGGTAGCCATTCTGATAGGTGTGATGTGATATCTCATTGTGATTTTAATTTTCATCTCTCTGATGATTAGTGACTTTAGCATTTTTTCATATTTCTGGCTCATTTGTATGTCATCTTTGGAGAACACATCTATCCAGGTCTTCTCCCATTTTTTAATTGGATTGTTTGTCTTCTTTTGTTGAGTTGTATGAGTACTTTATATATTCTGGATATTAATCCCTTATCCTATGTATCACTAGAAAATAAGTTCTCCCATACAGTGGGTTCCCTTTTTATTATTATGGTGTTTTTTTTTTTGTTTGTTTGTTTGTTTGTTTGCTGTGCAGAAGCACTTTATTTTTATGTAGTCCCATTTGTTTATTTTCTCCTTAGTTTCCTTTGCCCTAGGAGATATATCTGTAAACATGTTGCTATGTGAGATGTCTGAGATTTTACTGCCTATGTTCTCCATTAAGATATTTATGGTTTCATGCCTTACATTTAAGTATTTTATCCACCCTGAGTATATTCTGGTGTATAGTGTAATTTGGTGGTCTAGTTTCATCTTTTTGCATGTGTCTGTCCAGTTTTCCCATCACCATTTGTTGAAAACACTGTCTTTACTCTATTGTATATCCTTGCCTCCTTTGTCAAATATTAATTGACCATTATGGTGTGAGTCAATTTCCAGGGTGTCTGATCTGATCCATTGATCTGTATTCATGTTCTTGTGTCAGTATCAGGTTGTTTTGGTTATAATGGCTTTGTAGTATAGTTTGATATCTGGTATTGTGATCCCTCCTATTCATTCTTCTTTCTTAATATTGCTGCAGCTATTTGGGGTCTTTTATGGTTCCATATATATTTTTGGAGAGTTTGTTCTAGCTTTATGAAGTATGCCATTGGTATTTTAATAAGGATTGCATTGAATCTACATATTGCTTTGGGTAGTATAGACAATTCATGAACATGGTATTGACTTCCATTTGTTTGTATTTTCCTCTATTTCTTGTTTCAATGTCCTATAGTTTTCCAAGTACAGGTCTTTTACTTCCTTGGTTAAGTTTATACCTAAGTATCTTATTTTTTTTTGTTGAAATGGTAAATGGGATTGCTGTTTTAGTTTCCCTTTCTGAGAGTTCATTCTTGGTATATAAAAATGCCATTGATTTTTGGATGTTGATTTTGTATCCTGCTACCTTGCCGAATTCATTTATTAAGTCTAGTGGTTTCCTGGTGGAGTTCTTAGCATTTTCTATGTACAATACCATGCCATCTGTGAATAATGAGAGTTTTACTTCCTCCTTTCCAATTTGGATGTCTTTTACATCTTCTTGTCTGATTGCTGTGGCTAGGACTTCCAGTACTACCTATATATATAAAAGCCTAAGCTACCGAACGACATGCACTATAGTCGCTATGGCATGCACTGACCACCAGGGTGAAGATGCTCAATGCAGGAGCTTCCCCCTGGTGGTAAGTGCGCTCCCACAGTGGGAGCGCTGCTCATCTGATTGACCCCTCCTGGCAGCCCACAAGCCTGGTGGCAGCCACTCACTCCCTCAGTAGTCCTGCAGGTCCAATCTCCAGAGAACAGGCCAGGCACCGATGGACCAGGGCCACCAGCATGATCCTGACAGCGTCGCTGCTGGCCTCCTGAAAGTCAGCCTCAGGCACCACAGTCGCTTTCCCTCCCTAGATGCTCTGCAAGGAAGAGATGATATAAAAGTGACCACCAGGTGGCTCCCAACAACCAGTGCGAATGTCTGTGGGATAGATCCGGATCCTGGGCCCGCAAGAGCATCCCATCACCGACCTGGAGGACCAATTTACTCCCAGCCCTCCCCCAAGTCCCTCAGGATGGGTGCCAGATGCAGGAGTCATGGCTGGCGAGCACCACTGTGGCGGCGTGAGCCTCTCTGGATTGGGACTGACTGGGTGGGAGCCCGTAGCAGGTGCAGCAGGGCTGGGATGAGTGGGAGCAGCAGGCAGGAGCAGCAGGTGGCATTGGACTACGGGTTTCAGCCAGATCCCTGCAGGCCACCCTGAGGGACCCCACCTGTGCACGGATTCATGCACCAGGCCTCTAGTGTTGAATAAGAATGGTGAAAGCAGACATCCTTGTTTTATTCCTGTTCTTAAGGAAAATGCTTTTAATTTTTGCCCATTGAGTATTATGTTGGCTGTAGGTTTGTCATATATGGCCTTTATTGTGTTGAGGTATGATCCTTCTATTCCCACTTTACTGAGAGTGTTTATCAAAAAAGAATGCTGGATTTTGTTGAATGCTTTTTTTTTTTTCATTTATTGATATGATCATGTGGTTTTTAGCTTTCAATTTTGTTATGTGTTGTATCACATTTATTGATTTGCAAATATTGTACCAGCATTGATGAACCCAAGAGACCCACACCTAGACACATTATAAATAAAATGGCAAATGTTAAAGACAAAGAAAGAATCTTAAAGGCAGCAAGAGAGAGACAGAAAATTACCTTCAAAGGAGTTCCCATTAGAATGTCAGTGGACTTCTCAACAGAAAAACTTCAGGCCAGAAGGGAGTGGCATGAAGTACTCAAAGTAATGAAAAGCAAGGGCCTAAATCCAAGACTACTGTATCCAGCAAGGCTATCATTTAAAATTGAAGGTGAAATAAAAAGGTTTCCAGAGAAAAAAGAAGGTTAAAGGAGTACATTACCACCAAACCAACAATGCAAGAAATGATAAAGGTATTGCTTTAATAAGAAGAAAAGGAGAGTGAGAGGATCATAGTCATAAAGAAAATAAAAATGGCACTAAATAAATACCTATTAATAATAACCTTAAATGTAAATAGATTAAATGCTCAAGTCAAAAGACATAGGGTGACTGAATGGATAAGAAAACATGATTCATATATATGCTGTCTACAAGAGGCTCACCTCAGAACAAAAGATACACACAGACTGAGTGAAGGGATGGAAAAATATACTCCATGCAAATGGGTAGCAATACTCATATCAGACAAAATAGACCTCAAAATGAAGGCCATAACAAGAGACAAAGAAGGTCACTTCATAATACTAAAGGGAATGATTCAACAAGAAAATATAACCCTTATAAACATATATGCATCCAATATAGGAGCACCCAAGAACACTAGTGATGGGCTTTATGGAAGAGATTGACAGCAATACCGTCATATTAGGGGACTTTCACACCACACTGACATCACTGGATAGATCTTCCAGACAAAAAATGAACAAGGAAACAGAGGCCTTAAATGACACATTAGATTAAATTGATCAAAATGATACAGAACATTTCACCCCAAAGCAACATGATATACATTCTTCTCAAGTGCACATGGAACATTCTCAAATATAGACCACATGTTAGGAAATAAAACAAGTTTATATAAATTCAAGAAGATTGATATAATACCAAGCATTTTCTTGGATCACAATGGCATGAAGTTAGAAATCAACTATTATGATTTTTTATTAATAATTTATTAATCTCTGTAAAAAAATACTCAAATACCTGGAGGCTAAATAGCATGTTATTCAACAATGAATGGTTTACCAATAAGATCAAAAAAGAAATTAAAAACTTCCTGGAAACAAATAAAAACGAGCACACAACTACTCAAAACCTATGAGACACAGGATAAGCAGTCCTGAGAGGGAAGTTCATAGCACTACAGGCCCATCTCAAGAAATAAGAAAAAGGAATTATAAAATATCTAGCCATACAACTAAGGGAATTAGAAATAGATACAGCAAGAAAAGCCCAGAGTATAAAGAGGAACTAATAAAGATCAGAGCAGAGATAAATGACATAGAGACTAAAAAAAGTACAAAAGACCATTAAATCCAAGAGCTGGTTCTTTTAAAAAATAAACAAGATTGATGAACCCCTACCCAGACTCATCAAGAAACAAAGAGAGAGGGCCCAAATAAATTAAATCAGAAATGAAAGAGGCTTTATAACAATGGACACCACAGAAATACAAAAGACTGTAAGAAAATACTATGAACAACTATATGCCAACAAACTGGACAATCTGGCAAAATGGACAAATTCCTAGAAACATACACTCTTCTAAAACTCAATCAGGAAGAATCCGAAAACCTGAGTAGGCCAATGACAACTGATGAAATTGAAGCAGTAAGAAAAAACAAACAAACACACAAACTTCCAGCAAACAAAAGTCCTGGACCAGATGGATTTACAGCTGAATTTTACCAAACATTCAAGATCCAACACCCATCCTCCTCAAACTATTCCAAAAGATTCAAGAGGAAGGAATACTTCTAAGCTCTTTTTATGAATTTAGCATTATCCTAATTCCAAAACCAGATAAAGACACTAAAAAGAGAGAAAATTACAGCCTTATATCCCTGATGAAGATAGATGCTAAAATCCTCAACAAAATATTAGCAAATCGGACCCAGCAATATATTAAAAAGATCATACATCCTGATCAAGTGGGATTTACTCCAAAAAGTATCACTTCTTTAAAATAATTAGAAAATATTAACTATTGAATGAAATATTGAAGTAATATGTCATACCATATTATTCTATGAATGACAGTTTATATATTCAGAGTAGACATTCAAGGATCCACAATTACTTTTCTCTTTACATTGGGCCTGAATGTCATGTTTAAGACCAAAGGATACATCTTTTCTTCATTATTTACCTGTTTGAATATCATGAAAGCCAGCTCTTTTGCTAACATAAGCAAATTGAACTTAGATTAAAAATATGTTTAAGCAAAATCTCAAATCAGATTTTTATTTTGCAGAACTACCCAAGTTACCTAATTTTCTAGATTGTTTTATATGCATATGTACAAATATATGTGTATCTGTAATTATGTTCCCTAAAAGAATAGACTTGGCTGTGTCAAGAAGAAAAATTACTCTAAAGTAATAGATGCTTATACTAATAATTTATTATTTAAGAATCTTTATATAATAATTTATTATTCTAGAGCTTTTTTAAGGGTTAGTTTATAGTTTCAGATATAATTTAATCAGTACAAATATATAATACCATTTGATCACAAGACATTTGCTTTGCTTAGAAATCTTTTTTTTTTAAAAAAATGGAATTTAAAATCATGAAAACTCCCTATTATGACTGAAGCATTTTAGTATTCTTCTTAAAAGTATATCAAAACAATTCTACTGCCACACAGAGTGATAAAGGTAGTCAACTATGTTTAGAAGTTATTCTGTGATTCAAATTTCTCTGTTATACAAAATAAAACACTCAAACCCTGGTTCTCAGGTGGACCATCAAAATAAAGCAAACAAAAATTACTTAACAATTATGATAATGTAAAATTATCTGAAAGATCTGCTTTTTACTTTCACCAAATACAATCTTCAGAAAAGTTACTAACATTAAATCCTTAGATGTGGGGTGTGTGTGTGTATGTGTGTGTGTGTGTGTGTGTGTGTGTGTGTGTAAATTGGAATAAAGTGATGGGGCTTGTGCTTATGTGTTGTGGACTGCATTCAAGGCAGTGTGTGCAGAAAGAGGTGAGCAGAGGAAGAACAAAGAATGGAAAGTAAACACAGAAATTGTGGTTTGAGGGAAGTTCATATAAATATTTCTAAACTAGGAGGCCCGAGTATCCTTAATGTAACAATACATCTACTCATCATGCTATTTATTTGTATGTGTGTGTCTCTGTGTGTGTCTGTGTGTAGCTGTCATAAGTGACAGAGATGAGGACTGCACACCAGTGAAGCTTCTGTTACTCCTGCTACTACTTATCACTCAGACATGATCATTTGTATTTCAAAGATTATGATTAAAAAGGGATAATTTATTAATCTCTGTAAAAGCAGCTAACCTCTTTTTGAGCTAATTGTAATTGTGCTGTTTACCAGGAAAATATAAATTGTGATTGACTTGAGACTGTATCAGATTAAAAAGGCAAGTATAAAATTCTCAAGGATAAATAAGCTATAAATAAAAAAGGGAGTAAATGGGCGTCAGTCCAAAGGAGTAATGGAAAGAAAAAAGAAACTAGGAAAAACTTTGAAGGGATAAATAAAGACAATATAGGATCCTATTGCCTATTTTTATCAGTGAAAAAATAGTAACAAGAAAGCACTAGAGATGTATTTTAAAAAATTGTTCATTAAGATACAGAGTCTCAGTGTGGATAAAAATAAGATAACTAAAGTTTAAAATCCAGCTAATGTCCATTCTCTTTGCAAGAATAATTATAAGCAAACTCCTAAACCAACCTCTCCAATTAAGCAACTTTGGATATGATAATGCATTATTGAAAACAAAGTTTGCCCACCGGTGTTACTCAGTGGTTGAGCATCGACTTATGAACCAGGAGGTCATGGTTCAATTCGGAATCAGGGGACATGCTAGGGTTGCTGGCTCAATCTCCTGTAGGGGGCATGTGGGAGGGAGCTGATCCATAATTCTCTCTCATATTTGGTGTTTGTATGTCTCTTTCCCTCTCCTTCTTCTCTAAAATCAATAAAAAATAATTTAAAAATTAAAAAAGAAAAGAAAACAGATTTTGGTATAATTTCTACTTCTCAGAAATAAATGGAAGGGCAGATAATTAACAAAATATAGAGGAAGTGAACATTATTAAGCAGTCACATTTATAGAAACCTGAACTCATATTTTATAAAGCACATGTGAAAAAAAATTGACTATGTGCTAGGCAGAAAGATTCAAGGGTTCTGAGTCTTTGAAAATATGAAACAAAGGCAGAAAATGTCTCTTAATTTTCTTATTTTATAAGGAAAAAAATGATATTGATTTATAAGCCATTGTTCATTGGGTTTTCCAATATGTCAGCTAAACTATTTCTAAAATAAAGTTAACAAATAAGCCCCAATAATAATTTCTATAGGCATTTATGTCTTTATAAATATGTTAATATTAGAGTAAATTTATTAATTTGCCTCTGATTACAAATGTTTTGTGTGATTTTCTCTAAAAATACTTACCCTTATAGATTCTTTATGTATTAGATATTGAAGAAAATGAATATACGTGGATTCATGTGTATGGCATTATAGCAGAAACATAGATAATATGAGAGGAGAGGGAAATGAAAGGATAAGGAAGTTTCAACCTTTGAGGTAACAGTTTTAGCTAACAGGTTGTTTTCTTTTTTATTTAAAAGACATGAAATCTGTCAAAATACTAGTGTTATTTAAAGCTATGGCTATTATCTATATACTAGAGGTCCTGTGCATGGAATCGTGCACGGGTGGGGTCCCTCGACCTGGACTGCGGGGATCGGGCTGAAACTGGCTCTCTGACATCACCCAAGGGGTCCCAGATTGTGAGAGGGCACAGGCCAGGCCAAGGGACCCAACTGGTGCCCAATTGGGGTCAAGGAGGGACCGTGGGAGTTTGGTCAGCTGGGGAGGGACCGCGGGAGAGCTCCAGGGCAGTGTCCAGCCTATTTTGCCCAAACCCCAGCAGCAAGTTAACCTACCAGTTGGAGCATCTGCCCCCAATTGGTCAGTACACATCATAGCAACTGGTCAAATGGTTGAACAAATGGAGGAACAACCTGCGGAACAACCAGTCACTATGATGTGTACTGACGACCAGGGGGGCAGATGCTCAATTCAGGAGCTGCCCCCAGCCCACAGGCCCCAGGCCAGCCAAGGCATGTGCAAGTGGGGGCCCCCTGATCGCCCCACCAGTAGCCCCACAGACGGAGGCAACCAGCTGCGGCAGCAGGGGGCGGGGCAGGCCAGTGAGTGAGTGGCGACAAGGGCAGGGCTGGCTGGCGAGTGGGCCGGTGTCACCCCCCAATTGCCCCACCGGTCACCTCCTGCAGAGGGAGGTGAGTGGTGGCAGCAGCAGGAGGCAGGGCTGGCAAGTGGATGGTGCCAGGCCAGCCAAGGCAGGCGCCAGCAGGGGCCCCCCGATCACCCTGTCGGTCACCTCATAGATTGGCCATGATTGCCAGCCAGGCCTAGGGACCCTACCCATGTACAAATTTCATGCACTGGGCCTCTAGTATCTAAATAATAAAGAGCTAATATGCAAATAGTCACTACTATTTGCCCTTACATGTAACCACCGATCAGCAGGAGGCTGTGTGCACAGCAGGTGTTGATGGTCAGGGACTTGCAGCGTGGGGGACTTGCATGAGGCTCACCTCTCCACCCCTGGCACTGGACCCAAGGACGTGAGGCTCACGTCTTTGACCCTGGAGTTGGGCCCTGGGGACATGAGGCTCGCATCCCCAACCCCGGCGCTGGCCCCAGGGATGTGAGGATCGCAGTGCCAGCCATGGGGATGTGAAGCTCGCATCCCCGCCCCCAGCACCAGGCTCAGGAACATGAGGCTCACGTTCCTGCCCCTGATTCTGGCCCTGGGGATGTGAGGCTTGTGTCTCCATCCCCGGCACTGGCCCTAGGTATGTGAGGCTCTCGGAGGCCTACCGCTTTGGGGTGATGGATCCTGGGGCTCCTGCACTGTGACAGGACATAGGCTAGGCTGGGGGACCCCCTCATGAATGCATAAATTTTGTGCACCAGGCCATCCTACCTAATAATAGACAAATATGCAAATTGATCGTACCTTCGCTATGCCCACGATTGGCCAAGAGGCTCAGGGGGGGACGGGACTCGGGGTGGCCAGGGTGGCTCAACGTCTGCGCCATGGCTGTGCTGCAGCACAGAAGGGGCCTCTGGGGCAGCGAGCCCACATCCCGCCGCGGACCATCAAAAGCGGGGGAGCTGGGTGCCTGTACGCTCCGGCACCAGGCCTTTCAGAAGCCTTCCCCATGCCGGAGGCTTCTAAAAGGCCTGGTGCACCAGTGGACAGGCACCCAGCTCCCCCGCGATCGAAAGCGAAAGCGTGGGAGCTGGGTGCCTGTCCGCTCCAGCACCAGGATGGCAGGTTAGGCCTAGGGGACCCTACACGTGCATGAATTAATCATGCACTGGGCCTCTAGTTAGTAGTATATAAAAGGCTAATTGTCCATCTGTCAAACTGGTAGCTATGACACGCACTGATCACCAGGGGACAGATGCTCAATGCAGGAGCTGCCATGACACATACTAGCCATCCTATATAATACAGAGCTAATATTCAAATAGTCGTCACACCCTCATGCCCTCACGACCTCATGCCATCATGCCATAAGGGCTCAGAAACTCAACAATGGGGAGAGAGGAATGGGGACTATCCAGGCACAAATGAGCTTGCAAGAGAGGAATAGGGACCAGCCAGGCACAAATGAGCTCCAGAGAGAGGAATGGGAACAAGCAGCCAGCCAGAGGGAGGGAAGCCCAGGTCCCATGTGTCTGTGACTGGCCAGTGGAAGGAATCCTGAGTCCCGGGTGTGGGGCGAGGCAGAGGCAGTTAGGGATGATCAGGCCAGCAAGGGAGCAGTTAGAGGCGATCAGGCAGGCAAGCAGGCAAGTGGTTAGGAGCAGCAGTCCTGAATTATCAGAGCCAGCGGTCCTGAATTATAAGAGGGGTCCTGGATTGGAGATGGTGCAGGCCAGGTTGAGGGATACCCCCTGCCCATGCACAAATTTCATGCACCGAGCCTCTAGTCTAAATAATAAAGAGCTAATATGCAAATGGTCGTGACGCCCTCATGCATAAAAACCAGTCAGCAGGAGGCTGCATACATAGCAGACGTGAGTGGGCAGAGACTTTCAGTATCAGGAACTTGCATGAGGCTCGCATCTCTGCCCCCGGCACTGGGCCCGAGGATGTGAGACTTGCGTCCCTGCCCCCGGTGCTGGCCCCAGTGATGTGAGGCTCGTGTCCCTGTCCCCCATGCCAGGCCCAGGGACGTGAGGCTCACATCTCTGCCCTGGCGCCGGGCCCCGGGGACATGAGTCTTGCAGAGGCTCGCATCACTGTCCCCAGCGAACAGCCTGGGGATGTGAGGCTCACGTCCCCGCCCCTGGCGCTGGCCCCAGGGACATGAGGCTTGTGTCCCTGCCCCTGGCTCCAGGCCTGGGGATGTGAGGCTTGCTTCCCCACCACCAGCACTGGACTCGGGGACATAAGGCTCATGGAGACGTACCTCTTTAGGGTGATGGATTGTGGGGCTCCATCACTGACAGGGCACAGGCCAGGCTGGGGACCCTCCCCCAAGTGCACAAATTTCATGCACTGGGCCACTAGTAGGATATAAAAGGCTAAGTGTCCGGCAGTCAGACTGGTAGCTATGATGCGCACTGACCACCAGGGGCAGACGCTCAAGGCAGGAGCTGCCATTACACGCATTAGCCATTTAAAAATAAAAGGCACCAGGAACCTGGTGCTGACAAACCAACACTTGGCTTCCTCCAAGTGGGACATAGGCCCCGCCACCACCCTGGAGCGACACCCCACCAAATCTTAGCCAATACTGCCAAGACCCCATGGCACAAAATCTGGCCCACAGACCAGACCAGCTGGAAATGTTTGCTGTGGGCATTGGGTAATGACATCAGGTAGCAATGCCTGGCTTCTTCTACCTAGCAACAGGCCATTTAAAAATAAATGGCACTACAGACCTGATGCTGACAAACCAACACTCGGCTTCCCCCTAATGGGACACAGGGCCCGCCACCAACCCAGAGCGACACCCCACCAAATCTCAGCCACGGCTGTTAATACGTCATGGCACAAAATGCGGCCCACAGCCCAGCCCAGCCTGGAAATGGTGGCTGTGGGTGCTGGGTAATGCCATCATGTAGCAACAGCTGACTTCTTCTACCTAGCAACTAGCATCCTTGGGGTTTCTTCAGCCCAGGAACCCAACCTGCTTTATAGCTAGGTACAAACATTTTACAGTTTAACCAAATGTTTGTGAAGCATTTTCCCATGCCTCATCTCATTTGATCCTCACAGAAGTCCTGGAGATCACTGATGAGAGAGAATCATTGATCAGCTGCCTCTTGCATGCACCCCACTGGGGATCACAACCCTGGCATGTGCCCTGACCAGGAATCAAATCATGACCTCCTGGTTCATAGCTCAACTCTCAACCATTGAGCCACACTAGCTGGCCCAGCTATGGCTCTTCTTGATATATTATCCTGAATGTTTTCTTTTTAAAAATAAAAAAATGCTATTAAAATTCAAATAGAATTATACAACGACTTGTGACATTATGGTTACAAAACATGAGGTTTTCAATTGTTATGCCAAGTATATGAAATCTGGATATTCAAATTATCTGTGGGGTGTCAGAATCTCTAACCATGAAAGAACATGACTATCTAAACTGGGATGATTATGAAAGAATGATGCATCATTTCTTTCATTCTTCATTTTTTCAAGCATCTACCACAGACAAAAGAAATGCCAGTCTGCTTGCCTTATCTTCTTATACTGCATTAGTAAGCATTCACAAAGAGTCAGAGTGGTGGGTTTAGGTTAGAAAGGAGTATTGTTTTCAAAATAGCAACCATAAATACATAAGTAGCAATGTTTATTTAAGAAACATTGTGCTGATTTTGTTTGCAATCTGTACTTGTAATTCTCTGGTTAACTATTAAATTCAATGTGGATAGAATCTACTGAATAAACTTGGCCAGTGCAGTTCAATGTACCGCACATCTTGTAAAGAATAATTAGATGTCTTTCTTTTTTGTTGAGCACTGTGTGATTTGATGATGTGAAGCTATTGACCATTTGTTATATCTATGCTTTTTTTATTGAAACTCAGATAATTACTTACTGCCCATGTCCTTATTTCAACAGATTTCATTTTATCCTTGGGCTATGGAAAGCATAACCCTTTTATCCTATACTAGTAGCCCGGTGCATAAAATTTGTACACAAAGGGGTGTTCCCTCAGCCCAGCCATCACCCTCTCCAATAGGGGACGCCATGGGGGGTGTCGGACATCCGTCTCGCAATCTGGGACAGCTGGCTCCTAACCGCTCACCTGCCTGCCTGCCTGATTGCCCCAACCCCTCTGCCTACCTGCCTGATAGTCCCTAAGCTCTCTTCCTGCCTGCCTTATCGCCCCTAACTGCCCTCCCCTGCCGGCCTGATGTCACCCCAACTACGCTCCCCTGCAGGCCTGGTTGCCCCCAACTGCCCTCTCCGGCCAGCCAACTTGGTTCTATTGGTCGGTTTCTATGCCAGTCAGCATCAAAAGCTGCCTCCGAGGCAGTCATTGGCTCCTCACAGTTCATCCAGATTTGGTTCTGATTGGTTGGTTTCTATAACAGTCAATGTCAAAAGCTCCACCTCCTAGGCAGCCATTGGCTCCTCACGCATTTGGTTCTGATTGGTCAGTTTCTATGCCAGTCAGCATCTCTGGGCCTTTCTCTGGGCCTGATCAGAGAGGTGGGGCTGATCAGCAGCCCCCATGGAGGTGCAGAGAGAAACAGAGGCGTGGCTGCTGGCGAAGCCTGGAGAAAAAAAGAGGGGCAACAGCTGATCAACAGCTGCCATGGAGGCTGCGGATCAGACCCTGCCTCTTTCTCTGGGCCTCTCTCTGGGCCTCTCTCTGGGCCTGATCCACAGCCCCCTCAGCAGTCAGTGCTAGGTCGCCACGGCAACCCAGCACTGACTGCAGGACTGACTTACAGTGTTTGGTTGAGCCTTTAGTCATTTTGGATGTTATGGACTCTGGATTATTACATATTAGGAAAATAAAAGCCTAATATGCAAAGTGTCTCCTTGCCTGAAGTTTTGCTGGGAGTTTGACTGCTCAACCAGTTGGGATGACGCGCACTGACCACCAGGAGACAGACACTCCAACCAATAGTTTAGCTTGCTGCGAAAGCTGGTGGGCTGGACTGGAAAGTGAAGTGTGAGTTGAGAGCCCTCAGGAAGCTCCCAGGGTTTGGCCAGAGCCCTGGGCAGAGGGGGGCGGGGCAGGAGCCAGGAAGAACCAGGTGGCATGGGAGGCTGCTACATGTGATCCCAGAGCCTTGGACTGTGCAGCTCTCTGCAGCCTGTGGAGTTCTCAGTGCACAATTTATAATCTTCAGAGCTGCTTCTTTTTACTTGTTAAGTTTCACTAACTACTCCAGGAGAGTGGGTAGCACCATTACAAAGGGACAGGCCAGGGGTACCTGCCCGAGGCCAAGGGGAAGTCTTGGGCTCCTGGGTATGCAGCAGAGAGGGGGGCAAGGCTGTCAGAGAAACCTAATCCAAAACTTGAAAGAAAGTGGGAGGCAGTGATGGGTAGAGGGTGACAGCTGCGCAGGGGCCTAGAAAAGCTGCTGGATGGGGGAAGCCAAGGAGCCCAGTGTCTCTCCCACAGGACAGGCTCCATGTCACTGCCTTCTCCACCCTGTGACCCGTCACCCCAGCTCTCCTCCAAGGGCCCACCTGGGATTGCCCCACAGGGCCCTGCCCTGCCCCCCACAGCCCTGCCCCATACAGCCCCACCCCGCACAACCTTTGGGGAGCTCTGCCCCTGGAAGAGAAAGGGGAAGGATGCAGACAGGAGGTCACAGGAGGAGGGGACAAAGCAGAGCCACCATGCTAGATGAAGGGGAGGGAGGGAGAGACCCCACAGGATTGGAAACAGAGATGGGCAGGGAAGGAGGGCCATGCAGAAGCGTCACCCTTGGTTGAAGTAGAAATCCTGACCCCATTTTACAGACTCAGCAGAGTGTGTGTGTGTGTGTGGGCGGGGGAGGCGAAGACAAAAGAACCACCTCACAAAAGAGTGTGTGAGGGGACTGGATGGATGGAGAGCAGCATTTGATTCATGGCCTGTTTATTTTTATTTTGTTAATATATTTTTATTGATTTCAGAGAGGAAGGCAGAGGGAGGGAGAGATAGAAACATCAATGATGAGATTCAATCTGCTGCCTCCCGTATGCCCCCTACTGGGGATTGAGCCCACAACCCAGGAATGTGCCCTTGACCTTCAGTCACAGGCCTTAGCTCTATCGACTCAGCCAAACCAACTGTGGTGACCCAGGGCCTATTTAAAACTGCTGCAGTAGGCTGAGGAGGGGTCTTACCATGATGGTGTTACCTGATAACAAGGGCATCTCTCCTTATGTTGGGGTAATCAGAACTGCAGCCAAGTAAAGACACACCCAAGGAGCCTGCAAAGAGTTTCCACGCACACAGCGCAATTTACTTCGTGTGGCAGCTGAAGAGGGTGAGCAGAGCCTTGGAAGAACATGAGGTCTCCACATCTAGGGTCTAGAAGGAAAGTGTGTGCCGAGCATTCCGCGCTGTGAGTTACAATCTATATATATAAAAGCCTAATATGCTAAGAGACTGACCGATTGGTCGTCCGGCTGATCACTATGATGTGCACTGACCACCCGGGGGCAGATGATCCAATCAGTAGATTAGCTTGCTGCTGGGGTCCAGCCAATTGGCACTGGGCAAGATGGGGCCAGACATGCCCTGAAGCCCTCATGCAGTCCCTCTCATGGTCCCTCTCCGGACACCGGCCCCAATCAGCCCCAATTGGGACTGGGCAAGATGGCCCTGATAGGCCCCGATCACCGGCCAGGTGGAGGGACCCCACCCGTGCATGTATTTTGTGCACCAGGCCTCTAGTTATATAAAAAAAAAGACTATTTACCTTATGTATAAAAAGCTATTTTATATAGAATGGCATGCATTTGTATCATATACTAAAGGCCCGGTGCACGAAATTCATGCATGGGGGGTGGGTGGGAGGTCCCTCAGCCCGGCTGAACCCTCTCACAATTGAAGACCCCTCCACAGGAATCAGGCCTAAACCGGCAGTCAGACATCCCTCTCGCATGGCTCCTAACTGCTCACCTGCCTGATTGCCCTTAACCACTCACCTCCCTGCCTGATCACCTGTAACCACTTGCCTGCCTGCCTGATTGTCCATAACCACTCATTTGCCTGCTTGATCACCCGTAACCACTCTGACTGCCTGCCTGATTGCCCCTAACCACTCTGCATGCCTGCCTGATAGCCCCTAACTGCCTCTTCCTTGGCCCCCACAGTGTGGCTTCGTCTGGAAGGACGTCTGGAATGAGGTCCGGAAGGTAGTTTGGCTGTCTGGTCTAATTAGCATATTACACTTTTATTATTATCTTCCCTAATAAAAGAGAAACATGCAAGTTAACCTTTTGCACTCGGATGTCGAGTGTGAGTCGACACGGTTAGCATTAGAATAAAGGAATTGAGAAAAAAGCAAGCGAGTGCAAAGAGTTAACCATCACTCTGCTACGCCCACAGCCAATCAGAGTGAGTATGCAAATTAACCCAGCAAAGATGGAGGTTAATTTGCATATGCAGGTGCAGAGCAGCCAGGAGGGGTGTGATGCCTGCTATGAGGGGAAGGGGTGTGGCGGAGGGAGCTACAGGAGCGGTGCTCTGGACAGAAGCGAGGACTTGCCAGCTCCCGGGTGGGCCAGAAGCAGGGACTTGCTGGCTCCCAGGAAGCTGGGAGTGAAGCCAGGGGAAGGAAGGCCTATTCTTGCACAAATATCGTGCAACGGGCCTCTAGTCTATACTAATAAAAGCCTAGGTGGCGTCTCACCCTCATGTCATCACAAGATGGCTGCCCCATGTCTTCACAAGATAGCTGGCCCGGGAGGACAGTTGGGGGTGACCGGGCCTGCAGGGGAAGGTAGTTGTGAGAGACCAGACTTGCAGGGCAGGGCAGTAGTGGGGGGACTAGGCCTACAGAGGATGGCAGTTGGGGGCGATCGGGATGGCAGGGGAGCGGTTAGGGAGTGATCAGGCTGACAGGAAGAAACAGTTAGGGGCAATCAGGCAGGAAGGCAGGCTAGCATTTAAGAGCCAGCAGTCCCAGATTGAGAGGGATGTCCGACTGCCAGTTAACCGGCAGTCGGACATCCCCCGATGGTTCCCAGATTGGAGAAGGTGCAGGCTGGCTGAGTGACATGCCCCCAGTGCACAAATTTTGTGCACTAGGCCTCTAGTAGATAATAATTGTGTGAATTATTGTTACTTATTATCTATTTTTTAAAATATGTGATAGTTTACTTTGTAGTATTTTCATATTTCTTTCTTTTAAGTTTTAAAACACTGAAAGAAATTTTGAGTAGGATAATGAGACCCAGTTCATTTGGATGGGACTTTTTTGGTTGACATTTGTTTGGTGGTTCTCTTTATTCTCTTTATAATCTTAGAACAGTTGCATTACATTTTTTTTATATTACAGGACATGGATATTTTGAAGGACCCAGGGATAATTGTCTTGTAAAAGTATTCAAATTGTTTCCTCTGCACTGTTTTTAAAGTTAATTTGTTAGTCTCTTTTTCACTTTTTAAATCTTTTTATTTTTTATTTTTGATGGAGGGTCTTTGATATAGTCCCAAATTTAAGAGGATCTGCCCAGACTTTCTTTGTTTTCAAACCTGCTCTATTATGATACTAGAGGCCCGGTGCATGGATTCATGCACCAATGTGGGATCCTTTGACCTGGACTGCAGGTATTGGGCCAAAACCAGCTCTCTGACATCCTCTCAGGGGTTCCAGATTGTGAGAGGGTGAGTCTTGGGTGATGCACCCCAGATTTGGACTCCCTCCTCTCTGGTTCCGAATGCGTCACCCAATAACTGCAGCTGCCACATCACTGCAGCTCAGCAGCTCCTGTGTTGAGTGTCTGCTCCCTGGTGGTCGTTGCGCGTCATAGCTACCAGTTGGATGGTTGAATGGTTGAAAGGTCGCTTAAGCTTTTATATATAGAGACTAGAGGCCCGGTGCATGAAATTCGTGCACAGGGGAGGGGGGGTGTCCCTCAGCCCAGCTTGCACCCTCTCCAATTTTTGACCCCTCGAGGGATGTCTGACTGCCTGTTTAGGCCCGATCCCACCGGACATCCCTCTGACAATCCAAAACTGCTGGCTCCCATCCCTGCCTTCCTGATTTCCCCTAACTGTTTCTACCTGCCAGCCTGATCACCCCCTAACCACTCGGCTGCCAGCCTGTTTGCCCCCAACTTCCCTCCTCTGCTGACCTGGTCACCCCTAACTGCCCTCCTCTGCAGGGTTGATCGCCTCCAACCGCTCTCCCTTGTAGGCCTGGTCCCTCTCAACTGCCTTCCCTTGCAGGCCTGGTCCCTCCCAACTGCCCTCCCCTGCTGGCCATCTTGTGGTGGCCATCTTGTGGTGGCCATCTTGTGTCCACATGGGGGCAGGATCTTTGACCACATAGGGGCAGCTATCTTGATCTTGTGTGTTGGAGTGATGGTCAATCTGCATATTACTCTTTTATTAGAGGGGATAGAGGCCTGGTGCATGGGTGGGGACCAGCTGGTTTGCCCTGAAGGGTTTCCTGAATCGGGGTGGGGTTCCCTTGGAGCGTGGAGAAGCCTGGGCAAGGGGCCTGTGGTGGTTTGCAGGCCAGCCATGCCCCTGGCGACCCAAGCAGAGGCCCTGGTGTCTGGAATTTATTTACCTTCTACAATTAAAACTTTGTAGCCTGGAGTGGAGCCAAGCCTCCTGCTTGATCCATAGCTGCCGCCATTTCTGTTTGGATTTATTTACCTTCTATAATTGAAACTTTGTATCCTTGAGTGGAGGCCTGGGCCTGCCAGAGGGTGTGGAAAACTTGGCTTCCTCTGTTGCCGGGGAAACCCAAACCTCCCTTCTGGTAGTCATCTTGGTTGGGGTTAATTTGCATACTCGCCCTGATTGGCTGGTGGTCGTGGCTTGGCTGGTGGGCGTGGCTTATGTAGCAGAGGGATGGTTAATTGCATATTACTCTTATTAGAGAGGATAGTTTACATAAAATATCCCTCACCTATTTGAAGTATAAAGTCCAGTGTTTTTCAGTATATTCACAGTAATGTATCCATCTCTACTACATAATTTCAGAATATCTTTATCACTTCAAAAGGAAGCACCAGACTCATTAGTTAATAATTCCTCACATTCCTCTCACTCTTATCCTCTGGCAGTCACTAATCTATATTCTCTCTTTATAAATTTTCTTATTCTGGACATGTCATATAAATGGAAACATACCATATGTGGACTTTGGTGATAGTGAATAGTTTGTCAAGAATGCTCAAGATATGCTATATAGTTCAACATACCTGTTCATGGGTGGGCTGGGGGAAGACTAAGAAATAATTAATCTGAACCTCTTGATTTCATCATAAAGACAAGCACAAAAGCACCAGCCATGCTTCTGAGAACATTGTACCATGCACCTTGAAAAAAAGCTTTGCCTCCTTCATCATAAGCAATCTTCCTTCAGCACTCCAGCTGCCTGTGTATATGATGCCAGTTCCTTTGCAGCCTGACTACATCATTATGTGGCCATAAACAGTGTCAAACAGATAGGAAGTCAACCCAGTCACTTCTGTGACAGACTGCACCATCATCGAGCTGATGAAGATGTTTGTGTTCTTGGGATCTGGAAGCATTCCCTTTGCAGTATTGTAGAATACCAAAGTAGGCAGCTCAGTGGATGATATTCTGCACAGACACATGAAATCCTTGGTACAGACCCTTAATCATTAATCCAATCAGATTTGCAGCTCTTAACCAGGCATTCCCTGAGGCCTTGGATTCCCTTTCAGCGCCAGCTTTGTTCACAGCAGCTGCTAGACAGGTACACACAGAACACAATGAGGTGGCCCCAGCACCAACACCTGATGCCATATTCCCTGCAAAGTAGTGGCAGAACTGGGTTCTCTTGCCTACACCACCCAGGAAGATTTGCTTGTATTTATTTTTGTAGGGAAAGTTGAGAGCCTGGGTGAGAAAGTATCTGATGACATTGGCCAGGTTACCACCCCAGAAGGACAGGGCTCCCTGCTCCTTGAGGATAGGAACCACACAGTCTATAAAGGCCCTTATAGAGCTTATCTGTGGTGAATTGCTTCTTATGCTGCACTTGGAGCAGCAGCTTGACCCCCTCAGTGGATGCTCCACTGTCTTTGAGATGGCTATGTCCACTCCACCTGCCAGGAAGTCCTTGGTGAAGGACACAGCGGTATCTGTCATATTGAAAGGAAAGAAGAGGCGGGCAACTGTGGGACTGAACTAGTGACCAGCTGGACTCTGGGGCTCTGGGCATCAGTTTATTTTTATTTCATTTTATTTTTAATTGAATTTATTGGGGTGACATTGCTTAATAAAATTCTATAGGTTTCAAGTATACAATTGTATATACATCATCTGTTTACTGAATTGTGTGTTTACCACCCAGTCAAGTCTCCTTGTGATAGGTAGGAAGTTAGACTTGAGCAGCTAAGATGGGGCCTGCCTTGGGGACCTGACAGGGGTCGGACCAACATTGCCTTCAGGCCACCTCTCTATGGGTGGCTCAGCAGCCAGCAGACTAGCAGCAGGCAGATTCGGAACCAGCCAATTCATGGTGCAAGCTCAAAGGAAAATGACATGACCTCAATGTGACCTTACTAGGGCCCTGGAGTAATTATAATAAAATTTGCATTGAGGTTTTGACCCACCCTGTGGGTTCTTTTTCTGCATTATGGGTAAGGGCATGCCCAGAAGAAATATACTTTATGTAACTTTTTTCTGTCAATCAACCCTGAATGCAAATGAAAGTCTCCACCCGGAAAATCCCTCTTTTAAACCATATAATCCAGGAGTTTGGGCCATTGTCTCTCTCAACTGGCCAGCTCCTCATTTGGAGTGTTATCTTCAATAAACCCCACTTTGCTTTACTTTCATTTGTGTTGACCTTAAAATATTTTCTGATTCAACAAGAAGACCTGAGGTTCCAGCCAGTAGCCCAAATCAGTTACATTTCCATCACCATTTATCCCTCCTTTATCCTCTTCTACCTCCCCCCACCCCCTTTCCCTCTGGTAATCACCATACAGTTCTCTGTGTCTATGAGTGTTGTTTTTCTTTTCTTTTTTTGCTTAATCTCTTCACCCTTTTCACCCAGCCCCCAAACCCCCCTCCACTCAGATAGCGGTCAGGCTGTTCTCATTATCTGCTTCTAATCAAACAACAAAGCTGCTGAATCTTAAAGCCTTAACAAACGCTGCATCTTATTTTCATACAACAATAAAACCTTTTATTTTTATTATTCTTATTAAATAGAAAATTTTGGGGTTTTTTTTTTTTTTTCAGTGGTTTGCATTTGCTAGACAGTCATGACAGACAGTTTACATCATGGCTATTGCTTTCAGGAGATTCCACTGGATGATCCTCATTTCCATCCATCAGACATCTCTATTGTAGTTGGTCAAAAGTCCTGATTGGGCTGCCAGGGCTTCATTCTACTGACTATGACATTCCTGAAATCTCATGGATATTTTTTCCATTATTTAAAAACTAGAGGCCCGGTGCATGAAATTCGTGCACGGGGGTGGGGGGTAGTGTCCCTCAGCCCAGCCTGTACCCTCTCCAATCTGGGATCCCTCTCACAATCCAGGACTGCTGGCTCCCAACTGCTCACCTGCCTGCTTGCCTGATTGCCCCTAACCGCTTCTGCCTGCCAGCCTGATCACCCCCTAACCACTCCCCTGCCAGCCTGATTGATGCCTAACTGCTCCCCTGCCAACCTGATTGCCCCTAACTCCCCTCCCCTGCCAGCTTGGTCACCCCTAACTGCCCTCCCTTGCTAGCCTGATTGCCCCCAACTGCCCTCCCTTGCAGTCCTGGTCCCTCCCAACTGCCCTCCCCTGCCAGCCATCTTGTGTCCACATGAAGGAAGCCATCTTTGGCCACATGGGGGCAGCCATCCTGTGTGTTGGATTGATGGTCAATTTGCATATTACCTCTTTATTAGATAGGATACTTCCACAATGTTCTGACCAGGTGGTCTCATCAGGTTTTCTTCTTTTGTTTCGAAGTCTTTACACAGTCCAAATATCAGATTTCTGTAAGTTTATTGTAGGGTCTAAGAAATTGCTTATACTGTTTCACCTGATTGAATTCTGGTAGTTGTGCAGCCATATTCTTTTGTTACATTTTTTAGTCACCTTTCCTGGTGCATGAGTTTCTTTTCTGTTCTGGAAAACAATTCAACCTTTGCTTGACTGTCTCTAGTGAAGCCTGACTTTTTACTTAATCACAGGCTTTCCCATCAGACACCAGTATGAGCCTTGAGGTTGAGCCAATCAAGTCTGAGGTTGGAGAGTTGGGGTCAGAGTGGATGCCAGGCTACTGGATAGCAGAGAACCTAAAGTAACGTGAATTGTTGATTCGGAGCATGGTGGCAGCTGCCCTGAGAGTTGCAAAGACCTATAGTGGTCTTCACTTGACTGAGAAATAATTTTCATATACTTGGGCCAAGTAAAATTTTAGATTAATTTGTCATTGAAGAATCACTTGGCCTAATCTGACCAATAGAGTTTGCATTGGCAATTGAAGTCATTGGAGATAAGAGAAAAAAGCCAACAGAAGCTATAACTAACCATTATTGAGCACTTAACAGCCTTCGTTCAATGTACTTGAATGAATTATCATGTTTATTCCCACAGTAACCCACTTAAGAGATGAACAGACTGAGATATAGAGAAATTTAATAACTCACCTAGGATCACAGTTATAAACTGTGAGTTATGAACTTAGAGCTGGGAATCAAACTTACATTTCTGATACCAAAGTTCATTTACTTCCTGAGTATGGCTCTAGAATCTTTGGTTTATTTACATATTTGTATCTTTCTAAGTAAATACAAAAGTAGAACTTGGTTCTAAGTTGTCAGTGTAATCTTTTTTTAGAGGAACATGGTAGATTTTTGTTTCCTGAAAATTTCTTGGGATTTATGTAAACTATAGGACATTTGGGGCAAAAGGGGAAATTTCTGGTTCATGTGACCTGCTTTGTTTTTGATTCAGGTTGTTTTATTGAGCAGGGTGATTTCTTTGCTGGATCCTTATCTAGATGGAATTGAAGAATGAAGCCATGGATAAAAGGTGGTATATAAAAAGTACAGAGACTTTATTGCAAGCAAATACTACCTCTAAAGCCTTAATTCTAAATTCTAAGCCTAAAACTCTGTCCCTCTTGGTGCAGAGGAACAGAGGGCCCACCTAAGAAAGGTGTCCTCTCAGTTCCTAATCCTAAGACTCTGTCCCTCCTGGATGGACAGAGGGGCCCTTAAGAAGGATAACTGCTGCTTTCTTTGTCTTAAGGCATTAAATAGGGTGGAGACCCTCTTATTCTACCATGGGACCTTAGCTCCCAGGACCCCCACGTCTGCACTTTTCCTCATTTGGTCACCTTATTTGTTTAGTTGGGAGTCACTTTTGATTTATCTTATGGTTTTCTCCCAGTTGTGCTGGCAGAGAAAGCCTTACCTTGTAGCTCTCCCAGCTACTCAGGTCAGGGCTACTTTTGGTCTAACTTATGGTCATTTTAATTGCTCAGGCCAGAAATACCCTGTCTGTCCTTGATTTATTGCTGTTTTAATTGCTCAGGTCAGAAATGTTTCCATCTGCCTCTGGCATTTCTTCCTCTTTTTTACAAGAAGAGAAAAGCACCCTGGCGTCTTCTAGTCTCCATCTATATTCCTCTCCAATGGACCCTCCTCATTCCTAAAACTCCCTAAACCTGCCTATTTTATCCCTAAAACTCCTTTCATTTTTATAGCACATATGCCCATATGTTGAGCATAGAGTAGGATTGGAGCAAAAATCCCTTTAGGATTTAGGAATGCTGAAGTGATTAATATGTCCTGATTTAACAGTGACAACAGCATAGAACAATTAGCCACTTAATAAATTAAACTTAATTTATAAGTCTTCTGGGAGGACTCTGTCAGATTAAGTAAGATTCTGTGCCTTAATTGTCCATGAAGTTATGAACTGAGCCTTGCTCTCCATTATGAAGATCAAGTTCCAAAGTCCTGGCCATACTCATCCATCATTTCTTTGTCTCCTCAGGGAATCATGACTTTAATGAAGACAAATTCTATTACTTTAAACATTTATTCTTGATAATAAAAATCCAACCAGGGCCCTAACTAATGAATTGACAAATTATTTTGCTGTACCCTATTAAAGGTATTAGTTGGTATTGGTTGCTTTTTGGATATTTTGTGATAGTGGGTTTTTTTTTGGTAGAAATATAAGAAATTCTGATTCACTCACTGAAGAATTTGGAAGCAGTCTGGGGAACAGGGAAAATACAAGATGAACTGAGACAGAAAGTAAGATAAATACTTGAAGACTAATGGGGGATGTGTCAAAAGAATATTCAAGTCACCTTGAAGGGGCTCCTATTGGCAAAATTAGGAGATTATTTGAACACAAAAAAGAATATTGAGTGTGGATGATTGTATAAGGAGGAGACTTTTGTATACAGGGGAAGAATTCAATATAGAAGCAGTGTATGCAGGCTAAGGGATTGGTTTGGGTTTTAATTTTGACTCCATTACCTCCTATGCTATTAAGTTCTTAAATTTTCTATGCATCAGCTTCCACATCTATAAAATTGGAATAATAATAATAATAATCATACCTATATCAGAGGAATAATAAGAGGATTGACTAATACAAAATTTGTAAGTAAAGCCTTTAGAACAGTCCCTGGAACATAGCATGTGCTAAATAATTATTATTTCTTTTATTATTTTTGTCTACAATAACCACTACCCATTAGGGAGCTTCCATATCAGCTCTGGGATTTGTTTTATTGTTTCCAGTTTTATTGAGACATAATGACATATAATACTGTAAGTTTAATGTGTCAATGTATTGACTGGATACACATTCACTGAGTGTCCAGATTATTATGACCACCGCATCAGTACTTCATTGGGCCACCTTTTGCCTTCGATACTGCAGCGATTCTTCTTGGCATTGACTCCACGAGATGCTGAAAGGTGATGCGAGGAATTTGACATCGTGCTTGATGAATAGCACTGTCCAGATCTGTGAGATTTGATGATTGTGGAACCAGCTGCCTGATGGCTCTTTTAACTTCGTCCCACAAATGCTCAATTGGATTGAGATCTGGTGATTATGAGGGCCACCTAAGCAAGATAAAGTCACCTTCATGTTCTTGAAACCTACTCCTCCACAATACGAGCACCGTGGCATGGTGCATTGTCATGATCCCTGAACACATAATAATCTGGCCACTCAGTGTATATCCTATCTAATAAAAGAGTAATATGCAAATTGACTGTCACTCCAAGACACAAGATAGCCAACCCCATGTGGTCAAAGATGGCAACCCCCATGTGGACACAAGATGGCCGTCACAAGATGACCAGCAGGGGAGGGCAGTTGTGGCCAGTTAGGGGTGACCAGGCCAGCAGAGGAGGGCAGTTGGGGGTAACCAGCCTGGCAGAGGATGGCAGTTATGGAGGGGACCAGGCCAGCAGGGGAGGGCAGTTGGGGGGGACCAGGCCTGCAGTGGAGGGCAGTTGTGGTCAATCAGGCCAGCAGGGAGGGCAGTTAGGGGTGACTGGGCCAGCAAAGGAGGGCAGTTGGGGGAGACCAGGCCACCAGGGGAGGGCAGTTGGGTGGGACCAGGCCTGCAGGGGAGGGAAGTAGGGGGGGGGACCAGGCCTGCAGGGGAGGGAAGTTAGGTGTGACCAGGCCAGCAGGGGAGGGCAGTTGGGGGCGACCAGGCCTGCAGGTGAGGACATTTAAGGGAAACCAGACTGGCAGGGGAGGGCTTTTATGGGTGACCAGGCCTGCAGGTGAGGGCAGTTAGGGGCAATTGGACTGGCGGGGGAGCAGTTAGGTGTCGATCAGGCTGGCAGGGGAGTGGTTAGGGGATGATCAGGCTGGCAGGCAGAAGCAGTTAGGGGCAATCAGGCAGGCGAGCAGTTGGGAGCCCGCAGTCCTGGATTGCGAGAGGGATGTCCGATTGCCCGTTTAGGCCCGATCCTACGGGCCTAAACCGGCAGTTGGACATCCCTCAAGGGGTCCCAGATTGGAGAGGGTGCAGTCTGGGCTGAGGGACACTCCCCCCATGCACGAATTTCATGCACTGGGCCTCTAGTCCTATAAAATAAAAGGCTAATATGCAAATTGTCCCCTCAACCAGGAGTTCGGCCAGCAGGCAGGGCGGCCAACTGCCCATGTCCCCTCCCCCTGGCCAGGCTGGCCGGACCCCACCCATGAACGAATTCATGCACCGGACCTCTAATATATATACACACACACATGCACACACACACACACACACACACACACACACACACACACACACACACACACACTGCGTGGCCAGATTATTATGCATTCAGAGATCATAATAATCTGACCACTCAGTGTATATTGTGAAATGATTACCACAGTGGTGTTAGTAAATACCTCTATTACTTCATATAATTATCATTTCCATTTTGTGGTGAGAATACTTAAGATCTATTCTCTTAGCAACTTTGAAAAATATAATGCAGAAGTGTTGCCTATAATCACCATGCTGCACATTAGGTCCCCAGAACTTATTCTTATGTTTTTTGTTCTTTTTGTGTTAATTTTTGTTTATGATGTCAAATAGCAATCTAGTTTCATCCTTTTGCATATGGCAGCACTATCTATTGAACACTATCCCTTTTCTCCATTGTATGTTTTTGACTACTTTGTCAAAAATCAGTTGCCTATATACATGTGGGTATATTTCCGGGTTCTCAATTCTGTTACAATGGTCTGTGTGACTGTTTTAATATGAATATAATACCATCTCAACTATTGTAGTTCTGTAGTATTATTTAAATTGGGAATATGAGACCTCCAGCTTGTTCTTTTTACTCAGAATTGGTTTTGGAATCTCAGGTTTTTTGTGGTTACATACAAATTTGATTTTTTTTTTCTATTTGTTTGAAAAATGCCATTGGGATTTTTATGGGGGTTGAATTAAGTCTGTATATTGTTTTAGGTAATATGGCCATTTTAACTAGGTTGATTCTTCCAACCCATGAACAATGAATATATTTCTATCTCTTTGTGTCATTAATATCTTTCAATAATGTCTTTTAGTTTCAGTGTGTAGGTCTTCACATCCTTTGTTAAATTTATTCCTAGGTGTTTTATAATTTTGTTGCAATTGCAAATTAAATTGTGGTGGGTTTTATTTTCTGAAATTTTCTGAAATTTTATTGGATTTTTATATATTAATTTTGTATCCTGCAACTTTACTGAGTTTGTTTATTGTCTCTAATAGTTTTTGGTGGAATCTTTAGGGTGTTCTATATTTAGAATCATGTCATCTGCAAAAAGTGACAATTTCACTTATTTCCAATTTGGATGCCTTTATTTCTTTGCCTTGCCTCACTACTCTGGCTAGGACTTCCATTACTATGCTGAATATCAGTGGTGAGAGTGGGCACCCTTGTCTTGTTCCTGATGCTAGAGGAAATACTTTCAGTTTTTTAGCCATTGAGTATGATATTATCTGAGAATTTGTCATCTATGGTTTATTATACCCATTTTATAATACCCATTTTATTGTGTTTTTTAATTATAAATGAATGTTGTTTCTTCTCAAATGCTTTTTCTATATCTATTGGTATGATCATATGACTTTTATCCTTTATTTCATTAATGTGGTGCATCACATTGATCAATTTGCATATGTTGAAACATCCTTTTGCCTATAGGAAGAACCCTACTTAATTGTGATAGATTATCATCATTTTAATGTAGTGTTGGGTTTGATTTGCTAGTATTTTGTTTAGGATTTTGGTATCTATATTCATCAGAGATATTGGTATATAGTTTTCATTTTTGTGTTGTCCTTGCCAGGTTTTGATACCAGGGTTATGTTAGCCTCATAATGAATTAGGAAATAATGCCTCTTCATCAATTTTTTTAAAGAGTCTGAGAAGTATAGCCACTAATTCTTCTTTGAAGTTTTGGTAGAATTTACTTGTAAAGTCATTTGGTCCTGGACTTTAACATTTGGGAAGTTTTTGATGACTATTTCAATTTCTCTAATGTTGATAAGTCTATGTAGATTTTTCAATTATGGAGGTTATATATTTCTAAGAACTTTTCCATTTCTTCTAGGTTATTAAATTTGGTAACATATAGGCTTTCATAGTATTCGTGTATAGTCCTTTATATTTCTGGAGTATCTATTGTAACTTCTCTATCATTTCTGATTTTATTTGAGTCTTTTCTATTTTGTCCATAGGAGTCTAGCCAGAGCTTTCTCAACTTTATGAATGGTGTGTTTTTTTAAAACAGCTCTTTCTTACATTAATTTTTCTATTCTTTTTGTTCTCTTTTTTGTTTAATTTTGCTATAATTTTTATTACTTTCAACCTTCTACCGACTATTTGCTTTTTCTAATTTTTTAAGGTGAAATGTTAGATGGTTTATTTGATATTTTTCTTGTTTCTTGAGGTAGTCCTGCAATGATATAAACTTACCTCTTATTACTACTTTTGCTACATCCCTAAAATTTGGATATTTCATACTGTCATTCTCATTTGTCTCTATGTATAGTTTAATCTCACCTTTTATTTCTTTTATGACTCAGTTGTTGTTTAGTAGTATGTTGCTTAATTGCACATATTTATTGTAATTTTAATTTACTTTTTGTAGTTAATTTCCAGTATTAAAGCATTGTGGTTAGACAATATGCTTGGTATAATTTCAATGTTCTTAAATTTTTTGAGGCTGGTTTTGTGCCCCAACATCTAGTTTATCCTTGAGAATGTTTCATGGGCACTGGAGAAGAATGTGTATTTTATTGTTTGGGATGAAAGTTCTGTAAATGTCATAAATGGCAGTACTTCATCTTTTCTTATGGATGAGTAGTATTCCATTGTATATATATATATATCACATCTTCTTTATCCATCATCCCTCAAGGATTCTTATGTTGTTTTCATGTTTCAGCTATTGTGAATAATGCTGCAATGAACATAGGGGTACATATATCTTTATAAATATGTATTTTCAAATTTTTCAAGTTGGCATGAAGAGGGATTGCTGGGTCATATGGTAGGTCTATTCTTAACCTTTTTGAAGAACCTCCATAATGTTTTCCTGCACTAATTCATATTCCCACCAGCAGTATACTATACAGGGGTTTTCTCCACTTCCTCTCCAACACTTGTTATTTCACTGGGAAAGGGTGATGAGAGGAGGATGAAGAGGGTAAATGGTGTAAATAGGGTGACAGAAGGACTATAGACTTGGATGGTGAGCACACAATGCAATATACAGATGTTATTGACAATGTTACCTCAATACATTTAACTAAAAATAATAAAGTTATTGTAATAGAATTGCTTTTAAAAATTCATTTTCCGATTGCTTATTGCCAATGTATAGAAATATAGTGGGTTTTGTCTATGGATTTGTATTCTGTAACCTTGCTGAAGACTTAATATTTTTTATACATTTTTGTGTGTGGATTCCTTAGGATTTTCTGTATATAAGATTATGTCACCTGTGAATAGATATGAATTTAATACTTCCTTTTAAATCTTGTGTCACTTTATTTTACTTTCTTGACTGATTGGCCAATCTAGAACCTCCAGGACATTTATACTAATAAAAGGGTAACATGTGAATTAGACCGGACATCTTTCTGACATCTTCCAAACGTCCTTTCAGACAAAGCCGTGGTGGCAGGGGCCAAGGCAGAAGCAGTCAGGGGTGATCAGGCTGGCAGGAGGGAGCAGTTAGGGGGCGATTAGGCCAGCAGGGGAGAGCAGTTAGGTGTCAATCAAGCCAGCAAGGGAGTGGTCAGGGGGCAATCAGGTTGGCAGGCAGAAGTAGTTAGGGGCAATCAGGCAGCCAGGCAGGCGGGCAGTTAGGAGCCAGCAGTCCCGATTGTAAGAGGGATGTCTGACTGCCAGTTTAGGCCCAATCCCTGCAGCCTAAACCAGCAGTTGGACATCCCCTGAGGGGTCCTGGATTGGAGAGGGTGCAGGCCGGGCTGAGGGACCTTCTCCTGTGCATGAATTTTGTGCACTGGGCCTCTAGTTGTTGAATAATAATGCTAAAAGTTTTGTCCCTGACTTTATGAGGAAAGCACTGTTAAATGTCATTTTAAATGGGGAATTTTCATAGCTGCCTTTTAGCAGCTTGAAATTTTATCATAAAAGGATGTTTGATTTTGTCAAATGCTTTTTTCTATGTATTCATATGACCATATTTTTCCCATTTCTTCTCTAAATACAACAAAATGTAATGATTGTTATTTTTGTATTAAGCCAATCTTGCATTCCTGAGATAAATTTATTTATTATTAGGTTATGGTATATTATTCTTTATGTACATTGCTTAATTCAATTCGCTGGTGTTTTATTGAGGATTTTCAAATCTGTATTTGTATAGGACATATGCCTGTAATTTTCATCTACTGTGATATCTGTATGGATTTGGTATTAGGATAATATAGATCTCCTAGAACAAGTAGGGCTGAAATGTCATCTAAGTTTTGGATAAATTTGTGAAAAATAAATTGCCAGTTTTTATTTAAACATTTATTAGAATTCACCAAAAAAAAAAAATGCCATCTGGACCTGGATTTTTCTTTATTGGAACATTTTTATTACTAATTTATCTTAATAACTAGGGGCTCAGGGCACGAAATTTGTGCACTGGGGGTCGGGGATCCCTCAGCCCAACCTGCCCCCCTCACATACTGGGAGCCCTCAGGGAATGTCCTATTGACGGCTTAGGCCCGCACCCCACAGGGAGCATACCTAAGCCGCAGTCTGGCCTCCCTTTGTGGGAGGCAATCAGGCTGGTCAGGGGAAGGAACCAGCCCCATCACCCCGCTGCTGCAGCCACTGTCAGTCACCACAGCCACCAAGGTGTTCTCATCAACACGGACTCCAGTCCCTTCACCAAGAAAAAATGACAACTTTCTTTAGGCATTTTCAAGATGTGTCTTTCATAGGATATGGATTTATTTATTTATTTTTTATCCTCACCTGAGGGTATGTTTCCATTGACTTTTAGAGAATGTGGAAGAGAAAGGGAAAGACAGAGAGAAACACTTTGATTGGTTGCCTCCTTCATGAGCCCTGATCTGGGCCCCAGCCAGGGAGGAGCCTGCAACCTAGGTACATGCCTTTGATCAGAATCAAACCCAGACCCTGCTGTCTGCAGGCCGAGGCATTATCCACTGAATCAAACCAGCTAGGGCAGGGTATGACATTTCTTAGCCTTCCAGCAGTGGACCTTCATTTTTTTCTCCAGAAGTGTGGTGGAAAAACCCTAGATCACCTTTTTGGATTCTTATTACCCAAGTTACTAAGAATATTACCAGTGGCATACAGGAAGCTTAGCCAATGTGCAGTCAGAAAAGGTGTTTCCTCTATACTTCACACCAATGGAGGACTGGGCCCTGCCCAGGCCTCTCCAGCTCCCTCTGATCACCGGCTCAGCCTCTGCCCAGGCCTGCCCAGACCGAAAGCCTTTTGGGCAGGAGTGGAACCCCAGCTCCCTACAATCAATCGCAGGGGGTCCGCTCCTGCCCAGGCCAAAAGCAGACCCCAAGCTCCCTGCCCAGGTGATCAATCGCAGGGGGTCCGCTGGTGTACCAGGCCGAAGAAACCCCCAGCTCCCTGAAATCGATGGCAGGGGGTCTGCTCGTGCACCAGACCAAAAGCCTCCGGCGGGGGCTTTTGGCCTGGTGCCAGAGTGGTCACCCAGCTCCTGGCTTTCGATGGCAGGGGAGCTGGGTGTCTGCTGGTACAGAGCCAGAGCGGACACCCAGCTCCCCACTTTCGATGGCAGGGGGTCCACTCACCACGCCCACCATCCAATCAGAGCGAGGAGCTGGGTGTCTGCCACGCCCACCATCCATCGAAAGCAGGGAGCTGGGTGTCAGCTTCGGCTCCAGGCCAAAAGCCTCCGGCAGAGGCTTTCAGTCTGGTGCCAGAGCGGACCCCAGCTCCCTGCAGTCCGTCACAGGGCGCCATCTTGGTCGGGTTTATTTGCATACTCGCTCTGATTGGATGGTGGGCGTGGCTTGGCTGGTGGCTTGGCTGTGAGTGTGGCTTGGGCGTAGCGAAGGTGTGGTCAATTTGCATATTACTGTTTTATTAGGTTGGATATTTGCCAAAGATCTTATTACTTTTATGGAGGAGCTAATTTTGGAAGTATTTATTCTGGCATCTGGAAGTGTGTCTTTATTGGATGTTACTTTGAAAGCAAAGTGTCTTATAAGAAATCTTTACTTTTTTTCCAATTACATTTTACATACAACATTATTTTGTATTAGTTTCAGGTGTACAGCATAGTTCCTAGACAATCATATACTTTACAAAGTTGTGCACCTGATATTTCAAGTACACACCTGGCACCATACATAGTTATTACAGTATTATTGACCATATTCCCCATACTGTACTTTACTTTTAATGAACATTGGTAGTTTCAATCTACATTCCCTTCTACATTTTTGTCTCTTATTAATTTATTTCTAGATTAACCTTTAATCTAAATTCACACAAATATTGAATATATTGAAGAAATGTTTCATAGAAAGATCCTATATAATAATACAGGAATATGAAAATTGTCATTACTCCATAACGTAATGACCAGTTTAGCAGGCTGTGTGCACAGCAGGCTCAGGTGCCTGAGCCACGGCAGCCGGGGGACGTGAGCCTGTGGTGCCTCCTCTGGAGTTGGGGAGCTAATGATGGATGGGCTCTGGTCCTCCTCCAACAGCCCTCTTCAGCAGGCATGGGGCTGCTGAGACCCAGGCTGGGCCTCTGGCCACAGATCCACAGGTTTGTATAAACCGACTCTACCAGGCCACCCGGAGGCCATGTGGCTGGGCCGCAGGGTGCCTGAACCCAGTGCCCGTTCAAGATGTGAAACAGAGAGGAGGTGTGGGAGGAAATCCAGAAAATGGGATATGTGGGTTCAAAACTCAATCCCTTTAGGCTTTGTCCTCCTTGGCCCACCTGAGGGGTGGCTCCTGGGCGAGTGCCACAGCTTCGGCAAAGCGGCTGGCCAGGAAGTGGCTGGCCCAAGGGGTGCAGAGTGGCGCCAAGGCAGGATGCATTGGAGGGGGCTCAGACCAGGTCAAGGGGTTGGCGGGCAGGGATCTGCCTCGCTCACAGAGTGTGAGGTTCTGCAGTGTTCCCAAGACTCAGGTAGGCCTGGCGGAAAACAAGAGGTGATGACTGCGGCATGGAAGGATGCCCAGGTAGAGGGGTGTGGACCTGCAGCCCTGAGGTGGGGGTTGAGGGGCAGTGTCACCTCAGTGGAGGGGTGCCACACTGTCGGGTACCCTACTGTGGTGTTTCGGCGAAGCTTCCAGTGATAGCAGGGCCTTGCCCCGGCTGTCTGCGCACTTGAGAGTCAGCTACTCCTGTTCCCACCATGGCCCAAAAGCAAGCCCACACCTGCCCCGCCCCCAGTTCCTGCCCCGTCACACCCCACAGTGGAACGCACCTGCACAGTGAGTGCAAAGCCTACCACCTGCTCCCCAGAAGGGGGGGCAGTAAAGAATGGGAGTGGGAGTAGGGGCTGGGGGGCAAGGGAGAGGAAAGAATGTGGAGTGTCCACGATGAACAGGTGCTTGAGGATGAGGCTCGGAAGCCTGATGGGGAGGTTTGTTCTGTTTGCCCCGCAGCTGTCCCTTAGGAAAGGCAGAAAGCATGGCTGTGAGGGCTCCCTGTGCGCTGAGTCAAGTTCCACAGCCAACTGGAATTGGCCTCAGTTTCCTGGTCTGTAAAATGGATTAAGCGTGTCCCAGTGCCTTTGTTGAGCTTTGAGGGCCAATTGAGATACTATATAAAGAAAATGAGGGAAGAAGTGAGAAACAAAAGGAAGGATGAGCAACACAAAAAAAGATTGGAAGGAACCTGTAAACCTATTGTAACTTAAATAGGGAATATAGTCAATAGTGTAATGACGGTATGATGCCAGGTGGGTATTGGAAATATCGGGGAACACTTTGTAAAGTATATGATTGTCTAACCACTATTTTGTAACTAATATAAAACCTGAAACTAATACAAAGTAATATTGAATGTAAAGAAATGAAAATAGGAGTGAAATTTTTAAAAATTTCAAAGTTTAAATAAAGGCTATAAAGGAAGGAAGGGGGAGAATAAAAATAGTGTTTTTTGTTTTACCACTTTATTGTCTTTTCAGTACATGAAAAAAACAGTTGTCTTTATATGGTGCTTTTATACTTTTCTAAGTCATTATCTCATTTGATGTTCAGGGCAACTTAAAGACAAGATAACTATTCCCTCCACTATTCAAAGAAAGGAAATCTTAGTGTCTGGCCCTAATGATTCAATCGTCAAGCCCTTATTGTAAAGCAAGGTTAGTGGAATTTCCTGTGAAGGGTCATATCTATACTAATAAAAGCCTTGTGGGCAATCAGGCCAGCAGGGAAGAGCAGTTGGGGGTGATCAGGCTGGCGGGGGAGCAGTTAGGTGTCAATCAGGCCAGCAGGGAAGTGGTTAGGGGGTAATCAGGCTGGCAGGCAGAAGCGGTTAGGGGCATTCAAGCAGCCAGGCAGGCGGGCAGTTAGGAGCCTGCAGTCCCGGATTGTAAGAGGAATGTCCAACTGCCAGTTTAGGCCCAATCCCTGTGGCCTAAACTGGCAGTCGGACATCCCCCAAGGGGTCCAAGATTGGAGAGGGTGCAGGCTGGGCTGAGGGACACCCCCCTGCACAAATTTCGTGCACTGGGTCACTAGTTTAGAGATAATGATGAAATACTAAATTAATACTTCAATATTTATTGTTTGAAAGGAATAGAGCATTTAATCTACACTAATAAAAGAAACATGCAAATTGACCATCCCTCTGCTACGCCCACCACCAATCAGGAGCGAGTATGCAAATTAACCCAACAAAGATGGTGGAGGCCATGGACCTGGAGGGAGCAGGAGGCTTGGTTTGCCCCCATTGATGGAATAAGCCAAGCTTCCCACCTTCCCTGGCTGCAGCTGAAGGAGTGGCAGGGAGCCTGGGTCACTGGGGGCAACCCAGGCTTCCCATTGGCCCTGGCCTCCACTCAAGGAGGAGCTGGAGAAAAAAAAAAAAGGAGGAGCTGGGAGCCTGGGTTGCCAGGGGGCATGGCCAGCCTGCAAATAGCCATCAGCCCCTCACCCAGGCTGGCCAGGCACCCCAGCGGAGACCCCCAACCTGAAGGGGGTGTGGCCAGCCTGAAAACAGGCCTCAGCCCCTCACCCAGGCTGGCCACGACCTCCCCCAGTGGGGACCCTCACCCCAGGGGTGTGTGGCCAGCCTGCAAACCACCAGAGGCCCCTTGCCCAGGCCACCCCATACCCCAAAGGAACCCTCACCCTGAACCAGGACAGCCTTCAGGGCAAACCAGCCAGCCCCCACCCATGCACCAGGCCTCTATCTATACTAATAAAAGGGTAATATGCTAATTAGACTGGGAGACCTTCCAGGAGACCTTCCGGATGTTCTTCTGAACAAAGCCATGGTGGCGGGGCCGAGGAAGAGGTAGTTAGAGGCCAAGAGGGGAGGGCAGTTGTGCGTGATCAGGCCAGGATGGGAAGGCAGTTGTGGGTGATCAGGCCAGCGTGTGTGTGTGTGTGTGTGTGTGTGTGTGTGTGTGTGTGTGTGTGTGTGTGTGTGAGGGACGTTGGGGGTGAGCAGACCAGCAGATTGCGAGAGGGATGTCAGATTGCCGGTTTAGGCCCGATCCCTGTAAACCGGCAGTAGGACATCCTTCGAGGGGTCCCAGATTGGAGAGGATGCAGGCTGGGCTGAGGGACACCCCCCCCCCATGCATGAATTTTGTGCACTGGGCCACTAGTTATTCTATAAACATTGTGTTCTAATATATTTAAGCAGATGCTATGGTCTTGATTATCCACTTAATTTTTATTAAAATTGATCAAGAGATAGTATTTTAATCTTGAACTTAGACTTTTTTGTGAACAAAGTATTTGAAGAAAAGTATATAAATACATTATATTATGTGGACTCCCTAATAGATTCCAAAAGAAAAATTAGTTCTACATTTTATGATTCATAATATATATGTGGTAATATACCCTTACTTGTCTGACTATACTGAGTCCTGAATTTTGGTATCAGCTTATAGTCATGTAGCTTTATTGTAAAAATGCAAAGTGAGAAATATTCATATCATTATTTTTCAGGGATCTTTTTAAAATGATGTTGAATTTCACTACAGTATGAAGTCAGAATAATGTACATACACATTGGTGCCTAGTGGATTTATATGTCTCCTATTTATGATGATCTGAAATAATTAAAGTTTTCACAGTTAAATGAATCTCAAAATGCAACTACAGGAATTTTTTGAGCGAGAATTGGGGGAAGTTTACAAAGCTGAAGTTGAAAGGCTTCTACATAAAGTAAAAATATAAAGTACAAAAAAATAGAAAGTATAAGTTAAAATGTATGCAGAAAAAATTTTTATATAGGATAAGATTATGCCACTATTTTAACAAATTATTTTTTAATATATTTTTATTGATTTCAGAGAGGAAGAGAAAGGGAGAAAGAGATAGAAACATCAATGATGAGAGAGAATCATTGAATGCTTGCCTCCTGCACGCCCCTTACTGGAGATCAAGCCTGCAACTTGGGCATTTGCTGTGCCCTGATCAGGAATAGAACCATGACCTCCTGGTTCATTGGTCAATGCTCAACCACTAAGCCATGCTGGCCGGGCTTCACAATTTATTTAAAATAAATCTATACTATTTAAAAACCTAAATCACATTTATACTTTAATAAAATATAAATTTTAATATCTTCGCCAATTTTTAGCACCAACTACCTATGTGTACAAACAGTCTTGCAATAAGTAGTTTATTTTACATTTTTGATGTTTGGATTTTTTACTTCTTATTTCCTGATATCTTTTTTTTAACTTTTGAACCATAACAAAAAATTCAGAAGAAGTTATGAGTGATTCAGCCCATCTCTTCCCAACAAGGTGGCTCAGGTAAAATAATCATGTACATCTGACCTTCAAATAGAATACTCCAGTGATTTCACAAAGGCCAGTTCAACGCTTTACTGCTCTGTTGCACTTTCACATGTAATACTCAGGAGTTGACATTTATTAAACTGTTGGTGAACTCTGGAGACATCCTGAGGGCTGAGGTGTTATATGAATCTCTTTATCATGGTAATAGATATGTGTTAGAAAATAACACTGAGATCTTTTGAAAAAGAGGGACACACTTTATCATTTGTTTAATTGGGTAACTGGAATAAATACAAATTCATAAGGTTATTTGCAGTGAGTATGCAAATTCGTATTAGTTTTACTCAAAGTAGCTATTTAAGTAAATCAGTAAGAAAAATCTCATACTAAAACATCAAAGGCAAATGTAAAATACTTTACAATAATCCACATATGTTGTTGCTTTTTCTTTAACCCTCCTTATAGAATATCCCTGATATAATGTTTACTTGGCATGAATTTTCCTCATAGAAGATATTTCATGTATAGAAAAAACAAACAAACAAAAAGCTTACTAAAAGAATTTTGTGGGTTTCATTGAGACAAATTATTTCTAATATGTTTCTATATTTCAATAAATTAAATGAGAAAGTAAGTACATATTTTTAATAAATATAATTAATGCTTTTAGTTATAGCATTTAACTTTAGAACATTTTCAGTCATCAAATAGTGCTATTCTGCTGTATTTCTTTAATATTGCAGTTACAGTGAATTTAACTTTGGGATATGCAGTTTTATAATTATTTATATCTATACTAGAGGTCTGGTGCACGAGATGAGTGCATTCGGGAGGGGGGGTGTCCCTTAGCTCCGCCTGAGCCCTCTTGCAGTCCAGGACTCTCAGGTGTTGTCCGACTGACAGCTTAGGCCTGCTCCCCCACCATCAGTCAGACATCCTTAGCGCTGTCACAGAGGCAGAAGAGGCTCCCGCCACTGCTGCTGTGCTCACCAGCTGTGAGCCCGGCTTCTGGGCTTCTGGCTGAGCAGTGCTCCACCTGTGGGAATGCACTGACCACCAGGGGGCAGCTCCTAGATTGAGCATCTGCCCCCTGGTGGTCAGTGCGCATCATAGCAACCAGTTGTTCTGCTGTTCAGTTGATTTGCATATTAGCCTTTTATTATATATGATGTTAATGTGTTCTTTAAAATTTGGAATATCTGTTTCCAGTTATTTACATTATTAGCATCACTATATTTCATATGTTTAAAAGTTGATACTTATAATTAATAGAAACTATAATTTCAGTTGAAAGATTCCTCCTGTATTCAACTACATACTTATATAATATTTATGCTAATAATTCCATTTAGTATTTTAATTTAAATACTTTCAGAAAACATGCAAGATAAGATTTAATAAATTTAAAAATCAGTAAAATTTACTGATAATACTATCCATAGAAAATGTTTGTTGAAAATTATGGCTTTGTACATAAAGTTGTAAAGCAAGTTGACTAATAACATATTTCTGAATACACACCCATGTAAATATACTTACTGATAAATATATTTAAAAATTAATTCAAACTGTAGTGTAGATATAAAGGTAAGATCTAAAATTATAAAAATTTCTAGAGAACATATGGGAAAGTTTGCAGGACATTGATTTACTTAAAGGATGATCTGTAAAAATATACAATTAATAAATCGGGCTTCATTGAAATAAAACTTTTAAGAACCTGCAAATTTACATCAGAGTGGGAGAAAATATTTGTACATGACTTACCTCATAAAGAATGTGTATACAGAATATGTAAAGACTACTTAAAACTCAATAAAAAAAGATGACTAACCCAATTTAAAAAATTGATCAGATACTTTACAAGAGAGGAAATATACCTGGCAAGTAATCTTATTAAAAGATGCTCAACATCATTATTCATTAATGAAATGCAAACTGAAATGCATTTACCACAATGCCTTTAAAACTACAGAAATGATTAAGTACTGGTAAAAGATGTGGGACAATTGGACCTCTCATATTGTTGGAAGAATTCAAAATTGTACATGCCTCAAGTAACAATTGGGCAGTTACTGATAAAGTACACATAAATTCATCATATGACCAATCACCATATTTTCAGAAATTTTACCAAGTAATATGAAAACCTATGTTCACACAAACCTGTACATACATGTGTATAACAACTTTATTAATACTATACATGTCCCTCAACTGTGAAATGAATAAACAAACACGATGCATCCAAATTCCAACAACAGAAAACTATCCTACCATAATAAGTAATGAAACATGGTTTCGTGAAACAATATATGGATCACAAATACATTTTGCTAAGTGAAAGACTCAGAAGTAATTTAAAAAGTTACTTAACTTATTGAATGATTTAATTTATGTGACATTTTTCAAATGCAAATTTTAGGAACAGATATCGGACCAATGATTGCCAGAGTCTGGAGGAAAGTGGAGGGGTTGGTTACAAAAAGACAGGACAAACTTTCAGAATGATGTGCATCTCATATTCTGATTTCCATGGGAGCCCTACGGCTGTACACATTTATAAAGATTCACAGAACTAAGTGCTTAATAGTGCAAATTATATGTATATAAACTAAGGCTTAAATTTTAAAATGGGAAAATATATTCAGCAAAGGTTGGATGCCATAAATGCACATTAATTAAAACCTGATAATATAATTGTTGTTGATTGCACAAAAATATATACAAATGAATAAATATGTAAAGAGTAATAAAATGGAGACAAATTTTAAGCAATTTCAATAAAAGTTACATTAGTGTCCTTCACTTTTTCTTCAACAACTTTCTTTGTGGAACAAATCTCTAAAATTGAAAAAGAGTATATCTCCTGTGTGCATTTTAATTCACCATTTTAATAAAACAACTCATACCTTGCCCCAGGCATGTAATCTGAATTAGCATAAAATTGATTTAAATATATCAACATAGAATGTGAACACTAGTGTTCAATGAATTGTTCATGCAGCTTTTTTGAGTTACATTTATTAGAAACAGGTTTCTTTTGCCTTTTCAAATTTCTTGCATTATTATCTTCATTGTTAAATCAAAATACCCCTAGAAGAATTAACTTTTGAGATGAACTTCAAAGTAGTTTGATATTCTTCTTTTAAAAAAATGTTAATATTCTTCTGAAGTAATATTCAGTATCTCCCAAGAGCCACCAACCCAAGACTCTCCTCACACAGCCCTTATCTGCTCTGCCCACCCTCTGCTGGAGCCCAGGGTGAGTGGCTACAAAGAAATTGTGTGTTTTGGCCTTTTAAGAGGGTGCCTGTTTTTCTAGCCATCTCTCCCTGGTGAACAGAAACCATGCTGCTGCTTTTCACAGGCAGATGTTACGTGGGCACCTTCCCCAGTTCTGGTGCTCTAGGCTGGGGAGCCTGGCTTGGAGGTTAAACTCCAGACTTCTCAGGGGCAAACCTGTGCAGCTGAGATGTCCCTCTGGAACTTCAGTTACCACCTGTGGAGCCCAGCCAGCCCTCCCTCTGATGCCTCTATACTGCCTACCAGTCTCCACGAAGCCTCCTTTGTAGGTCCTTGGTTATAAGGATTCTCTCCAGCTACTCTTCAGTTATTTATTCAGGATGATTTTTCTATACTTTAATTGTAAACTCAGTTTGCTCCTGGGAGGAGGTGAATGTAGTTTCCACCTAATCAACTACAGTCGTTATCTCCCCAGAATTATGATTTTTGAATGTACATTATAACAATAATAGAGGGATTTTTATTGTAACATTAAACCTTAAAGTAAATAGCAAGTGCATTTTGAATCCAAATTACTTTAGTCTTATTTTTATAGTATACAATGGTACCTCATTCTCTACCCTTTTTACTTCTAACTCATTTATAGCTTTATACATATTTAAAAAGGGTTCCTTATTTATAATATACTAGAGGCCCGGTGCACAAAATTCGTGCACGGAGGGTGGTTGTCCCTCAGCCCAGCCTGTACCCTCGCCAATATTGGACCCCACTGGGATCGGGCCTAAACGGGCAGTCGGACATCCCTCTCACAATCCCTCTCACAATCCTCTCACATCCCTCTCACAATCCCTCTCTAAACGGGCAGTCGGACATCCCTCTCACAATCCAGGACTGCTGGCTCCCAACTGCTTGCCTGCCTGCCTTCCTAATTGCCCCTAACTGCTTCTGCCTGCCAGCCTGATCACCCCCTAACCCAGTGATGGCGAACCTATAACACACGTGTCAGCACTGACACGTGTAGCCATTTCTGATGACACGTGGCCTCTGAGGCGGCCACATGCCGAGGATGAAACATTTGCTGCTCCTGAGGATGAAACATTTGCAAAATAATGTTTTTTCCTCAAAGTGACACACTACCCAGTTATGCTCAGTTTTTTGGCGAAGTTTGACACACCAAGCTCAAAAGGTTGCCCATCACTGCCCTAACCACTCTGCTGCCAGCCTGTTTGCCCCCAACTTCCCTCCTCTGCCGGCCTGGTCACCCCTAACTGCCCTCTCCTGCAGGGTTGATCACCTTCAACTGCCCTCCCTTGCAGGCCTGGTCCCTCTCAACTGCCCTCCCTTGCAGGCCGGGTGCCTCCCAACTGCCCTCTCCTGCTGGCCATGTTGTGGTGGCCATCTTGTGTCCACATGGGGGCAGGATCTTTGACCACATGGGGGCAGTTATATTGTGTGTTGCAGTGATGATCAATCTGCATATTACTCTTTTATTAGATAGGATAGAGGCCTGGTACAGGGGTGGGGGCCAGCTGGTTTGCCCTGAAGGGCGTCCCAGATCAGGTGGGGGTTCCCTTGGGGTGTGGGGTGGCCTGAGCGAGGGGCCGGTGGTGGTTTGCAGGCTGGCCACTCCCCCTGGCAACCCAAGCAGAGGCCCTGGTATCTGGAATTTATTTTCCTTCTACAATTGAAACTTTGTAGCCTGGAGCGGAGCCAAGCCAAGCCTGGGGCTCCCTCCGAGGCCAGCAGCCATTTGTGTGGGGGTTATAATTGAAACTTTGTTGCCTTAAGCGGGTGGGCCCAGCCAGGGTGTGCGGAAAGCTTTGCTTCCCCTGTTGCCGGCAGCAACCCTGGCCTGCTCTCTCAAGCTCCATTCTGCTGCCATTTGTTTGAATTTGTTTACCTTCTATAATTGAAACTTTGTAGCTTGAGTGGAGGCTTAGGCCTGGCCAGGGCAGGCGGAAAGCTTGGCTTCCTCTGTTACCTAGGAAACCTTGCTCTCTGTGGCTGTAGCCATCTTGGTTTGGGTTAATTTGCATACTCGCTCTGATTGGATGGTGGGCGTGGCTTGTGGGTGTGTCAGAGGTATGGTCAATTTGCATATTTGTCTATTATTAGATAGGATACTTAGGTCTTATCTTACCTAATAATAGACAAACATGTAAATTGTACCTCCGCTATGCCCACAGCCAATCAGGAGTGAGAATGCAAATTAACCCTACAAAGATGGCAGGTTAATTTGCATATGCAGGCACAGAAAGGCCAGGAGGGGTGGAATGCCTGCTATGAGGGGATGGGGGGCAGTGGAGGGAGCTACAGGATCAGTGCTCTGGGCGGGAGCGAGGACTTGCCAGCTCCCAGGCGGCTGGGAGCGAAGCCAGGTGAAGGAAGGCCTATTTTTGCACAAATATCATGCAATGGACCTCTAGTTTTATATATTGATTTTGACAACTCTCTTTTCGTTACTGTATTTAGAACATTCCTATTTGAAGGGATTATCAATATGTTAAAATATCTAATATATTTGTATCTGTTTTCTATGAATTGCATTTTTTGTTGTTTCTCTTTTCCCTTTTTTTCTGCCTTCTCTTGTTTTAACTATTTGATATGACTTCATTTCTCTCCTCCCTTAGCATATCATTTATATCCCTTTTTGAAAATATTTAATAGTTACTCTAGAGTTATAAAATTTCAAAACAATCTAAGTTTTCTTTCTAACAGTGCTTTAGTGCTACACATATAATACAGTATTTCCATCTCTTCCTCCCATTTTTTTGTGTGACATTGCTTTCTGTCAGTTCACTTATCAATATTCCATAATTACCCAGTACCTGTACTATTATTAACAAGGCTTATTTTTAGAACATTTAAAAATAATAAAACCATAATATTTTATTTTGTCTTTATTCCTTCTCTGTTGCTCTTTCCTCATTTTGATCCGATGTCACAGCAGCACAATCTTTCTCTCCCTAAAGAACTACTTGTAACAAAAATTTTCAGGGCAGATCTATTAGTGATGAATTCCCTCAGTTTTTGTTTATATGAGAAAGTCTTTATTTTTCTTTCTCTTCTGAAGAATAATTTCCTGGAGATGGACTTCTAGTTTGTTCTTTTCTTTTTAATTCAACACATTAAATATTTTACTCTCTTCATTGCTCGCATAATTTGTGCAAAAATTCTACTGTAATTTTTATCCCGCCACATGTCTTCCCTCGCTTCTCTTATTGATTTGTATTTGGTTTTCTAAAGTTTGAATATAATATGCCTACGTATGGATGTTTTTGCTCTTTATCCTGTTTGCTATTCTCTGATATTCCTGGATGGATGTCAGTTTTGTAAAGCTCTTGGCCATCTTTTTCTGCTCTATTTTTTCTACTTCTTGTATTTCACTTGATGTATATTACATCTTTTGATATTGTTAAGCAGTTTTGAATGTTCTTTTTTCTTTATTGTTGTTGTTTTTTATCATTTCTTTGTAAAATTTCTATTGATCTTTCTTTTTTCTTTCTATTGATCTTTCTTACTCTTCATTGATTCTTTTTGACCATGTTGAGTCTACCAATAAGTCCACTAAAGTCATTCTTCATTTCTATTACTATTTGATTTCTAGCATTGCCTTTTAAAAAAGTTATTTCATTGTGTGAACATTGCCTTATAACTCATTCATAGCTTTTTACCTTTCTCTTTACATGACACACCCATCTTGCATGTTGTCTTCCCTCTCCATTAGAGCCCTTAACCTATTAATTATAGTTATTTTTAATTGCTTGTCTCACAATCTCAATATATATTTTATATTTGAATATGGTTCTTATACTTGTTTTGTCTTTTCAGACTTTTTTTTTTTGCCTTTTGGCATACTTTTAATTTTTTTTCTGTTCAAAACACTCAAATTTATTTTTTTAATTTTATTTTATTGTTTAAAGTATTACATATAGTAGTACATGTATCTCCTTTTTATGAAAGCTGGACAAGTTGTATCAGAACCAGTAAGTCTTTAGTAAGAATTTGTACTAATTTGGGTAGTGCTTGGTTTGTGTTATTTAATAGTTAATATGTCTAATGTTTATTTTAACTTTAAGTTTAAGAGGGTTAAACTTATTTCTCTAGCATATTTTGTTTTTCTCTCCTTCCTTGGCTGTTGGCCTTTCCTAGATGCTGCTTTAGGCAAGTGTCTGTGTCTTGTAATCCTTTTAGGTATCATCCACTATAATTAAACTGGAGCCCTATTGGAGTGGTGGCAAAGAGTTAATAGGAGCATTCAATAAACTTTAGATTTAGTTTCAATTTTTAATGGTCCTGTGCCTCATGGCTATGTCTTTCACAGTGTTTCTGTCTCTTCTCCAGTGTTTTAATTTTGGTTTTTGTTTGTTTGTTTGTTTGTTTTGTTTTTTTCTCCTCATGCTCTACTGATTGCTCTAACTGTGGCAATCCCAATCTGTTTCTTCAAAGTCTTGTTCCCTGATGAAAATGCTGTTTTATATTTTTCCTTCCAGGAAGGCTAGAGAGGCTGGAAAAAGCAGAGATTATCATCGTGTAGATGAGCTATAGCTTCAAAATTGCACTCTGGTGAGTTGTGTGTCCTCCCCCTTCACCCCCACCCCAAGAAGTATAGGCTTCTGTTATTGTTAGGGCTCTGCTTGTTTTATAATGCTTATTTTTTTCCTTCCCCTTCTAATGCCATTAGGGATCATTCTCAAATTCTCACTAGAAAATCTGGTGGGATTCTGACAGAAAAAAATCACAAAAAACTGGGATCCGCCTATAATAGTGCAGCACCCCCCCCCCCCCCCCCCCCGCCCCCACAAGACTGAAGCCTCCTGGAGTTTCTCATTCTCGTATTGTACACTTCCCTGAAAATTTTCTGGTACTCTCAAGTCAGCTTCTTGGCAGTACCAGATGAGTTCTAAAAAGTATTAAAAATATTTCCCCATAAAAGTAATCATAAAAGTATCGATAAATTGGTTACCATCTCAAATCAACAGTGATGGGAGACTTTATAGAGACAGCTGAGGCTATTCTTGTATCATGTATCACCTGTCAGCAACATAATCCTGGTAAACTGTAAACATGGTACACAGCCAGGAATCGAAGGGCTGTTTGAACAAAGTGAAATGGATTTTATCCAACTTGCCCTCTCGAAGGGATTTGAATATGTTTTACTTTTGTATGTATATTTTTCAGAAAAGGTTAAAGATTTATTTTGCTAAAAAGTTGGAGCCCTAAATAGTCACTAAAATGCTATTTGATTTTTATTCCAGCTTGGGCCATTCTAATGTTTACATAACGTGACCAAGGCACACCCTTTATGGAAGCCTAAGCTGTCCCTCTTTACTTGGAAACCGCACTGTCCTTACCACCCACAGTTTCTGGAAAGGTTGAAAGATTCAATAGCATCTCTAAGTTAAAATAAGTAAAACTTTTTGAAACCCTTTGGCTTGGCTAAATTCACTCCAATTAGTCCAAAGGGCCATAGAGTTCACTCGTTCACAGACACATTGATTATCCTCTATTAATGGTAACTAAAATACCTATGCATTTAGATATTTTTATCTTTTATACTACACTATGTCCTGCTATGTACCGTCAAGGCAAAATACTACAAGGGACTCCACTACCATACCCCATCCTATCACCACTAAGTTAAGACTGCCTTTCTGCTTCATAATTTTGAACAAGGTTATTTCATTTATTGGAGGAGATTTCACAGAAAAACTGATCTTGAACTTCTTGGAAGGAGGTCCTGTTAACAATAAAATACAGCAAGTTTCAGAGTTAATCCTTGGTTTAAAGAAGTAATTCAGAATTGCACAGAATTGGAAGAATACTCCAACAGGGGTCCTCAAAGTGAGGATTATCAGGTATCATAACAAAGTATCCATCTTCCTACATACACAGCTGGCCCAAGACCTTCCGAACCAGCAGATTATGTCAGAGAGTGCACGGCTTCCACTCAAGACATCAAACCTGGACCCGCATCTAAATCCTGTTTTGTTTCTTATTTTCTTGCTTATAATCATTCCTCGTCTCATTTTCTATAAACCCCTAGTTGTTTTGCATCTATAATGACTCTTTTCTTTTTTCTTTATTATAATTTTTTTTTATCCAAGTGTACAGATTCTAACACAATTTTTCCATTATTCCAAATGTAGTTACTGCTTTCAGTTTCAGCTCTTTTGAATCTACCATCTACCATCAGAACCCCACAATGAACACTCTGGATAATTCTCCCCTTAAATGACATTTTAGGGAATTACAACGGAGTAGTGTTTACACTGCAACTATATGGACAACTAACAGTAAACAAATAACCTGTGACTTTGCCAGAGCTACTGCCTCCTGGGGCGGGGCTGGCAGGGGGACATACACAAAACTTTACTAACCTATTAAGATAATAAGTAATTGTATATTTGAATTCAACCATCTCCTATGGCGATAACCCAAGTATTTGCCACCTGGAAGAGACTAATAGAGACCCAAATATGTAACCAAACTAATGTAAGGCTTTGATGCTTTGTGTTGTGAACTTCCCCCCTCCAGAACCTCTAAGTGCCCCTAGCAGATACTACTTCCTTTACAGCCAGTGTTCCTGGTCTTGTTTGCCTCAGAAAAACACCTCATGGAACTCAGGGATGCTATTTGAAGAGTTGTCTGTACACAGAGTCCCTAATCTACAAATAACCAAGTCTGGAAATTCTAATCCAGGTACAATGTCCAAAACAAGGCAATTCTTGATTATTTAAACATTCTACTAGTCAACATTACTGATTATTTATTTATTTATTATTTACTTACTTACTTACTTATTTTTGTTAATCCTCACCCGAGGATATTTTCCCATTGATTTTTAGCAAGAGTGGAAGGAAGAAGAGAGACAGAGAGTGAGAGAGAAAAAAAAACACATAGGTGTGAGAGACATATTGATTAGTTGCCTCCTGCACATGTGCCTGCAATTGAGGTATGTGCCCTGGATCAGAATCGAACCCTTGCCCTTCAGTCCACAGGCTGACACTTAATTCACTGAGCCACACCAGCTAGGGCTGATTCTTTTTTTTTTTTTTTTATGAACAATAAGAGCAGTGTCTCCATTGGTGCTAATCATACATATAGAAAATACTAAAAGAAACATATTGGTTATCCTGAGAGAAGTTATTAAAGGTGGCAAACTCTGGCCGAGATGTACTACAGGTCAGTCTGAACTCACTGACATGACCAGTGACAGACAATTGCATTGCATTCATTTCTTGTTGGCAATAATGATGATGTCCGTGCCATTGCTAATATCTTTTGCTGTATTTGAATGAATGAAAAAAGCAAGGTATAGTTTGCCTTAAGGAAAAACCTACTTGTATGTTCGTTTGATCTTCAGAGCCTATGAAATTCATTCCTTTGGCCTCACTTGGTAAGTTTCGGTTCCCTGTTCCAAAGCATTTTACATGGACTATTAATTGTTGTGATTTATGTTATAGTACTAATTATGCTCAATTCTTAACTGATATGGTAGATCAGATATCTATTACTATTTTGTAAGCTGTTACTTCTGTGTTGGTGAGATTTCTGGGAAAGCATAGGGAAGACAAGGGGGAAAAGCCCTCTGGGGCAGTACCTTGGCTTTGGTACTGGCCTGGGCATTCGGAAAGTTCCACTATTTAGCTGCATAGACTCAAGGTAACTCACAGCTTGGGTCTGTAAAGCTTGCAGTCCAGGGTAACCCTTTTTGGGTGGAGATGGGCTCAGGAGAAGAAGTCCCTGCTCACTGGGCAATGCCATGGGATTTGGGTTACCTAGTTTGTTATGTTTTAGAGGCTGGATCAGGTTGGCGCTGTGTCAATAGCAGATTGTGAAATCGTATAGGAAACTGACTGCTGAAGTATCTCCAGGGTGCAGAGTGTTAGGAGGCAATGGAGGGCTCCCTAGAACCTGTCTGTGTGCTGAGTGCAAGGACCGGTGGATGTCTTTAGTGAGAGACAATGTGAATGCTAAGATATTCTTGGATAACTCTGGCCCCCAGAATTCCCAGAAGGTGGTTTTCCTGGTTACAGGGGTTCTGGAGCTCAACTTTAACAGCTCAGAGAAAAATATGAGTTCTAAGACCAGAGGAATTGTGAGCTGGGCTAACAGAAAGCAGCTGTCAGAGCCTGGTTTGGGCCAATAGTTATCTGACTCAAGTTTCCTCCTGAGGTGGGTATAGCTACAGAAACAAGTCCTTTACTTTTGAAGGATTGTTGTAGATCAGCCCCAGCCCCTGCTCCAGAGTGCCCACAAAGTTTGGGATGGTCCACTCCCTTGTACTGCTTTTAGCCCTAGAGCTCTGGAAGGGTGCTCTGGGCCCACTGAAACCAAGGTGATGTGATCAGTGGGTGGGAGTGGCAGCTAGGAAGTAGGGGATATGTGTTTCCTTCTCGTGCGACCCTAAAAGTCCAGAAGCTTCACATCTACAGTTCTCCTTTTTTTTTTTTTTTTTTACCAAACCCTTCCCATCACTGCAATCCTGGCAGGCCACTTCTCCAGTGTCCCCAAGTGAGTCATTGCCAGTGTGGGATGACTGATTAGAATTTTTGGGGGAGGGAGAGAAGTACAAATGCCTTTGGCATATTAAACTTCACCTTTTTAGGGAAAAACTACTCAGCATGTTGGATGATCCCTTCAGTGACTGCAACCACCTGAATGGATGTGGCTACAGCCATTTCAGCAAGTATTCCTTCACTTTTGATCCATAATAAGTTGAGAACTTAAATTATTGCAGTGTTCTTAGAGCATTTTATTAGTGCTTCTGGTTTGAGCAAGCTCCACAAGTAGTTTGATTACATATATAAAGTCAACAAACTTCTATGGTGGTAACTTCTGACATGTTTTCCATAAATCTTGAAGTTTTTTTTTTTTTGTCTTAATCCTTTACACTTGCAACTTGTGTCCATTATTCATCCAGATAAAAAGTAATCAAACTTCAGGCAATCCCTGTCATTAGGACTTTAAAGCAACTGCTACAGCATGGGAGTCTGAATACAACTTCTCCAAGAGAGAATTATGGCCGTCTAAAGCAGCTCTCAGTTTCTTTAACTTGGAGGCCGCACCCCCAATTAAAAACCACCCTTCTCCTCATGTTGGTCTCCAGGAGCAGCTCTGCGTGGGCTTCAAATGGAAACCCCCTCCCCCCTCAAATATTCTTTCAAAGGAGTCCCAAAGCTGTTTTTTTCCAGCCACTTATTTTAATCAGCTCACATTTAGGTCAGGGCTTTCTCCAAGACTACTAATGTGTTTCTATGGTAATCTGCTCTGGCTTCCAATAATGAATGGAAGAAATTGCTATACTGCTCACCTTTGGCCATTCAATTGCCCATGTCTGCTGGAAATTGATCCTTGCACTGTTCTACTTTATTTCCAACTTCATCCATTTCTTTCTTTAAGGTATCTGTTTTTTGATGGAAGGCCCTGAAGATTTGTGAGCTTAGTTCCACCTGATTCTAACCGAGTCCCAGTCTAAAACCAATTTAGCAAACTGTTTCTTCTGGTTTTAGATGTTTAGGGATCTCTGCCTTTGCTATGCCATACAGAAGATTCACAATTTTTCTTTCAACAAAGATTTCATGCTGAGAGAGTTCTACAATCCGTTGATTTCCTGCTTCTCCACATGTGTCCAACATCTTCCCAAGAGAAAGTCTTCTAGCTGAGCTGATGCTTCTTGCATATTCTAAGTGAGATTAGCTTTCTCTGTGCTTCCTCTGGCATCGGCACCACGCTGGCCCTGGAAGCACACCACCAGGCTCTTAGGGGCATAGAGGCACTTTGCACCGAATTGATGCAGAGCTTGAGCTGTAACAGACCTTCAGAGAGGACTTCTGTTTTCTCAGCTCTGCCCACCATTTGGTTGGCCAGCTGCTTCGTGCAGTTGAACTTGTTCTCTGCAGGAGTGGCAGCCTGACCCAAGGGGATCAGACAGACAGGGCAGGACAGCAGCAGCAGCCATGGCTCCCCAGGCTGGCCAGTGGCCATGTCATTTGTCACTTCTAGTGTCATAGCCCTACTTTCATTTTTATATTTTCTTCCTGCCATCGTACTTCAAACTGCTCCCTGTAAAGATCTCCAAGTTGAATTTAAATAATCTTATTGGTGGTATGCATTTTGGAGAGCATGGTCAGATGAAATGTTGAAGTGTAAAACATGGAATGCATATGATATCACTTTATTTTAAATTGTATAATTTGAATGTAAACATTTACTATTCATGTAATTTAAATAATTTTAGGAGAAATTCTTTTTAGGATGTATATTTTTTTCTTGTAAGAAATAATTATGAACTTACTTAATTGCCATTTCTGAAAAATAAATTTAATTTTACCTTAGTTATTACTGAAATGTGAACTTGAAAATGACTTGTCTCTTTCTTTAAACAAACTGGATTCCTATAGAAGGTAATGATATGGATGCACATTTGGAAAAACATTTAAAGTTTTTTTTTTAAATATTTGGCAAGTTTAGCAATGCTAAGTAATCAGGTTATTGGAAGATAATTTCTCACTCAGAACGCTTCAGGAATGAGAAATGGACACTTAAATTGACAGTCTGAATTAAAAAATAATAAATTACTTATTCATATGAAAAAAAAGAGGCATTCTGGAAAATACATTTTAGGCAGCATTTTTACTGGTTCTCTTACCAATCATGCTAATTATTAATTCACATACCATATATCAATAAAATGGGTGTTTATTGAAAAATAACTCAATAACTCCATTATTTGTCAGTTCTTACCTACATATCTGACATAGTTTCATAGAGTATTTTCTTTTGGTCAAATATCTTTTTTGAGCAAATTTTCTCATTAATTTTCATATACACAAATTAGCTAAAAAGTTTAATGTCATTTTTTTCAAATCATAGGCATTGATTAAATTTATCACAGATAGGATGAACAACTACTTCCTTACATTTAATTTCTCAGAGGGAAAAAATAACTTACAGTTAAGTAAACAATGATTTGGACTTGTTAAAAATCATAAATCAATTGGTATTCTGTAAAGAGATAATCATCCTTAATAAATAAAAGCTATTGTTTGAGGACAAAACACAAATACTGTTTTCAAATTTGATCAAATCTCTAAAAGAAAATGTATGAGGAAAATTTCAAAGGAACAAAGAGACATTCAAGTATGCTTAACTTTTATAAAATCAAACAAAATCATGCAGTTGAATCTCATCACAATGTGCCACCATAGAATTTTTCATCTCAGCTCTATTTCAGTGTTGTGTGAGCACCTTACACAGATGCCCCATAACATGTTTCTATGATTATTGTAATGTAAGAACATTTATAAGTTCACCTTACATTACCATTTTCTGTTAGACATTGCTAGCTTTCACAATGCTTTTTTAAGACTTTCAAAAAACATCCTTGTTTGTTTTTCATCTTGTGTTTTCACTGAACTATATAATTGTGTGGCTCTTCACTGATAGATAGCTCTGACTAAACATGGCCTTCTTCCTGCAAAAGTGCATAACCTCAGAGCACACACAATGTGAACAAACCTTAGTTAACTTATTTTACTTTTACTTCCTTGTGCTACCAATTTAAATCATTTCAACTTGAAATATGGTATGTAATAAATCACATTTTTGGAATGAAGCAGGGAATAAATGAAAAATAGAGCAAAAAAGACTGCATTTATAGGGCTGACAGTTTACATAACTATAGAGAAAAATTACAGGAACTTCTTAAGTAGTTTTCATTGTTGACTCAAGTTTTTTTAAAATATATTTTTATTGATTTTTTTTTTTTACAGAGAGGAAGGGAGAGGGATAGAGAGTTAGAGACATTGATGAGAGAGAAACATCAATCAGCTGGTTACTGCACAACCCCTACTGGGGATGTGCCCACAACCAAGGTACATGCCCTCTACCGGAATCGAACCTGTGACCCTTCAGTCCGCAGGCCGACACTCTATCCACTGAACCAAAACAGTTAGGGCTGTCGACTCCAGTTTTACGTTGATGTTTTAAAATGTTAGTTACTGTTACCTTGACACATCTTGTATAGAAGGTAGCTTGGAACTGAGCACCTACTTTCCCAATAGAGTAATATATTTTATTTTTAAGTATTTATTTATTCCTTCCATTACATTCAGTAGTTCTCCTTTTATTAGTCTACCAAGGGCACTAAACACAACTGTGTATTCTGTGTTTTATTAATCAGTATTTGCCTTCATCATCATCTTCAGGATGATCTGATTATGATCTTCATCTGAAACATTACTACTATATCAATTAAAAAATTAAATGTTGCAATATGTTAGTTTCTGAATCAAGGATTTACATATATTATTTTTGCATTTATTTGTAAAAACAACTCTATGTACTATATCTTGCTTGTTAAGAAAATGTGATTGAGCAGTTATGCAAAGAACTTAAGTAGGTATCTGATTCTAAAACATATATCAAGAATGGTTGGGGAGATGCTAGAGCCAGTTTTTTGGCAGTGCACCTGTTTTCCAAATTGGATGTACAGACATTCTCATAAGGCAATGTTCTATGGTAGCTATTCCTTATTTTAAGATCTATATTATTTTCACCTACTCACCCTCACATTTCTACTTCATCCTATGTGCTCTTGTTCAGCCAACATATATGAATATTTGCTTTGTTTTAGAAAGATAATCCTCAAAATTAAATAGTTATAAATGGATTTGAAGCGAGATTCTCATTCTATGAAGTCATTTATATAAATTCTGTAGTTAATAACATAGTTTATGCTTTTGTTGGTAAAAACATGAATGTTTTCCCATGCATTCTAGAATATGGTAAGAACTTTTACTTTCCCCTTTCTTATTCAACATTATATTTGAGATCCATTGAATCAAATAAAGTATCCAGAAATAGAATACTTTTATAGTCAATAGATTTTTAAAAAATTCATCAAATCCACTTAATGGGGAAAGTCTTTTGTTAATTTAAATTATTTATTATTTAAAGTATTATGTCTCCTTTCTCCCCCATTGACCTCTCCCCAACCCCCCCCACCCCCAGCACACGTCCTCACCCCTCTATTGTCTTTGTCCTTTGGTTATGCTCAGATGCATGCATACAAGTTCTTTTATTGATCTCTTACTACCCCCCCCCACCCCACCCCGCCTTCTCTCTGAGGTTGGATGGTCTGTTCGATGAGTCTATGTCTCTGAACCTATTTTTGTTCATCAGTTTACCTTGTTCATTACATTCCACAAATGAGTGAGATTATGTGATATTTATCTTTCTCTGACTGACTTATTTTGCTTAGCATAATGCTCTCCAGTTCCATCCATTCTGTTGCAAATGGTAAGAATTCCTTCTTTTTTACAGCAGCATAGAATTCCATTGTGTAGATGTGCCATAGTTTTTAACCCATTCATCTACAGATGGGCACTAGGTTGTTTGCAAATCTTAGCTATTGTAAATTGTGCTGCTATGAACATAAATTGGACAGATACATGCAAAAAAAAAATGAAACTAGACCACCAACTTACACCATAAACAAAAATAAACTCAAAATGGATATGTTACAGAGAACCAGAATAAATCAAGCAATGCTCAGAGAGTTTGGAGTTACATTTATTATGCGTGGGTCCAAAGGAAAATGTCTCTCAAATTTTGGGCCCCAACATGGAGGAATTTTCCCTATTTATATGTTTTTACCTTCTTTATCTCCCAAATATGGGGTGTTTCTGACCCCTTTTGCAAGTTCTTAAAGAGCCCCTATATGCTGGGGCCTTGAGACCTCAACCAAAGGCCTGGCCTGATGCCAGCACTGATAACTTCATCCGGGGAAGGTTTAATGGCCTCTCTGAAGTGGGAGTAGTCTTATTTTCCTTATTATTTAAGCAAGCAAGCATTTACAGAAGCCAAATAGCAGGGTTAAAATTTCAAACAGTAGTTTTTATATAAGATGGATGCTTCAGATAAAGGACTTAAACATAATATGGGGAACCATAAAAATCTTAGAAGAATCCATAGGTAGTAAAATATCAGACATATGTTGTAGCAATATGTTTACCGATACAACTCCTAGGACAATGGAAAGTAAGGAGAAAATAAACAAATGGGACTACATCAAAATAAAAAGCTTCCGCACAGCAAAAGAAACCATCAACAAAACAACAAGAAAGCCCACTGCATGGGAGAACATATTTACCAATGTTATCTCCAATAAGGGTTTAATGTCCAAAATTTATAGGGAACTCATATAACTTAACAATAAGAAAGATAAACAATCCAATCAAAAAATGGACAAAGGACTTAAATAGACACTTTTTGAAAGAGGACATATGCAAGGCCAAGAGACATATGAAAACATGCTCAAAATCACTAATCCTCTGAGAGATGTAAATCAAAATGACAATGCGGTACCATCTCACACCTGTCAGAATGGCTATCATCAACAAACCAACAAACAACAAGTGCTGGCTAGGATGTCTGGAGAAAAAGGAACCCTCATGCACTGTCGTTGGGAATGCATACTGGTGCAGCCACTGTGGAAAACAGTATGAAGTTTCCTCAAAAAATTAAAAATGGAACTCCCATTTCACCCAGGAATCGCATTTCTAAGAATATATCCCAATGGAGAAAGTCTTTTCAACAATTTGTTCTGGTACAATGAGCTATTCATATTTAAAACAAACAAACAACAACAACAAAAAAAACACTATCTCACACCACACACAGTTTAAGACCAATCTTTGATATTAATCTCAAAGCTTAAACTACACATCTTCTACAATAGTACACACATAGTAAAGTATCTTTACAAACTTGGTGTAGTCAAGATATCATAAAGACCCTGGTCAGGTTAAGTAATCCCTCTCCACTTCAGATTCCTCATCAACAAAATGGGGACAACATTACGGATTTCTCAAGAAGTAAGGGTTAAATGAGCACATGTAAAGTCATTAGCATGAGGTCTGCACATTACTAAAGTGCTCAATAAATCTAGCTAGCTCACACTTGTCCCCTAAATTCCAGATATATTCAAACCATAGAAATAATCCCTGAAAGTACAGTCTTTTCAAATGTGTTTAGATGGTGAAACTGAGGCCCTGAGAGAGTTTGAATGACTATCACCTTTGAAACAGTAATTTTAGGGGGATATAGACAGGCTTATGGAATTTTTAGAATTGGGGTCCATGGAAAAAAACACAGGGCTACAGACTGGGAGAAGGTACATTTCCATAAGACAAGGGAGCAGCAACAGTTGCATTTCCATGAGACAAGGGAGCTGGAAGTAGCCAAGAAGGTCTATATTTACAAAATAAAGAAGGAAGAAAGCCAGAAAGGAAAGAACAATGAGGGAGGAGGGCATCACATGTCCCATGTGGTGTTTGACCTTTGAGTTCAGGAGTTGCTATAGTGGCCAATCAGAGGAGATATCGGACACAGGGACTTACAGCCTTTATAAACTGTGGGAGAAGGGACGGGGTGGGACCCTTTCCCCCTCCCCATGTGGGAGTCCATTCTGTGGGAACCTTTCCCCCTCCCCATGTGGGAGTCTGTACTTGTTCTTTAATACATTTCCACCTTTGCTATACCATCTTCTGTCGTGGATTCATTCTTCAACTTCGGTGGACAAAGAATCCGGGTTCCAGTCCAAAAATTCAGTTTCACCTTGATGGATCAGTTCAAGGACTTGGAACCTTTCTAACTGCAGCCTGTAATCTTTTTGGCCCTCACAGTGAGAAACCATTGTTATAATTCTTAAAACTATTTTGCTTATTTTTAGAAGGCATTAAATACACATGAAATAAGACTTCAAAAAATGCAAGGGGTATAACTGAGAAGCAGTCCCTTTGGAATCAAATAAGACTTCTGGCATTGGAGTGGGAACAGGCATTTTGGGGCCCTAATCTCAGGCAGGAGAAGGATCTACAGCAACTGACAAGAAAATCCTGGCTAATGGCTGCATTTAAAAGACACCAGCACTTAAAAGATAAAGGTCAAATGAAACTATTTTCAAATAAATGGAAACAGAGAATTCATTTACAAAAGATCTTCAGTAAGAAATGCTACTATATGAGAACTTGAATTTTCAAGAAAGAATCATTGATGGGGAAAATGAGACATTTTAGGGGGGCTAGCAATCTGAATCTGTGCCAGTAACCTAATGCACATTCGTGTTAGCCTATAGTTCAGTCACTGCCCTTTCCTTAGTCATCTGGTCTTGCAAGACCCATTTACCTAAGCACTCCCATTTTACAGAGGCCATAAACCGTGAACAATATACAACCCCCAGAGGGGGTTATCAGCGCTGGCACCAGGCCAGGCCTTTAGGTGTAGTCCCATGGTCCCCATGAAAGGTTGAGAAGTTCCATCCATATTTGGGGGACAAAGAAACCAAAAGGGTATAAAGGGAGAGCTTCCTCCATATTGGTTTGCTCAGGATTTGCAGAGAAACAGTCTCCCCTGAGTCACTGTACTAGTACATGTGAAACATTTGAAAATAAATGGGTTTTTCCTATATCTTGGGTACTCCTGCATATTTTTTGGTCACCTGGTAAATTCTGTAGCAACATGAATGCTAAAATTGGTAAATATGAAGCCAGCCAGACGTCAGTGAGGAGGAGGCTGTGGAATCCTTTCTTCTGTGGATAGATCATTGCATTGTTTCATGACAAGAGATGCCATCTTTATCCTGGTAGCCTTCCCATCAACCATTCCTATAAGACATGTCTGAACCCTCCAGTTCCAGCTTTTCTCCTCCTAAACACTTGATAAGTTTGAAAAGTAATGTTCTTTGTCCTTTCTTCACTACACAAAGCTAATTGTCTCTCCTCCTGAGATGACTAGTTTCTGAAGCTCACACACAGGCTGAGCCTGGAGGTGGAGGATTAGAGTACATCCTGTTTTTTTTGGACGAAAGGAGCCACATGCTGACTTGACAAGCTCAGGGGAGGACTGTGTGGCAGTCTTGCAAACTCAGAGACCTAAAATAACCACAAAAGATGGTCTGAAAATTAAATATTTAACTACAGACAGGTTATAGTGGGTAGTCATGTCCTAGGCTGATATTCTCCCTGACAAAGATCAACTTAGATCTTTCCTGAACCCATTTGCCTTTTTGCCTCTAAGATAACATATCTGTGAGATGTCTGGGTAACTTGTAACTTCCTTTTTACCCCAGACCCTTCAGGACACAACAAATGGCACTGGGACATTCCCTCATTGTTATTGTTATCAAGTTAATTGTCAACTGTTAATTACGTTAAAGTATCCTGTGTCCATCTCTGTAAAAGAAGCACATGTCCATCATTTCACTTTTTACTCTATCTCAGAGGTTTCCCTGCTTTGCTTTATCACACCTCCTTAATCTATCACCAATGAATTTCATGTAACTCCCCTATGTCCCTTTCCTTTTATTGCAATGTATAAATACAGATGTAACCCTCCATTCTCTGGAGCATTATCTCAATTCATTGAGGTTCTGCTTCCTGGCATATGTCGACAGTTTGGCTCAACTAAATTCACAAAATTCTTTACAGGTCTGAATTATTTTTACGTTAACAGTTTGAACTTGGTTGGACAAATAAATGTGGCAGCTGGTACAAGACTTCTGACCACCAGCACGAATCAGAGCCTAGAGACCAGCTTCAAAGAGCCCTGTGACTAGTATTAGTTGGCTCAGATCTCCTCTGTAGATCTCTGAGCGGAGAGAAATGGCACTAGTACATATATGTGCTCCTAGGATACCTGCTGGTCATCTTGATCCCTCAGAACCATGTCTGCCCATCATGGAGGCTGAAAGATCACTGGCATTTTCAGCCAAGGAGACCACTAGGAGGTGGATAAGTTTCCTTTTGGTATTCTGATGGGAATCTGCAACTGCTAGACATGTATATAGCCCACATACATGGCAGAATCAACTGTAGATCTACCACTGGCTAGAGTGTCTGAACATAAGTAACCCCAGCAGCTCAAACTGAGTTTTGTCAAGAATAGTGGTTCTCAAAGTATGGGCCATGAACCAGCAGCATCAACATCATTTGAAAACAACTTAGAGATGTAAATTTTCAGGAGCTATCCAGGTCCCAATGAATCAAAAACTCCGGAAGTGGGGTGAACAATCTGGTTTAACAAGATTTCCAAATGAATCTTATGCATACCAAAGTTTGAGTAGCTGAGCTACTCTAAGTACTGTCTATGGACATGACCTTGTTAGACACTCAGGCGACACAGCAGATCTTATGAGTATGAATTTACTTATTAAAATTAATTACCAGAGAAAATTGGACAGATATATGTAAAAAAAAAAATGAAAGTAGACCACCTTCTTACATGATATAAAAGAATATACTCAAAATGAATTAAATAATTAATTGTAAGACTTAAAACCATAATACTCCTATAAGAAAACATAGACAGTAAAATCTCTGTCATCTCTCTTAACAATTATATATATATATATATATATATATATATATATATATATATATCCTCAGGGAAGGGAGAAAAAGAAAAATAAACAAATGAGGCTACTTCAAACTAAAAAAAAAAAAAAAAAAGGGCAATAAAGGAAACCATCAACAAAACAAAAAGAAAGCCTACTAAATGGGAGAAGATATTCACCAATGATATATCCAATATGGGATTAATATTCAAAATTTAGAAAGAACTCCTACAACTCAAAACAAAACAATCCAATTAAAAATGAGCAGAGGATTTGAAGATATATTTCCTCAAAGAGGTTATACAGATTGCCAATAGACATATGGAAAATGCTTAATGTCATTAATCATCATAGAAATGAAAATTAAAAACACAATGAGCTACCACCTCATGTGTCAGAATGGCTATCATCAATAAATTCACAAATAAGTGTTGGTGAGTATGTGAAGAAAGGGAAGCCTCATTCACTCTTGGTGGGAATAATGATTGGTACAGACACTATGAAAATAATATAGAGGTTTCTGAAAATTTTAGAAATAGAACTGCCTATGATCCAGCAAATCCACTTCTGGGTATCCTATATAATAAAAGCCTAATATGCTAAGTGCCTGCTAACCCAGTCATCTGGTCAACCAATCAAAGTGTAATATGCTAATGATAAGCTAAGGCCGCTCAACTGCTTGCTATGACATGCACTGACCACTAGGGGGCAGATACTTTGACCGATAGGTTAGCTTGCTGCTGGGGTCTGACTGATTGGGACTGAGCAAGATGGGCTGGACACACCCTGGAACCCCTCCCGTGGTCCCTCTCCAGCTGGCTAACCTCCTGTGTTCTTCCCTGACCCAGATCATTCTCAGGTGGGGTCCCTCGGCCTGGCCTGTGCCCTCTTTTAATCCAGGATCCCCTCAGGGGATGTCAGAGAGCTGACATCCCTCTCACAATCCAGGACTGCTGGCTCCCAACTGCTCGCCTGCCTACCTTCCTGATTGCCCCTAACCACTTCTGCCTGCCAGCCTGATCACCTCCTAACCACTCCCCTGCCAGCCTGATTGATGCCTAACTGCTCCCCTGCCAACCTGATTGCCCGTAACTGCCCTCCCCTGCAGGCTTGATCACCCCCAACTGCCCTCCCTTGAAGGCCTGGTCCCTCCCAACTGCCCTCCCCTGCTGGCCATCTTGTGGTGGCCATCTTGTGTCCACATGGGGGCAGCCATCTTTGACCACATGGGGGCAGCCATCTTGTATGTTGGCGTGATGGTCAATTTGCATATTACTCTTTTATTAGATAGGATAGAGGCCTGGTGCATGGGTGGGGGCCGGCTGGTTTGCCCTGAAGGGTGTCCCGGATCAGGGTGGGGGTTCCCTTGGGGCATGGGGTGGCCTGGGCAAGGGGTCTGTGGTGGTTTGCAGACCAGCCACACCCCCTGGCAACCCAAGCAGAGGCCCTGGTATCTGGGATTTATTTTTCTTCTATAATTGAAACTTTGTAGCCTTGAGCGGAGGCCAGGGTCAGCCAGGGCAGGGCGGGAAGCTTGGCTTCCTCCATCGCCGGTGGCAACCCAAGCCTCCTGCTCTCTCCTTAGCCACAGCCATCTTGGTTGGGTTAATTTGCATACTCGCTCCTGATTGGCTGGTGGGTGTGGCTTGTGGGCGTAGTGGAGGTACGGTCAATTTGCATGTTTCTCTTTTATTAGTGTAGATTAAGATATAGGCAGATATGAAGAGATTTTTTATAATGATTAATTGATCAGTTTTTGCAAAGAATTTCAGTAATATTACATGTAATTTGAATGTGAAATAGTAAAGAAAGTAACTTCCCTATGTGAATGTTTTGATTCTTTATTGTGATTTTTTATTTTGTTAAAAAAGAAAAAGATGACTTAGAAACCAAATTTTTGGAAGAATTTCCCTTTTCTACCCTAGGTTATCAAGATGAGGTACTTTCTTTAAGCACAATTATGACACCTTTTAGCTTTTTTATTCATTCCACAGCAGAATAACACCCTAGTTATTAAATCTGAAAAAAAAAAATCACTGTACTTAACCTATAGAGCTGCTTCTTCATCTCCCAATCTCTTGTTCACAATTGAGAGGCTGGCACTAATTAATGCTGCCTGTGACTGGGTGGGTATATCAGCTTATTTCTGGAGTTCAGTGTTAGAACTGCTACTTCATCTAACCTAAGATTTAGTATGAATAACATTGAATATATTTATCTTCTTCTACCATTCCTTTGTATTGTTTTAAATTTTTCAGACCCTATGTAAGGAGATGCTATCCATTGAATCTTAATGAAAAACTTAATATATACATTGTTTTTACACAATTATCTCCTTTTAAAACACACAAATAAAGTTAAAATTAAATTATTATTATTTTTTAAAATATATATTTTATTGATTTTTTACAGAGAGGAAGAGAGAGGGATAGAGAGTTAGAAACATCAATGAGAGAGAAACATCGATCAGCTGCCTCCTGCACACCCCCTACTGAGGATGTGCCCACAACCAAGGTACATGCCCTTGACCGGAATTCGAACCTGGGACCCTTGAGTCCGAAGGCCGACGCTCTATCCACTGAGCCAAACTGGTTTCGGCAAAATTAAATTATTTATAATAATTATACCTCTGAAGCATGTTAGCTAATAAATTATCAAGATTATATTAGCATAGACCAATGTATATTGCTGCTATGTTACTTTGCATATAATAATTATGGTGTTAGTTGATTTTATGATATGAAAAAAATGAAGGGTAATAAAGGTATAACATTTTAAATTTTAACTGAGTCCTTCATGTTTAAATGGATGATAAATTAACAGCTAAATCCTCAAATATAATTATTTGAACTCAGGCTTGAACACAAAAAAAGATGGGTAAATCTCAATATTTTACAAATTATAATAACAATTTGAGGTTTCATGAGTAGGCTAAAAAAATAAATTATTCATTTAGTGACTTTCACGAGAAACTCTTACAAATTAGATCTTGATTGAAGTGTTTCTCCTAAAATAAATTCAAATGCAGCTTTTATAAGCAATTCAGTTAGCACTTCTACTTTTATATTGCTAGTACATATGTCATTTATGAAATCTTTAGGAATATTCTCATCTTAAGGTAGGTCAAGTTCTTTCTCAGTAAGATCTCAATTAATATTTATTAGGAATTTCTTTTGATGAATCACATTAAAGATGTGTTGATATAAAGAAATGATTCGTCCTGGGAATATATCCGAAGAAACTAGAAACACCAATCAGAAAGGATATATGCACCACTATGTTCATAGCAGCACAATTTACAATAGCTAAGATTTGGAAACAGCCTAGGTGCCCATCAGCAGATGACTGGATCGGAAAACTGTGGTACATCTACACAATGGAATACTATGCTGCCATAAAAAAGAAGGAATTCTCATCATTTGCAGCAACCTGGATGGAATTGGAGAACATTATGCTAAGTGAAATAAGCCAGTCAATGAAAGAAAAATACCACATGATCTCACTCATTTAGGGATAGTAAAGAACATTATAAAGTGGTGAACAAAAAGATAGATACAGAGACAGTAAAGCATCAAACAGACTTTCAAAGTACAGGGGGAAAGTTTGGGAAAGGTGGGGGAGTTATGAAATCAAACGAAGGACTTGTATGCATGCATATAAGCATAAACAATGGACGCAAAACTCTGGGGGGGGGAGGGCATGTGTGGGTGTGGGGTGGGGGGTAATAGTAAGATATGTACACATATAATACCTCAATAAAAATATTAAAAAAAAATAAAAATAATAAAAATAAAATAAAATTAGATGGCAGAGAACATCCTATAAACAGGGAACAAGTAATACTGAGGAAGCAAAAGATATTGTATTAGGTGAGAGGGCTATTTGAGAACAAAAGTTTGTGGATCAGGGAGGCAGGGAGTAAAACCCAGATGAGCACTCCCAAGCGAGACGCAGACCAGACTTAACAGAAACAAAAAGATGATTAATCTTGGCAAAAACAGTTCTGCTTAAACCAAAGATAGCTGAGCAGCTGGAGGCTAGGAGTAGGAAGGGGAGTGGAGAGAGATTAATTCTGAATTCTGATCTCAGTTTCCCTTTTAAGTGCTCATGCTATGATTTGACACACTAGGTTACTTGGAACCTGTGGGAACCCTCACGGGCTATGAGTCATCCCACAGCAAGAGATTCTGAAGCCCCTCTGCCTTTGAGATTCCATGGATGCAAAATAACGCAGACTGGAGGGGTCCTCAAACATGGTGACGTGGCCACTCCCAACATCATCCCTGCAGAGTTCACCTTCATGTAAACATCTGCTGGAATATTCAAGGCCAAAAAATAAAAATAAAATAAAAATCAAAAAAAAAAAAAAAAAGAAATGAGTCGTATATTAATTTACTTCCCATGACACACTGTTGCTTGTAGCAATGGGGGATGGTTATTTAGAGGAACCAAATTGCAATGCAGCTGTAGATGGAGCCAAGCAATGAAGGGCTCCAGTCAAGACACCCACATTCTGAAGTGATGTCTGTGACTATGGCATTATGGAGTCCATTACCCCAAATGTGCTCCGAATTGTAATCTTGATTCTGAATCAAGGAGAATTTAAATTACTTTTGACTGGTATATGCTTATAGTAGTGTTGAATCCCTATAATTTAGCCACATCAAGGCATCTCTTTATTCACATCAATACAGTATCACAAGACAGATGACTCTAGTACTGTATATATATATGCACATACAGGAACACAGACATATCAGACATTGGGATTCAGACACATTTCTTGCTATATCTATTTGGGAGATCTGAGGCTCAGACCTTTTTACAGAAAGACTAAGGAGATACGTCATTCTGAGGGCAAGACCCAGGCATAATAGACCTAACCCAACGTGAACCACGATTGGAAGTTATAATTTGTCATAGAGTATATCATCTGTCACACTAGTCATTTCCAGGGTCAAGACCTTAGGTGTCCATTCAGGTCTTAGGGCAAGAGAGTGCTATATATAATACATAAAAAATGGGGGCATATGTTTCCCTATTTTCAACATCCTGTAATAAAGCTCAAGATGAAGGTAAAGGGGTATCCATCCCATCCCCTCACAGTGGTCTTTAGTGGAATGTGGGAGCAGCCCAAGTGGGAACTGCACTGCACAACAGAGCTGGAGAGTGATCATGTAGAGTAGACAGAGAAAGGAGTGCAGGAAACCAGGTGGCCTGCAAAGCCCAGCAGAGTCTGGCAGCTCTGAGGTACCCAGTGAAGAATTGACACTAGCTTCTGCTACAAGCTGCAACTGGGCTCAGGATAAAGCTGAAATAATGGCAATTATCAAGGCCCACTCATAGGGACACATACACAAGCACTTGGAAAGCACCCTCTACAAAGTTCCAGGCACGGTTTGAGTGGACTTCTTAGAAAGCCAAGATCCCTACACTATCCTATGCCTGTACGGGGAGGTTTAAGCCCGTAAACATTTCCCACTATTTCCTTCCAGTGAGAAAAGGTAGAAGGAATTTTGAGATAAGCATATAAACTGTACATAATTTATTAACATTTAATGAAAATGAAGAAAAACAAACCAGAAAATATGCAAGCCTTATTTTAATTTCTCATAACTGGTACTTTAACATCTCTACATATGACTTTATATATGTAAATTAATTATTTTTGAGGGGTCAATAAAATAATGCTCCTGTTTATCCCTTATTTATCTTCTTCCTTATCACTTGCTCTCTTTTTTTAGATCTGTTCTCCTTTCTAGTTAATCGAGGCTACCTGCAGTTATATTAACATGTTCACAACACAACATACAATAATACAGTCTTTGAAATTAGACAAATATCTATCTGAATTCAAATCTTATTAATATAAATTTTTATATTATCATATTCACTCCTTTCCTGGCCAGCTCACATCCAATGACTGATTTCTGAAAGAGTATAATATTTATTACATTATCACTGTCAATATTTTCCTGATTTAATCTAAATTTCCATATAATTAAAAAAAAATAATTCCCATGATGTCAGTGAGAATTAAATGAGAGAAAGTACATAGAGTGCTTTCAACAATGACTAGCGTACATCAAGAGCTTGATAAATGTTAGTCTTACCCCTTATGATCCTGAGAATATGTTATAAAGAGTTTTCTGGCTTTTTGCAATTAGTCCACTAAAATCCCTATATATATTTCAAACCTATTTCACATTCTGGAACTCATCTTTCCAATTAGAGGTTTAATATAAGAAACTTTAGCTTAAAAGCTCAATGGCTGAACATTAAATTTTCCCTCATTCAAGTCCCAATTTTGTCAATTTTCTTATTCTCAGTAAGTGAGCATTTGTTTATCTGTGCTTCATCCCACAATTGAGGTTTAGGTTTTCTGTGTTGTTTTTTTTTTTTGTCATATGCTTATTGTGATAAGAGTATCAATCACCTCTTTATTGACAATGCCTACATATAAACTTTCAACAAATCCCACAGAAATACAAATAAATTTAGTGATATTATTTTCAACTTCATTTCACAGAAAGAAAAAAAAAATTGCTACACAAGAAGGCTAAGTAACTTGTTTGAAGTCGCCAGGCTGTTGGTGGCCATATGGGATGGTTAACCTTGGCTGTCTGGCTTCAGTGCCCTTACTCTTACCCACTATGCTTTGCAGCTTCTCATAAAATTGCATAGTCACCAGCATTTAAAGCACTCTAAATGAATGCAGTTCCATGTTTAGTATTCAAGTTTCTCTAACACACTCCCATTCTTTTTGGGGTTGCTAATCTACATTTGACCCTCTCCTTGCCTGATTACATTACCTCAGCATTTTTCAACGTTTTTTTTTTTTCATCTCATGGTACACATAAACTAATTACTGAAATTGTGAGGCACACCAAAAAATAATTTTTTTGGCAGATTTGACAAAAAAAAAAAGGTATAATTTTGATTCATTCACGCCAGACAGCTATTGTTGTGTTGGCTGTTGTCAATTTTTTATTTGACAATCTAAGGGAAAATCTAGAGGTCAGGGCCCCTGACTAAACTGCCATATTGCATTTTAAAAATTCTTGCAGCACACTTGTTGAAAATCAATGCTTTACCTGATTTGCATTCCAGCATTCCTAAATTCAGCCAGACATAATGAAATGCTTGTGTGGTTGTTCACATTATCTGCATTATTTATTTTATTCTTACTGTCTTCTTAATGCACTGCCATATGTTTGCAAACATTCCACTAAATCTGCTCTCAAGATTCACAATACTACCTTGCTTCTAAATCCTACACACACTTTTTCATTCATACTACATTTGAATTAATCTTTTAAGTGAAAAATTTCTCCCTCAATACAATCTTATTTTTGTAGCTTTATGATTTCTCCTCATTCTGATTTCCATTCTAACTTTTGAGCTATTGCTTCTGTTTTGATTTTTTGTTTACTTATTGTTTTTAATCCTCACCCACGGAAATGTTTATTGATTTTAGAGAGAGGGGAAAGGAGAAAGAGAGAGAGAAACATCGATGTTAGAGAGAAAAACAATCTGTTGGCTTCTGTATGTGCTCTGACCGGAGATCAAACCCCCAACTTAGGTACATGCCCAGAACAGGAATCGATCTCATAACATTTTGTTCCACAGCATGATGCTCCAACCAACTGAGCCATATTGGCCAGCGCTCTGCTTACTTTTTTGAGCCTCGTTAGTCACTAGGAGCCCTTCTTAGTAGGTGTCTCTCTTTTTTTATTTCCCTCCTCAGGTTTCACAACACAATTTGTTTATGTTCTTATGTTTTCCATTAAAAATGCTACCTTGTTAAATACATCAGATTCATTCATTTCCTAGTATTTTTTTTTATCAAAACAAGTACTGATAAACTATGCATCTACTCATTTGTTACATCTACTCATTATACAGGGTGTGGCAAAAGTAAGTTTATAATTGTTTGTATGGAAAATAACATAATAACTAACAAATAATAATACAAGAATAAATTATGTTGCCTGTTCAGTGTGGTTCAGTGGTTGAGCATTGACATATGAACTAGGAGGTCATGGTTCAATTCCCAGTCAGGCACATGACTGGGTTGGGAACTCAATCCCCAGGAGTGGTGCATTCAGGAGGCAGCTGATCAATTATTCTCTCTCATTATCAATGTTTCTATCTCACTCTCCCTCTCCATTCCTCTCTGAAATCAATAAAAAAATATTAAAAAAAGGATAAATTCTGTTTTTCACATATAACTGCAAACTTACTTTTACTCTGCATTTTGATATATACTAGATTGCATATGCTACTTGCTATTACATGCCATTATTATCACACAGATATTTTATGCATATAGCATGTTATATTGAGCAGGAAATATACTCTTAGAAGTCATCTAGAGAACATTTAAAACATTATTTAGTGCAATAATTTAATGAAAGCTCATGGACATTTAACCTGAGCAATGTGTGCATTGAAAGACGGTCTACATTACTGAACAGTAAAGGGTGATTGACAAAATGTGATTTCTTTCACCAAATAAAAAAAGACAGCATTTTTTTCTGTCCTTTAGCATGATTCTTGTGACAAGGCTTCCATGGCCAAAATGCCTTTTGCAAATGGACAGAAATATATTACCTATTACCTATTACGTACTACCTAGTACGTATTATCCTACTAGAGGCCTCGTGCATGAAATTCGTGCACGGGGTCATCCCCTCAGCCAACCTACACCCTCTCCAATCCAGGACCCCTTGGGGGATGTCTGACTGCCGGTTTAGGCCCGATCCTGGGGATGGGCCTAAAGTGCAAGTCGGACATCCCTCTCACAATCCTGGAGTGCTGGCTCCTAATCACTCACCTGCTTGCCTGGTTGCCCCTAACTGCCCCCCCCTGACGGCCTGGTAGCCCCCATCTGCCCCCCTGCCAGCCTGGTCACCCCATGCAGCCAGCTTGTTCAGTCATTTGGTCATCCTCACTAAACCCCCTGCCGACCTGGTCACCCCACACAGCCTGCTGCTCAGTCATTTGGTCATCCCTCACTAACCCCTCTGCCAGCCTGGTCACCCCATGCAGCCAGCTTGTTCAGTCATTTGGTCATCCTCACTAAACCCCCTGCCGACCTGGTCACCCCACACAGCCTGCTGCTCAGTCATTTGGTCATCCCTCACTAACCCCTCTGCCAGCCTGGTCACCCCATGCAGCCAGCTTGTTCAGTCATTTGGTCATCCTCACTAACCCCCCTGCCAGCCTGGTCTCCCCATGCAGCCAGCTTATTCAGTCATTTGGTCATCCTCACTAACCCCTCTGCCAGCCTGTCGCCCCATGCAGCCTGCTTGTTCAGTCATTTGGTCGTCCCTCACTAACGTCCCTGCCAACCTGGTCGCCCCTCGCAGCCTGCTTATTCAGTTGTTTGGTCATCCTTCACTAACCCCCCTGTCAGCCTGGTCGTAGGCAGCCATCTTGTGAGGGCATGAGGGTCAATTTGCATATTACCTCTTTATTATATAGGATATAATAATAGATGAATATGCAAATTAGCCAGAATGCTGTAACGTCACAACCACTCAGCGGGAGGCATGCACAGCAGCAGTTGGTGGGCGGGGACTGCCATGACCAGGAGGACCTTCGCACAGACCGGCCCTGGATGGCCCCTGGTGGGTGCAGCCACTGGCGGAGGTGTGCACAGGCTTGCCGTGCTGCCCGGCCCAGAGGCCGCCCGGCCCAGAGGCCACCCGGCCTGGCCCGGAGGCTGCCAGGCCTGGGGGCAGCCCCTGGCAGAGACGGCCCTCGGCAGAGGCATGCACAGGCCTGCCCAGCACTACCGTGATGCTGCCTGTGTGCATCCCTGCCCAGCATGGATGTCACGCTGCCTGCGTGCATCCCTGGCTAGGGACGTGACACTGCCTGCCTGTGTCCCCGACCTGGGACGTGAAGCTGCCTGCGTTCATATACATTTTACTAATTTCCTTTCATCTCTGACACTTTTATTATAGAGAAGGGGCCAATTGCAATATTAAAATATTTCATTTTGTGCACCAGGCCACTAGTATATTATATATTATACTAGAGGCCTGGTGCATAGATTTGTGAACTGGTAGGGTCTCTTGGCCTGGCCTGCAGGAATCGGGCCAAAACTGGCTCTCCAAATCCCCCAAGGGGTCCCAGATTGTGAGAGGGTGGATCTCAGGTGACACACCCCAGAATCAAGCTCCCTCCTCTCTGGTTCCAGGTGTGTCACCTGAGAACTGCAGCTGCCAAATCACCGCAGCTTGGCAGCTCCTGCATTGAGCATCTGCCCTCTGGTGGTCAGTGCATGTCATAGCTACCAGTCGGATGGTTGGACGGTCACTTAGGCTTTCATACATATAGACTAGAGGCCCAGTACACAAAATTTGTGCACGGGTAGGGTCCCTAGGCCTGGCTGGTGATCAGGGCCAATCTGGGCCTTCCTTCCCTTGGCTGTTGGCTGCCAGCAGGGCCCTCCCTTTACTCCACACCATCCCCTGGTGGTCAGCACATGTCATAGTGAGCAGTCGAACTCCTGGTAAGTCGAACTCCCAAGGGGACAATTTGCATATTAGCCTTTTATTATATAGGCTATTATATATTATGTGTTATATGTTATACATCATACATCATATATTATATATTATATTATTATATAGTGTATATATTTTATATTTTATATACATTTTATATAGTATATATAGTTATATATATAGCTCTCTTCTGAAACAATAGTGTAAATTATGACCTGCAAAATTATTATATTAGGCTATTTCTATTTTTAACCTGATATGCCACATTTAATGAGAGAAATTTTAGCCATATTGAAGTATACAGGGCCAGATAATATGTCACTGCTTTTCTTTTAAAAATTACTGCTGTGATGTGTTTTTATAGCTGCTGATTTGCAACATTGCCAAGATTAGACAGTTCTAGGACATCCTTTCTGAGACACAGAAGAGCCAACTACTATCTTTAATAGGAAAATATATGAACCTTTTATACCACTTTATCTGGGAAATAAAAAGAATTTGTTCAGATAAGTGTGGAATTCTATAAAAAACTAGAGGCCCAATGCACAAAATTTGTGCATGGGTAGGGTCCCTAGTAGATATCGGCTAGCAGCTGCTGGCTGCTGGCTGGGGCCTCCCTTCATTCCATGCCACCCCCTGGTGGTCAACACACATCATAGCAAGCTGTTGAACTCCCAGTTGGTTGAACTCCCAAGGGGACACTTTGCATATTAGGATTTTATATATGAGTTAAACTTAGGATGATTTAGAAAAATGGTACAAAATTGCTGCAAGGGGACATAATGTCAAATATTGGGAATTTTATTTGGATATACTTTACAGATGAAATAAATTTCCTAGGATACCTTGTCATTCTACTTATATTTAGGTAGATAGAGTTGATAAATAATTACTTACAGATTCTAGTAAACTTAAATATAGTTAGGGATTCTAGATTGAAATTTATATTATAGAGTCATTTCCTGGACAAAAAATAAATAGCTGGAAAGGGTACACAGACATCAATCAGCTGTGTTCTAGTACACAGATTTCTTTATGAGAAATTGACTTCCATTCTTTATCTAGCCAATTTGTTTATCAAGTAGAAAACTTATATATGTCCCTACTTCCTATAGAAGTTGTCTACAAGTTTTTTTAATGATTTGTTCCCAGAAAAATTTGACCCTCTTCTTTCTTTTTTTTTCTTCTCCCCTCTCTCCTTCTCCATGCTTTTGTAAATATGGTATCAAACTTATTACCCTGAATATCAGACCTATTAAAACTCTAGAATTTTACATATTACTTCTTTACCTGGTATGTGATAGACATTTCTGCTTCATAAGGGATGGCAGGGTATCATTTCTGGTCAATTACTACTATCTTAGGCATGAGTTGCAATCAAAATTAGGCTGAGTATGGAACTCAGAGTGAAACTACAATCTGCCTGCCCCCAGCCCTGTCCCTGACCCTGATCCTGATGCCAGGCTGGAGAAGGGCACAGTGCCAGGCCCTGCTGTGCCCACCCACCGTGGTCCAGCTCAGTCCTGCCCGGAGTGGCAGCCGGGGCGCACCCTCGCCGGCCCTGCTGGAGTTGCTGTGGGCATGAGGTACACGTGCTCTTCCAAAGCACATACTCACTGAATGGTTACAGACTGGCTGTTCTGGCAGGGCTTTCAACTGCACATGTTTTTTATACTTTCTTTTTTTAATTTTTTTTACAAAAAAAAATTTTATACAAGCAATATATAAATGGATTTCTATAACCACTCGATGTGATACAGTATAAATATGCTATGGTTTGTTTGATACGAACAGATATTCAATAGTAAGGCTGTTGCATGTAACTTCTAAGTACTGTAGACTCTGGGTGCTGGGGGTGGCAGGGGCGGGGTGCGGTGCATTTCCATCCTGGTAAACCCTTCATAGTACTCAGTTCTGTACCACTTAGTAAACATTACTCTTACTTAAAAAAAAAAAAAGAGGGAGGCCCAGGCTACCCAGCTGGTGGTGCTGCAGCGGGTGGGCAGGGCCTCCTTCTGCAGGGTGATCGATCTGGGGCCCACCATCAATCGCCCCACAGAGGAAGGCCCAGGCTACTAGCCAGCAATGCTGTGGTGGCTGTATGGAGCGGGCCAGCAATCACCCCACAGAGGGAGGACCAGGCCAGCCAAGCAATCGTGAGGAGGAGACTTCTATCAAGGAAGGACAGAAAACACCTGGAGATCAGTAGGAAAGGCAAGGTTGCGAGAGGGGCTGACCCAGCTTCCACTGGTGGCAGGCGGAGAGTCAGGAGGGAGCTCTCAGATTAGCGGGCCTCAGAAGATACAGGCCCTGAACCCAGGCCGGGCTCCACAGCCTGGAGCACCAGAGCCCCTGTAACATCCAGCCATGAAAGGCAGTTGGGTTGCTGGAGCCCGTAGAACAGAGCTGGTTGGAGAGAAAGCCAGTTTTATGGATTTTGTTTTGTTTTGTGTTTTTTGTTTGTGTGTGTGTGTGTGTGTGTGTGTGTGTGTGTGTGTGTGTGTTTTAAACCCATAGCACAGGAGTTTTCATTTGCAGCTATTCACCCAAGGCTTCGGTGCTGGGACAGAGGAGTGGACTTGAGTTCCTAAGGAGCGGCTGGAGTGGGAAGCATTGCAGGGAGAGGTGGAAAAACAGCAGCAGGAGTCCTGCATTTGGTCGAACACCCATACATTGAAATGGCCATTTTTCCTGAGAGGAGCTAGCCACTCCCAGTGGCCACAGGGCAGGAAAAGGAAAAAACAACAGCCCTATGTGATACAACCTGTTCCACTCACAGGAACCCTGCCTGCCACACCATGCATTTTGCACTTTTCAGAGGAAACAAAAGCAGAGGCCAAGCCTGGGCGTTTTAACTGTCCCTGGGAGCATCAGTGACTGGGTTGGGTGAGGGGCCTTCGGCCCACTATCCCAGGAACCAGACTGGTATTTTCTCTGCATAAGAGAGTTGATAGAAACTCCAAGTTTCCAGCCAGTCCCACTGTACTGCACACAAGGATCTTTGCCCAGCCGAAGGAAGAGTAATACTTTGGGCCACTTGCAGAGGAGTAGCTCTGGGACAGGGAAACACACCAACCACAATGCCTAAAATCTGAACAGCACCTACCCTGCCTAAAGCCCTTTCAGAAACACTTTTGAATAATTAAGATTGACAGCTGGCTAGCAGGCAAAGGTGGGCAGAGAGGGAGCCTAGGGAACCAGGGAAAGTTTGCTGACCCAGCCTGGGGAGATGCTGCTAGGAAACCTGCTTTGGAGGCATATTGACCCCTCCTGTTTACAGCCAAGACCTACAGAGACAGACACAAACTGTAGATTATTTGGAGCTTCAAGCAGGTTAATGAAAGCTAAAAGAGAGTTTCTGACAGTGGTCAGCACCTAAGCAGCTCATGGAAAGCCCAGTATATGCAGACAGAATAATCAGCCCCAGTCATCAGAAGAATAGGATCCAAAGGGAGCTCCCGTGGGGTATTAAACTCTGCTGAAACAAACACCACTTCACTTTTTTCTTTTTCTCTTTTCTTCTCCAGTTTCTTTTATTTTCCTTTTTAATTTTTTCTTCCTTTCCTTTATTTATTTATTTTCTTTATCTATCTGCCTTATTGATTTATTATTCTAGTCTACTGTTTCATTCATATATACATTTTTTTTCTTCTCTTTTTCTACTCAATCTCTTTTTTTAGTCTGTTTTCCTTTTATCCTGCTTTCTCATCTTTTTTCATTTTCTTCTTTTGGGTCTATATGCTTTCCTCTCTATTTTCCTTTTCAATTTGTTCTTTTTTCTCTTCATTTTTTTCTGTGTTATGTTAAAGTGTTTTCCATCCTCTATACCCTTAATTCTGTATTCTTATTTTCTTTATTTCAGATCTGCACCTACATATTCCTCTTTTTTCTCACTGCTCCCCTCTTTTTTAAAATTTTTATTAGTGTGTTTTTTTTTCTCCTCAAATTTTTGCTTTTTTTTCTTTTCTTTTATCATTAGAGGCCTGGTGCATGAAATTTGTGCTGGGGGAGTGTCCCTCAGCCCAACCTGCACCCTCTCCAATCTGAGACCCCTCAGACATCCCTCTCACAATCCGGGACTGCTGGCTCCTAACCACTCACCTGCCTGCATGCCTGATTGCCCCTAACCACTCTGCCTGCCAGCCTGATAGCCCCCTAACTGCTCTCCTGTTGGCTTGATTGATGCCTAACTGCTCCCCTGCTGGCATGATTGACCCCAACTGCCCGCCCCTGCAGGCCCAATTGCCTCCAAATGCCCTCCCCTGCCAGTCTGTTTGCCCCCAACTGCCTTCCCCTATGGGGATGTGGAGACTGGGGGACTCCGGCTGGATGAGGCGGGACTGGGGGACTCTGGCTGGATGAGGCGGGGCTGAGGGGACTGGACATTGCTATCTTGTGGCTGTGGGCGCTGCCATCTTGTGAGGGCATGGCAGTCAATTAGCATATTCTCTCTTTATTAGATAGGATTCTTGCTCTCTATTCTCTTTTCTGGTGGTTGCTTTTGTTGTTGTTGCAGAAGTCTTGTGTATGTATTTGCTTTGTTTCTTTTGTTTTGCACTTTGTTGTGCTGTATTGTATTTCATTCTGTCAGCACCTCCAAAACATCTAACACAACATGGTAGTGGGTGAGTCACATAGTCAGCCATTCTGAGAGACGATTCCATTTATAAACAGGACAATAATATTCAAGGCACAACTACAACAGAAGAACCCAAATAACTCAAGTAAGGGGCATTCCTAAAGCATCCAGCTCAGGAGTTCTAAGAGACTGCCACACTGGGTCACAAATTAGAAGTAGTCCCTTTAGCAGTCCTTTTACCTACTACATAAGACCACCCCACAAATTTGGGGAGTCATAGCAGTTCAATCCAATACATAGAAGCAAGTACAAAGGGACAGCAAAAATGAGGAAACAAAAAAACAACTCTTAAATGAAAGAAAAGGAGGAATCACAGAAAAATGAACTAAATGATTTGGAAGCAAGGAATTTGTCAAATAAAGAATTCACAGTAATGGTAATACGAATACTCAAACAACTCAGTGAGAACTACAAGCAAGTTAATGATAGTTTTAAGAGAATTAATGAAAGCTAAACCAACATGAAAAGACAGGTTGAAACAATAAATAAGTATCAATTGGAAATGAGGAGTAATATAGCTGAAATAAGGAATACCTGTAATGTTTCAACAGTAGACTAGAAAAAGCTAAGGACCTACTCAGCAAATTAGAAGACAAGATAGAAAAAAAACAAAAAAAAAAACACCCATTCAGAACAGCAAATGGAAAAATAAATTTAAAAGCAAGAGGAGAGTTTTAAGGGAGCTTTGCAACAACATGAAACATAAAAAGATTTGTATGATAGGAATACCAGAAGGAAAAGAATCTAAGCAAGGTATAGAGAACTTGTTTGGAAATAATGGCATAAAATTTCCCTAACCCAGTGAAGGAAAAAGTCACTCAAGTTCAGAAAAAACAGAGTCCCCGTCAAGATGAACCCCAAAAGATGCACACCTAGTCACATCATAATTAAATTGGCAAACTTTAAAGACAAAAACATAATCTTTAAGGTTAAATGAAAGAGCCAGTAAGTTACCTACAAAGGAGTTCCCATTAGAATGTCACCTGATTTTTCAATAGAAACACTTCAGGCCAGAACATGGGAGTGACATGAAGTACACAAAGTAATGAAAACAAAAAGACTGAAGGCAAGACTATTCTATCCAGCAAAGATATCATTAAAAATCAAAGGTGAAATTAAAAGCTTTGCAGACAAAAAAAAAAAAAAAAAAAGGCTACAAGAGTTTATAACCACAAGAGACTGTTGTAAGAAGAAGAAATAAAGAGAAAGAGAAGAACACAGGCATAAAGAATAAGAATGGCAACAAACAAGTTTCTATCAATAATAAACTTAAATATAAATGGCTTAAATGCTCCAACCATAAGACATAGGGTAGCTGAATGGATAAGGAAACATGACCCATATATATGCTGTTTATAAAAAGACAAAAACAAAAAACACCTCAGAACAAAAGACTCACACAGAATGAAAGTGAAGGGATGGAAAAGAAAATTTCCAGGAAACTGGATATATATTAAAAAAAAAAAAAAGCTGTCGTAGCAATACTCATATCTGACAAAATAGACTTCAAAATAAGACAATAAACATCACTTCATAATAATAAATGGATTGATCCAACAAGAGACTATAACTCTGGTAAACATATATGCACCCAATACAAAAATCATATATATATATATATATATAAATAATCTGAAGGATTTTAAGTGAGAGATGGACTGCAATACAATCATAGTAGGGGACTTGTACACCAAACTGGCATTGCTGGATATATCTTCTGGACAAAAAAATTAACTAGGAAACAGTGATCCTAAACAACACACTAGATCAGATGAAATTAATTGACATTAACAGAACAGTTCACCCCAAAGCTACAGAATACACATTCTTCATAACTGCATATGGGACATTTTCAAAAACAGACCACATGTTAGCACACAAACTAAGTCTCTACAAGTTCAAAAAAAATGGAATCATATCAAGCATCTTCTCTGATCACAATGGCATGAAATTAGAAATCAACTGCAATGAAAACACTCAAAAACATTCAAATACATGGAGGATAAAAAGCATGTAATTAATGAACAGGTTACCAAAGAGATCAAGGAACAAATAAAAAACTTATTGGAAACAAAAGAAAATGAACACACAATAACCCAAAATCTGTGGGACACAATAAAAATAGTCCTGAGAGGGAAGCTCATAGCACTAGAGGCCTACCTCAAAAAACAAGAAAAGTTCCTAATAAAGTACCTAATCCAACAACTTAAAGAATTAAAATGAGAACAACAAGAAAAGCCCAGTGTAAGTAGAAGAAAGGAAATAATAAAGGTCAGAATGGAAATAAGTGACATAGAGACTTAAAAAAATAATCATACAAAAGATCAATAAAACCAAAATATGATACTTTGAAAAAATAAACAAGACTGATGAGACTTTAGCCAGACTCATCAAGAAACGAAGAGAGAGATCCCAGATAAACAAAATCAGAAATGAAAGAGGTAAAATAACAAGTGACCCTACAGAAATACAAAGGATCATAAAGGAATACTATGAATAATAAGCCATACAACCTGGACGAAATGGACATATTCCTAAAAAATACAATCTTCCAAACTCAATTAGGAAGAATTAGAAAATCTGAATAGGCTGATAACTACTGATGAAATTGAAGCATTAATAATAAAATCTCCCAGCAAACAAAAGCTTTGGTCTGGATGGCTTCACAGGGGAGTTTTGCCAAATGTTAAAGAAGAATGAACACCTACCCACCTCAAACAATTCCAAAAAATCCAAGAAAAAGGAATACTTCTAAGCTCTTTTTACAAGGCTAGCATTAACCTAATTCCAAAATCAGATAAAGACACTATAAATAAAGAGAATTATAGGCCAATATCCCTGATGACCACAGGTGCTAAAATCCCCAACAAAATATTAGTAAATCAAATCCAGCAATACATTAAAAAGATTACACCATGCCCAAGTGGGATTTATTCCTGGCATTCACAAATCAATAAATGTGATACATCACATAAAAGGTTGCAGGACAAAAATCACAAGGTCATATCAATTGAGGAAGAAAAAGCATTCTACAAATTGAACAACCAGTTTTGGGGGAAAAAAATCTCAGAAAATTAGGAATAAAGGGTTCATACCACAAAACATATAAACGCCATATATGACAAACCTACTGGCAACGTCATACTCAATGGGCAAAAACTAAAACCATTTCCTCTAAGAACAGGGGCGAGACAGGGATGTCTTCTTTCACCACTCTTCTTCAACATAGTCCTAGCCACAGTGATTAAAACTGTCATTATTGGCAGATGACATATTGTTTGTAGAAAACCCTAAAGACTACATGAAAAAAAATACTAGATTTAATAATTCAATTCAGCAGTGTAGCAGGATACAAAATGAACACCCAGAAATCAATGGCATTTTTATTCACCAATAATGAGCTATGAGAAAGAGAAACTAAGAAAACAATCCAATTTACCACTGCAACAAAAAATTAAGATACTTAGGAATAAATTTAACCAAGGAGGTAAAAGAATTATACTAGGAAAACTACAGAATGTTGAAAAAATAGATAGAGGAAAAGATGAATAAGTGGAAGAATAAACAGTTCATGGATTGATAGAATCAACATCATTAAAATGTCCATACTGCTCAAAGCAATCTATAGATTCAATGCAATCATATTAAAATACCAATGGCATACTTCAAAGAACTAGAGCAAATACTCAAAAAATGTATATGGAACCTTAAAAGACCCTGCATAGCTGCATCAATCTTGAGAAAGAAGAACAGACTGGGAGGAATAACGATATCAGATATCAAGTTATACTACAAAGGCACCGTAATCAAAACAGCCTGGTACTGGCATAAGAACAGGCATATAGATCAATGTAACAGAACAGAGAGCACAGAAATTGACCCAGGTCATTATGCTCAATTAATATTTGACAAAGGAGGCAAGAACCAACAATAAAGTCAAGACAGTCTCTTCAATAAATGATGCTGGGAAAATTGGACAGATACATGTAAAAAAATGAAACTAGACCACCAACTTACACCATACAGAAAAATAAACTCAAAATGAATAAAAGAGTTAAATATGGGCAGCAAAATATCAGGTATCTCTCATAGCAATAAAAACTAGACTGTCTGGCATTGGGCCGGAACATGAGGGCGGCTTTCTCTCAGAGTTGCTTGCAGCAATAATTGTTCCTGCACGGTGTTGTGGGACACAGAGACCCAGACCTGGGGAACTCTTTGAGGCAGGGTTGACAGTCAGCCATTGCTGTTTGCTCTGCCCTGGTGATTCCCTGAGACCCCACCCCACCCAATTTACAACTCCACCCAAGCTTTGCACAGTGGCTTTTGCATATGAATGGACTGGCCTTTTGCAATCTAACAAACTGCAGCTGGGTCACAGAGCCCCAGAGCCTCCAAAAGAAGGCCCAAGGATCCACAGCAGCTTGCATTGTTTCACAGCTGGGCCTCATCTGGGCACCTCCAAACTCCAAACAAAGAGGAGGAATCTGAAGATCTCCTTGTAGCTCCTGTGGGGTGGCCTCAGGCAGTGGCTGACTTTGCACCTCTTTGGAGAACCAAGACCCAGTGTACCCAGTAGTCAGAGTGAGACCATCCAGATTACAACTCTTCACATCTATAAGAGACACACTCAGGGGGCAGACTCAGTGAGCACCAAAGCCCCACTGAAGCAAGTCCTTGCCCCATAAGGGTGTCTCCAGCACAGAAGTTCTCCCATTGTAGACACAACTGGTCCTCACAACCAATTGGCCTGGAGGTCAATTCCTCCCAGTGATACCAACAGCAATCAAGGCTTAACTACAAGACTGTGCACACAGCCCACAAAGGGGTGCACCAAGAGTGCCCACCTCAGGTAATTAGGGAGGCTAAGCCACTGGGCCCTATAGGACACCTAGCACACAAAGCCATTCCATCAACACAGGGAAGCAGCCAGCCCCTTTCTCATGCGCCTCTGTACCTCCACACTTCTATACCTCAGCACCTCCTACCAGACTCAGTGTGCTTTTCTCTTTCCTTCTAGTTTTAGAATTTCCACTCAGCCATCCTTTCCGTGGTTCTGGATGATATTCATTGTGTCTTTTAGTTGTAGTTTTGATATGGTTGTGCGTGGCAGCAAGTTCAGGTGTTTACCTATGCCACCATCTTGGTTGTCTCTCTCTCTCTACCATTATTTCTTCAAACTTGTTCTCTATTCCTTTTGCCTTCTCTGCCTCTTCTGGCAACCTGCTATTCTAATATTGTTATGTTTTATGTTGTCCCACAGCTCCCTTAAGCTGTTTTCCTGTGTTTCTTTTTAATTGTTTTTTTTTCTTTTTGGTTCTCTGATTGAATGATTTTTTCAACCCTGTCTTCTAATTCGCTGATTTGATCCTCAGCTTCCTCTAATCTGCTGTGATTTTCTTCCAGTGTGTTCTTTATTTGTGCTATATCATTCTTTATTTCTGTTTTCATAGTTATTATATCTTTTCTCATGCTGTTGATCATCTTTACCATCATTACTCTGAACTCTGTTTCAGATAAATTTCTTATCTCTGCTTCATTTATCTCATCTTTTGGAGAAATATCTTGTTCTTTCATTTGAGGTTGTTTCTTTATCTCCTCATTTTTGCTGCCTGTTTGGGTTTGTGATTATGTATTAGGTAGATCTTTTATGCCTCTCAATCTCTAGTGCAGGACATTTTCAAACACTGTTTCTGACTAATTAGATAAGGCAAAGACTCAAAGCATCTAGAGACTTCCTCTGTCTACAGACTGATAGGATTCCTCTTTAATTGCCCCAGGCAATTATCCTAAGGTGTTGTGAGAGGTTTTTTTTTGTTTTTTTTTGTTTTTTTTCAACAGGGTGGGGCAGTTGCTTCTACCTGGAGGCTAACTGTTATTTTTAGTCTCTTAAGTGGCCTCAGGGCAAGGTGTTTTCTACCAGGGTAGGGCAACTGTCTTCCCCCCAGGCAAGGCAAATGTCTGTATGGGAAAGATGTCCTCTGCTGTGTGAGGGAATGACTCAGCACAGGAAACTGGTGGTGTCTGTGTTCTGAGCTCTAACCCCTGTGTCCCTAGTCCTGGCTTCTGCTCACACAGCTCCAGTTCACTCTGCCCTCCCTTTGCTGGAGCACAATGTGGGTGGCTCACAGGGAATTTTATGCATTGGCTGTTTAAGAGGGTATAAATTTCCAGCCGTCTCTCCCTGGCAGGCAGCAACCCCCCTTGCTTTTCAGAAAGATAAGTATCACTTGATCTATGTGAGTATCCTCCTCAGTTATGGTGCTTTCTGCTAGAGGGCTCAGCTTGGGGATTAGATCCCAGAGTTCTCAGTGGCAACCCCCCACAGCTGAAGATATCTCTCCAGAACTTTAGTTGTTATCTGTGGGGCCTGGCCAGCCCTTTTGCACCTCTACACCTCCTACTAGTCTCTATGTGGTCTCCACTTTTAGTCCTCGGGTATCAAAGTGCTCTCCAGTGAGTCTTCCATTGATTATTCAAGAAGTTTTTCTGTATTTTAGTTGTAATTCCAGTTTGTTCCTGGGAGCATGTCCATGCAGCATCCACTCACTCTGCTGCCATTTTTAATCTCATCATTGATGTTTCTACTGTATTTCTCTCCTAAGGAGAAAATAAACAAATGGGACTACATCAAAATATAAAGTTTCTGCCCAGCAAAAAAAAACCATCTACAAAATGAAAAGGGAGCCCACTGTACGGGAGAACATACATCTAATATATGATACATCTAATAAGGGGTTAATTTCTAAAATATATAAAGAACTCATACAACTTAACAAAAGAAAGACAAACAGTCCAATTAAAAAATGGGCAAAGGACCTAAATAGACATTTTTCCAAAGTGGACATACAGATGGCCAAGAGAGACATATGAAAATATGCTCAAAATCACTAATTATCTGAGATATAAATTAAAACAACAATGAGCTATCGCCTCATACATTTCAGAATGGCTATCATCAACAAACAATAATTGTTGGCAAGGATATGTAGAAAAGTGAACCCTAGTGTACTGTGGATGAGAATGCAAACTGGTGCTGCCACTATGGAAATAAGTGTGAAGTTTTCTCAAAAAAAATTAAAAATGGAGCTTCCATTTGACTCAGTGATCCCACTTCTAGAAATATATCCTATGAAACCAGAAACACCAATCAGAAAGAATGTATGCTTATAGCAGAGCAATTTACAATAGCTAAAGTTTGGAAACAGCTCAGGTGCACATCAGCAGACGAGTTGATAAAAAAGCTGTGATACATTTACACCATGGAATACTGCATGGCTTAGAAAAAAATGAACTCTTACTATTTGCAGCAACATGGATAGACCTGGAGAGTATTATGCTAAGTGAAATAAACCAGTCAGAGAAAGATAAGTACCACTTGATCTCACTCATATGTGGAATATAATGAGCAAAATAAACTGATGAACCAAATAGATCCAGAGACATAGAAGCATGGATCAGACTGATGAATTTCCAAGGGAAGGTTGGAGTGGAAGTGGGTAGGGAGAGATTAACCAGGGAACCTATATGCATATACACATAGCCTATGGACCCAGATAATAATGTGGTGAAGGCTTGGGAGAGGCAGGTATTGGGTAGACGGGGTCAATGGGAAAATAAACAATGGGGTCATCTATAATACTTTCAACAATAAACATTAAAATTTTTTAAATATGTGCTAGACAATCTTATTTTAAATGACCATATTTTAAGTTATGTTCTTATGGAATGGGAAAAACATGCTAATTTTTAAATTTTTTGTTATTGTTTAGAAAATGTTTATAATATTTTCTGATTTGGTGTCAACATTGTCTCATACCAAAACTAAGTACGTGTTTATACTTTTTTATGGAATCTCTATTCTGTTCCCTTATTTATTTTTCTAATCTTGTGTCAAATTTGTACTTTTTATTATAATAATTTTATAATAAATAGAAGTGCTTAAGTCTTATTGCTTTCACTATTCTAATTTTTTTTGCATTTCTACATAGATGTTAAAGTAATCCTGTCACTTTTAGTAAAAAAAAAAAAGTCTGCTAAATTTTTTATTGTGTGTAACATTAATTTGTAGAGATTTGGCATCTTTCCATTATGTATGGCCTCTTCCAACCACTTTGACATTCTTTAAAATCTTCTCAATAATGAATTATTATTTTTCATGCAGAGGTCTTACAATTCACTTAATATATTTATTCTTGGTTACTTGAATTTTTTAAATATTTATCAAATATATATGCAGATGCAAGCATGCATCATAAATGTAGAGCTCTTTATATTTTGACCACTAAATATTATCTGGACATCAGTAACTAAACTCCATAAAAAGAATCAGCATGATTCCAAACAATTGAAATGAAAGCCAGTGGCAAAAGGTGGTGGCAGCAGAAGAAAGAATTAGTGAGCCTGAGGGGATGGGATGATGCTGACCTCCACCCAGAAGGGAAGTTATGGGAAGAAGATAGAACAAGGGTTTGTGAACGCCTTTAACTTAAAAGCTAGAAGTGAGAGGAGCTAAGGCCCTGCCTACCTGGACCCACACCCTGCTCTGTGCTTTACAACTCCATCACTGTGCCTGCTGTCTGGATAGAGGCCCCTAGGGCTTCCAAGCCTGCAGGGCTCATCCCTGTGTCTTCAGCAGAATTTACAAGATTAAAAGACCAATAATGCTCTAACATCTAATGGCAGATTTTTTTTTCAATAGATATGAAAAGGCATATGTGACGTATTTTATCTGTAATCTTTTTGTTCAAAATTATATATAAGATTTATTTAGATTTTTCAGTCATTGCAAATGTTTTATTCACAAATATATTAATTTTATTGTTTAAAATTATTATCAAAAGTTCATCTCATTACAAGTACCTATGTTTACAAGTATTTCCACAAAGAGGAAATTGGGATCTCAAAATATATAAAAATATTTATAGTTGGATTACTATATACACATGGAGTATAATTATAGATGAAAAATCATCATATAAAGAATTGTGTAGAGTGAACAGTGGGAAAATTAGAATTAAGAGATATATACCATATATCTTTCAAAATAAAATGAAGTTACAGAACCATGAGGCAGTTGCACATCTACTGACAGCTGATCAGATTTTAGCATAGTAGATTTTAGATTTGCTTAAAAAATCTGTTGAGCTTATTAAGTAATATCTCCCTTTAGAAATTAATCTACTGATAAAAATGCATCAATTTCCAAATTATAGACTTTAATTATAGTGGTAATATAATTTTATATGTACCAAATTTTAGATTTTAGGTTATATGGCAACAACTCTTTAATAAACGAAATGATCAAAACCAAAACTTTTTCCCCCATTTGAGAGCTATTTCTTAGTTCTCTATAAACTTTACAATGGAGATGAACTTGAATAGAACAATGTCAAGTAATTTTGTTTTGTAGAATGTTGCTGAATTTACAGATATTCCATGGCCAAAAAATGTGAATAATGTGTCATCCATACCATGAATAATGTGCTTATGCATTTTCAAGTAAAATTTAGGGCTTTAGGGCAAAAAAAAAAAAGTTGAGGATCTCTATTTGAAGATTTCTCATCACTAGGCTATTTTTTTTTACTACTGTAAATTAGAGTCAAATTAGATTCTGACTGAAACTTTACACACACACACACACACACACACACACACACACACACATTAAATTTATATGCCTCTCATTTATATGAGAGATTGAGAGAGAAAGGTATTGATTGATTTATCTAGAAGTTCTGATTATTTCAGTTTCCTTTTCCATATGGAAATATCATGTGAAAAACCAAAAATAATCAGAAATGATGTACACTTATTTATAACACTTATATATAGGAGTCTATATATCTGAGAACATAATGCACGATTTTGCAGCCTAAACAAGGCATGGAACTCCAAGTAGAATATAACTGTCCCAATGCCTTCACATATATGTTAATTAATTTAAAAAGATTTCCAACATCAAGTGATGATTTGGTTTCATAACAGTAAAACTAACATTTAAATCTGTATTTATAATGATTTAAACAACACTAAGCCTGCTTATATTTTGTAGCTGTTTTTATTTTCAGATTGATAGTAACTGAACATTTATTCCCGGAGCTAGCTCTATTTCAAGTTACTTTCCCTGTGGCTTACTTATCACTCTCCCTTGAGACATTGCCTTAATGGAGATTTAAGTCGATAAGAAAACTGCAGAGGCTATTGAATTTAATAGTCACCTGATGGAGCTTGATCACAGTGGCCTTCTCACCCCAATATTCTTCTCTTAAAAAGAGACGATCTGTGCTGCTCATAGTCCTTGTAAAGATAGTCAGGAATTTATCTGATTCAGTTTTCCCACCTACACTAAATTGCTCTTATCTAAGTTCAACATTGTACAAAATGATTGTCTCTTCAGGTACACTAACTTGTTAAAGTACTTGTCCCTTTACCTGCTAAATAATTTAGATTGCTTGGAAGCCTCCAGTTTTATTTTTTCATGTTTCTTTTTACTTCATGTTAAAATTAGATATTGGGATATTTGCAGAATATTTGAAAATGTCATTGATGATTTCACTAGCATCTTGTCAACTAAGTAGTACAGTTAAACATTTTTACATAACTTTTCATTTGGTTAAGTATTTAAGATTCCCATTTAATTAATCATTTACTTTCAGAGGTGTTTGGTTAGGCAACTTGTTAGATACGTAGCAGATTTTAAGTGGGGAAAATTGAAGATTTTCTTATTTCTGAAACCGAGAGACTATTGAACAATTGTTAGAAATTCCAGAGGATGGCATAATCAATTTTCTGAAGAATAACAAAGGAATGAACAGAGAACTTCATCTGAAAGTTTAAATAACATTCATGGAAAGACCTTGAGAAAATATCATTTGTAAAAACATGCCATGAAGTTTTATTTTCCCACCATTTATGTAAGTGGAAATTTCCAAGAATGTAGTCTTTTTATATGATTTCTTTCTCTTAGCATGTTTTTGAGATTCATTCATGTTGCTGAACATATCAGTAATTCACCCATTTTTATTTATCACTCCATTCACATTTAAAGTTATTATCATTATAGTTGAATGAATACTTACCATATTTATAACTGTCTTCTATATTTTGCACTTGTTTTTTGTTTCTTCTGTCTTTTAATATTCCCCACTTATCTGTCTTCTGAGTTTTTAAATGAGCATTAGTCAATTTTCTCTAGTCCATTAGTATATAAATTATATTTACTTTTTTTAGTTTGTAATATACATATATAACTAACCCCAATCCCCTTTTAAATAACAGTATGAGCTTCAGTGACAGAACAAGTACTTTTTATAAGAAAAATTTCAATTCCTTTCTCCCTCCCATTGTAACATTGCTGTCATTCAATTTACTATTCTGCATGTTATGAACAATCAAATATTGTTAGTATTATTATAGACTAGAGGCCCAGCACATGATTGAATCATGCACGTGTAGGGTCCCCTACACGCTTTTGCTTTCGATCGCGGGGGGAGCTGGGTGCCTGTCCGCTGGTGCACCAGGCCTTTCAGAAGCCTCCGGCTGGGCGGAGGCTTCTGAAAGGCCTGGTGCTGGAGCAGACAGGCACCCAGCTCCCCGCTTTTGATGGTCCATGGCGGGACGTGAGCTTGCTGCCCCAGAGGCCCCTTCTGTGCCGCAGCACAGCCATGGTGTCTCAGCATCCCACTGGCCCAATCGGCTACCCCAGCCACCCTGAGTCCCGCCCCCTGCGCCTCCCACTGGCCCAATCGTGGGCGTAGTGGAGTGATGGTAATTTACATATTACCATTTTATTAGGTAGGATAAACAGTTATGCATTAACAGTAAGAAAAATAAAATGTTTTATTTACCTTCATTAATTCCTTCTTTCTTTATGTAGATCTAAGTTTTTGATTTACATAATTTTCACTCACTTTGAAAATTTTTAAACATTTTTTGAAAGGCAGGTTTATTAAGTTTAATAAGCCAATCAGAGAAAGATTGGAGTCTAATGCACAAAATAAACTGATGAACAAAATATACACAGAGGCATGCTTACATGGAACACACTGACAGATGTCAGAGGGGAGTGGAAGGGGGGACTGGATGAAATAAGGTGAAGGAATTAGGCAAAGAACAAATATGCATAATGCATAGACACAGACATTTAAAAAAAATTCTTTATTGTCTAAAGTATTACATATGTCCCCATTTTCCCCCCATTGACGTCTTCTAGCCCACCCCTGCACCCTACCCAGGCCATCACCACCCTATAGTCTGTGTCCATGGGTTATGCATATATGCATGTAAGTTCTTTGGTTGATCTCTTCTGATCTACCCATCCTCTCCCGATTTCCCTCTGATGTTCAACAATGTGTTTCATGCTTCTGTGTCTCTGAATCTATTTTGTTCACCATTTTATTTTGTTCATTAGATTCCACATACGAGTGCGATCAAGTGGTACTTGCCTTTCTCTGACTGGCTTATTTCACTTAGCATAATTCTCTCCAGGTCCATCCATGCTGCTGCAAATGGTAAGAGTTCTTTCTTTTTTACAGCTGTGTAGTATTCCATTGTGTAAATGTACCACAGTTTTCTAATCCACTCATCTGCTGATGGGCACTTGGGTTGTTTCCAAATCTTAACTATTGTAAAATGGGCTGCTCTGAACATAGGGGTGCATATATCCTTTCTGATTGGTGTTTCTGATTTCTTAGGATATAAATCTTGAAGTGGGATCACTGGGTCAAGTGAAAGTTCCATTTTTATTTTTTGATGAATACTGTTTCCCACAGTGGCAGCATTCTGCATTCTCACTAGCAGTGTACTAGGGATCCCTTTCTCCACCTCTTCACCAACACTTGTAATTTGCTAATCTATACTAATAAAAGCCTAGGTGGCCCTCGCACCTTGCATCATCACAAGATGGCTGCCCCCACGTAGTTACAAGATGGCTGCCCCCATGTCGCCACAAGATGGCTGCCACAAGATGGCCAGCAGGGGAGGCAGATGTAGGTGAGCAGTCCGGCAGGGGAGGGAAGTTGGGGGTGATTGGGCTGGCAGGGGAGTGGTTAGGGGGTGATCAGGCTGGCAGGCAGAAACGGTTAGGTGCAATCAGGCAGGCAGGCAGGTGAGTGGTTAGGAGCCAGCTGTCCTGGATTGTGAGAGGGATGTCCCAGATTAGAGAGGGTGCAGGCTGGGCTGAAGGACACACCCCCACCCAATGCACAAATTTAGTGCACTGGGCCTCTAGTTTGTTGATGATAGCCATTCTGACAAGTGTGAGGTGCTACCTCATTGTTTTAATTTACTTCTCTCGGATGCTTAGTGACTTTGATCATTTTTTCATATGTCTCTTGGCCTTCTGTATATCTACTTTGGAGAAGTGTCTATTTAGGTCCTTTGCCCATTTTTTAATTTGATTGTTTGTCTTCCTTTTGTCAAGTTGCATGAGTTCCCTATCTATTCTGGAAATTAACCCCTTATTGGATATATCATTGTAAAATATGTTCTCCCATGCAATGGGCTCTTTTCATTTTGTTGATGGTTTCTTTTGCTATGCAGAAGCTTTTTATTTTGATATTGTCCCTTTTGATTTTGTTTTCTCATTAGTTTCCTTTGCCCTAGGAGATGTATGGTAAACATATTGCTATGATAAATATCTGAGATTTTGCTGTTTATGGTTTCATCTAGGATTTTTTATGGTTTTACAACTTACATTTAACTCTTTTATCCATTTTGAGTTTATTCTTGTGTATGGTGTGAGTTGGTGGTCTAGTTTCATTTTTTTGCATGTATCTGTCCAATTTTCCCAGCACCACTTATTGAAGAGAGTGCCTTGACACCATTGTTTGTTCTTGCCTTCTTTGTCAAATATTAATTGAGCATAATGACTTGGGTCGATTTTTGGGGTCTCTATTCTGTTCCATTTACCTATATGCCTGTTCTTGTGTCAGTACTGGGATGTTTTTATTACAGTAGCTTTATAATATAGCTTGATATCTGGTATTGTGATTCCTCCAACTTTGTTCTTCTTTAAGATTGTTGCGGCTATTTGGGGTCTTGGAAGTGTAAGTTTACTGGATAGGGTATTCTAGGTTAGTGTGTTTTTCTTTTTTGTTTGACATTAAACATTTCACTCTACTCTCATTGTTTGAATGATAAGAAGTCTGATGTAATTCTTATCCTTGTGCCTCCCACATAAGATGTCTTTTTTTACTCTGGCTTTTCTTTAGATTTTCATGCAGCCTAAATAGATATACCAAGTTATAGATTTATTTATTTATTTTTTTTTTTGCTTGTTATTTTGTTTAATGTTTGCTGTAGGTGTCAGAGGCTTCTGTTTTCTCGACTTTTCTTGCCCCCTCCCTCTGCTTTTTTTTTTTTATCTTTTCTAAGAACTTCGTAAATAGAGTTTGTTTTTTGAAGATTTTTCTGTTGTAATTCTATTTCACTCAAGCTGTATTGAACTGGATGGTGGTAGGGGGTGTGGGAAGCAAAGTATTCTATAATAGTATGATTATACCTTAGTCTTTTAGTGTGCCTGGGTACAGGGGCTGTGACTTTCACAAGTGTCTGTTAGCCTGCCCTCCCACTCCTCCCAGTATATAGTAAGTCAGGAAGGCCAGAGGATGCTAGAGTTAAATAATGGCTCTTTCCCCTACAAAGCTCTCTAGTGAAGTAGTTTCCTTTGCAGTGTTAGCCTTCATTGTGTAGAATGCTCTGGAAATATTTTCCTTATTTTCCTCTTCTTGTATCCAGAATGTGAGGATATTTTTTGAAATTTTCAATATGAAAACTTGGTGGGATTCTTGGAGGTGAAATCTACAAAAATTTGGACTATGGTCACTGGGGTTTCTAATTCTCACACAGTGAGTCTCCAGCAATTAGTTGAAGTGACCATGTGTTCCAACCAAGTTATGACTCCAGAGGTTTCTGTTCCAGGTAAGCTATTATAGACTGTAATTCACTGTGTTTGCCTATTTCTACAGAGTCCAGGTGGTACTTTGTCCTAATTCTCTTATGGGTCTAATAAAAGTAATTGCCTTTCTGTTTGTTCAGCTATTTTCTTGGAGTGATGGAATGACAACTCAAAGTTTTTTACATGTTGGAACTGAAATTTGAAATCCCATAATCACATCTTAATGCCAAGAAACTATTCTACAAGTTAAAAAGAAAAAAAGAAGTGTGTGAGAAAGAAAATTTATATAATAAAATGTTTCAATATATGGTCTCTATTCTTGACCATTTGAAACATACTTTTTGAATGTTAATTCCCATAGTCTAAATTAATGATGATGCTAGATTGTTTTAGGATTTTTATCTAATTAAGCATATGAAAATGGCCTTATAAACATTAATGTCAATTAAGAACTAATATAGTTGGAGATGGCATTTATTTTTTTTCCCTATTGACTAATAGTAACTTGAATCCAAATAATGCAAAAAATATACTGATAATATCATTCAATTACTTTTGGAGTATCTCTAATAATTTTCCTTTCCCACATATCTCAAGATAGTAAACATATGCTATATTATTTTTTCTGTAGTATTTATGAGGACAATATGTGGTAACTTTTAACCATATATTATAAACATCTGATATGAGAATTTTTCTTTAAAAATTGTGAGATTGAAGATTTTTATGATTAAACTAGAGCCCTGGTGCACAAAATTCGTGCACAGGGGGGTTCCTTTAGCCCAGTCTGCACCATCTCCAATTGGGGACCCCTTGGGAGACATCCCTCTTGCAATCTGGGACTGCTGGCTCCTAATTGCTCACCAGCCTGCCTGCCTGATTGCCCCTAACCATTCTGCATGCCTTCCTGATCACCCCTAACTGTTCCCCTGCCAGCCTAATTGCCTCCAACTGCCCTCCCCTGCCGGCCTGATTGCCCCTATTCCCCTGCCAGCCTGATATCACCCCCAACTGCCCTCCGCTGCCAGCCGGAGTGCCCCTAACTGCCTCTGCCTTGGCCCCACCACCATGGCTTTGTCTGGAAGGAAGTCAGACATCCAGAAGATGGCCAGGTGACCTGGTCTAATTAGCATATTATCCTTTTATTAGTATAGCTATATTATATAGGATAGGATTGCTTAAATGGTGGGGGGGGGTAGCCTTTTTCAGCAGGAGGAGATGCTCTTGGCAGACAAAAATACATAATCCCTATATCTGGACTGATAGCCAGCCATATGCACTATACTGCTAAACCGGTCATTAAAATATTGAACTGCTTTCTTACACCTTACACCAAACAGCTGTTGCCCTTAAAACCCCTCCTCAGCCCCCACCTTAGGTTCTGCCTTCGCAGTTCACCCAGATTAGTTTCTGATTGGTCGGTTTCTATGCCAGTCAGTGTCAAAAGCTCTGCCTCCTAGGCAGCCATTGGCTCCTTGCAGTTCACCCAGATTTGGTTCTGATTGGTCAGTTTCTATGCCATTCAGCATCTCTGGGCCTATCTCCAGGCCTGATCCACAGCCCCCGCGTCAGCTGCTGGTCAGGCCTTGCCTCTCTCTCTCTCTCTGGGCCGTGCCAGCAGCCGTGGTGGCTGTGGATCAGGCCCTGCCTCTCTCTCTGGGCCTCTCTCTGGGTCTGATCCACAGCTGCTGTGCCCTCCTCACCCACACCCATCACCCCTGCTCCCCGGCCTGCCCCCCAGCCGCCAGCCTTGCTGTGATAGGAGCCTGTGGGCCACGGGGGAGGGACCGAGAGGTGCTCCATGTACTTCCTGGTGACCGGTCATCTGTCTGTTCATTTAGGTCGTGACACCCCCTTGCCTTTTATAATGTAGATTATAGTGTCATTTTCCTATTAAATAATCAGAAATGAAAAACGTTCATTTCTGATTATTTAATGTGCCTCTAATATATTATGATAAACACTAGAAACCAAATAATGAATAAGCTCTTGTCCTTACCCTTAATTTTATCTACTGATAGTGGTCTCTGTTACGGTGACACATTAGAGAATCTTGACTAGCTCATTATTAACATAGATATAGATTAACTCACTTCAGAGAGAATTCTATGCCTCTTCTCATGAAATGTATGGCCTAAGAACTGGTATTAAAAATCAGTTTGCTGTCATTCTGTCTTTTTTAAAATGTGATTTCTTCCTATCAATAATTTGTACTGATTTGAGGTATATGTTCTAGGAAATACAAAGAGTAATTGAAATAGATTCTGAGGTCAAAGAGCTTACAGTCTTGGTTGAGAGATAATATATATAAACTAGAGGCCTGATGCACGAAATTCATGCAAAAGTAGGCCTTCCTTCCCCCGGCTGCTGACACTGGCTTCCCTCTGGCACCCAGGACCTGGGCTTCCCTCACAGCCCTGGCTTCGTCTGGAAGGTTATCTGGAAGGATGTCCGGAAGGATGCCCAGTCTAATTAGCATATTATGCTTTTATTATTATTGATATAAAGAAACCTACTAAAACCAAGGAGCAATTCATTTTCACAATTTTGTGAGCATCATCTAATCTGACATAAAGTAAATGAAAAATATAAATATTGGACCCTAGGAAAGAGAGAACTTACTTGAGTAGTGCATTAAAATATGACTTTGAGAAGATGAGGTTTAGAAAGACAAAGGATATAGATATGTTTTTTACTTTGCTACAGATTTTGAATTTTTCGTCAGTATTTATTCATTGTATGGGATTATTTAATGTTCCTTAATCACATCTGTAAGTAAAACCCACTTTTCCTTTTAAGTGTCTCTCCTTTACTCTCACATTGCTACCATACTCACAATTCTGACCCAAAATGTGTGGATGGTTTTTCCATACCTACCAAGCAATCTGTGACACAAACTGGGTGTCCCACAATTTAACTAAATTTGATGCTATCTATTTCGAGACAGAGTTAGATGCCAGGTTCAGGCTGGCTCAATCCTATCAGACTGGCTCCTCTTTCAGATGCTAATCATAAATAGCATGTCCCCAGGTTACGCACAATTTCTGTTTAACTTGACTACAAATCTGAGGTTTCCATGATTTTCTCCCCCTGGATTTGATTATTTACTAGAACTCACAGAATTCAGGGAAATACATTTACTAGTACATTATATAACAAAAGTTATGATAAAGGGTACAGATGAACAGACAGATTAAAGGATACATAGGGGGTGTCCAGCTGGTGTGCCTCAGGAGTGGAGTGTTGACCCAGGAACCAAGAGGCTGCTGCTTTGATTCTTGGTCAGGGCACATATCTGGGTTGTGGGCTGTAGGGAGCAGCTATAAGATTAAGCCTCGGACTGACCTGTTGGCAAAGCCACAAACAAGTCCCAGCTTAGAGGGCACAGCCCTCTTAGCATAATTAAGCTTGACCTTATGACTCTCCCTAGATCTTATCTGGGTAGCTAATGGGCTGTGGGAGATGCAGCAAGTGCTGCCAAAACAAGTGAAACTCACAAGAACATTGTAACTATGTTGACCACTACTTTGTTTACCTCTGGCTATAAAATAAAGGCTCAGCTTGCCATCTGGATCTCTCTCTGTGGCCTTAGCCAGGCACAGGAGATCCACCTAGACACAGCTTATTCTCTTTGCCTGTCTTTTCTTCAATGCTTTGCCGTTCCCGCTCCCCCAGCCCTCAGGTTCACCAAACCATTGGCTGAGCTGGCCTGGCACAGTGGGCATGATCCCAGTAGGAGGATGAAGGAGGCAGCCGATCAAGATATTCCCCTCTCATCAATGTTTGTATCTCTCTATCCTTTTCACTCCCTCTCTCTCTGTTAATCAATACACAAAAACAAAAACAATAACAACCACATTTTAAAAATATACATAGCGGGAAGCCTGGGAGAATACAAAGCATAGGAGGTCTGTCTTCAGGGATTTGGAGTGTATCTCCCTCCCAGTACATGGTGTGTTTACAAATCTGTAAACTCTTCAAATCCCCTACTTCGGGGGTTTTTATAGAGGTTTGTTCACTTAGGCATGACAAATCATTAACTCTATTTTTACCTCCTCTTCTCTCTCTAAAGAATTGGGGAGTCGGTGGAGCTGGAATTTCAAGCCTCCAGTGACCACTGCCATCCAGGAGCCCACCAAATGAAAATCACAGCTATCAGCAAGGGAATTCTGGGGGATTGAAGAACGCTGTTAGGTACAAGGGTCAAAGACCAAATTTTAGAACAAAAGATGCTACTAGTGCTCCACTTAGGAAATTACAAGTGTTTTAGGAGCTCTATGCTAGGAACATATGCATATTTTCTATTATCTTACAACCTCCAATGCTAATTTTATATAGCAGTTAAGGCCATTTGTGGATGAGATCATCTATAACTATTCCACCTTAATATTACATTAACCTCAGTCGAAGGAGAAAGGGAGAAAGAATAACTGTGGTACTTTAAAAAAAATAACGAAAAAATACAGTTCTAACCAAATTTAATGCTGCTATATGAATGCCATTCTCTCTGACATGTGATATTCTTATTTATCAGTATCTGCCTTTTTCTATTTCACATGCTTTTGAGAGAATAAAAATAGATAATATATCTTGGAGCTAGAAACCTGTTGGTTATTTTTGAATTTATTATTTTAGTTTCCCTGGGTACTATATTATACTAGTAATGATTCTGTAAGACTTGTATTCAGAGTAGAAAAATACATTAAAAATGAGGCATCTTGTCGTTCCTCATATCTTTTTGTCATCTATAATGATTAAGTTCCAAAGGATATGGGATCACTCTTGTACAAAAAAATCAATAATTACAGTCTTCCTTTTGGAATTGAGAGGACTCTAAGAGTATGTGGAGCATAAGAGCTTGCCAATACATTTTATCTTATTTTTTTAGAATGATGTATGTTGAAGAAAATGCCATTGTGTAGGAAATGACCATGCTCTAAGTAGTACAATTTCATTCACCTTTTATTTTTTAAAAAATAATTGAAGTCATTTTTCTCTGTGACCAATCCTTCTTTTAGAGCAAGGATTAAAATGTTATTCCATTGTTCACCTTCATGAAAGCAGTTGTCATGCACATTTATGGCAAGTGCCTGTGAAGAAATGGAATAGTGCAGTACCACAGAGAACTTCGTACTGTGCAGACAGCCATTGGCCATTACATTATATCATATTGTTTCATTGCTATATTGGCATTGTAACTAGTATTTGCCTTAATTGAGTTTATATAATTAATTCTAAATTATATATCTAGATTAAAATACAAAAGATAATATACTTAAAGAAAATTCAAATTGATCAACCATTATAACACATCAATCTAAGTTGATATTGTTAGGTCTGATCAAATAATCAAATTGATATCCCCTCCCCTGAGAAACTGACCTTAGATCATCTTGCAACTGCCATTCCCTTTTGCTCAGACCACATTCCATTTGCTAAGACCAGTATCTTTCCCCTTCAGAACTGCCCAGGATCTGGACCACCCAGATAATTCCCCAACAAAAAAGCCCACCTAGAGTCCTTTGTAATCTCTGAACCCCACTCCTGGATGTTAATGCCATTTTGGGGCTCAGCCCATTTGGTTTTCAGATGATCTAATCCTATCTAATAAAAGAGTAATATGCAAATTAACCATCACTCTGCTACACGCACTAGCCATGCCCACAAGCCACACCCACCAGCCAATCAGGAGCAAATATGCAAATAAACCCAACCAAGATGGCTACGGACACAGAGAACAGGAAGGAGGCTTAGGTTTCCCCAGCAATGAAGGAAGCCAAGCTTTCTGCCTGCCCTTGCCAGCCTAGACTTCCACTCAAGGCTACAAAGTTTCAATGATAGAAGATACATAAACCCAAACAGAAATGGTGGCAGCCATGGAGCTGGAAGAGCAGGAGGCTAGGGTTGCCCTGGGCGATGGGAGGAAGCCAAGCTTTCCGAACACCCTGGCTGGCCCAGGCCTCAGCTCCAGGCTACAAAGTTTCAATTGTAGAAGATAAATAAACCCCAGATAATAGGGCCTCTGCTTGGGTCGCCAGGAGGCGTGGCTGGCCTGCAAACCACCACAGGCCCCTCGCTCAGGCAGCGCCACACCCCAAGGGAACTCCCACCCTGATCCGGGACATCCTTCAGGGCAAACCAGCTGGCCCCCACCCATGCACCAGGCCTCTATCCATCTAATAAAAGAGTAATATGCAGATTGACCATCACTCCAACACACAAGATGCTGCCCCCATGTGGTCAAATATCCTGCCCCCATGTGGACACAAGATGGCCACCACAAGATGGCCAGCAGGGTAGGGCAGTTGGGAGGGACCAAGTCTGCAAGGGAGGGCAGTTGGAGGCAATCAAGCCTGCAGGGGAGGGCAGTTAGGGGTGGCCAAGCTGGCAGAGGAGGGAAGTTGGGGGTGACCAGGCCTGCAGGGAAGGGACCCAGGCCTATAGGGGAGAGCAGTTGGGGGTGACCAAGCCTGCAGGGGAGGGTAGTTAGGGGTGACCAGGCCTGCAGAGGAGGGCAGTTAGGGGCAAACAGGCTGGCAGGGGAGCAGTTAGGCATCAATCAGGTTGGCAGGGGAGTGGTTAGGGGGTGATCAGGCTGGCAGGCAGAAGCGGTTAGGGGCAATAAGGCAGGCAGGCAGGTGGGCAGTTGGGAACCAGCAGTTCTGGATTGTGAGAGGGATGTCCGACTGCCCGACTGGGATCAGACCTAAACGGGCAGTCGGACATCCCTCGAGGGGTCCCAGATTGGAAAGGGTGCAGGCTAGGCTGAGGGACAACTCCCCCTCCCCCACATGAATTTCGTGCACCGGGCCTCTAGTCTATACTAATAAAAGGGTAATATGCTAATTAGACCAGGTTGACCAGACATCTTCTGGACATCCAACTTCCTTCAGGATAGTTAGGGGTGACCACGCCAGCAGGGGGGTGGTTAGGGGGCGACCAGACCAGCAGGGGGGCAGTTAAGGGGCAGCCAGGCTGGCAGAGTGTGGTTAGGGGGCAGCCAGGCTGGTAGGGGTGCGGTTAGGGGGCTGCCAAGATGGCAGGGGACCAGTTAGGGGGCAATCAGGCTGGCAAGCAGAGGCAGTTAGGAGTGATCAGGCAGGCAAGTGGTTAGGAGCCAGTGGTCCTGGATTGCGAGAGGGATGTCCGAAACTGGCAGTCGGACATCCCCTGAGGGGTCCTGGATTGGAGAGGGTGCAGGCCAGGCTGAGGGACCCTTCCCCTATGCACAAATTTCATGCACCATGCCTCTAGTCTATATAATAAAAGCCTAAGTGACTGTTACGGCACAATGACCAGGACGACTGGTCGCTATGATGCGCGCTGACTACCAGGGGGCAGACGCTCAATGCAGGAGCTGCTCCCTGATGGTCAGTGCGCTCCCACAGGGGGAGTGCTGCTCAGCAAAAAGCCAGGCTCAAGGCTGGTGAGTGCAGCAGTGGTGGCAGGAGCCTATCCCACCTCCATGGCAGCACTAAGGAGCCGCAAGCCGAGCAGTAAGGAGCAGTGAGCAGGTGGGTGGTAAGGAGCAAGGGGTCCCAGACTACAAGAGGGTGCAGGCCGGGCTGAGGGACCCCTGCTAGTGCACAAATTTCATACATCAGGCCTCTAGTAAATTCATAATTCTTTACCACTTTTGGCCTCCTACAGCAACCCCAACAGGTATAACTCAATGTATAAAAATGTTCTATATTTTTATGGAATGTTTATTTTGTATATTAATGTATGAAAAATGTTTATCAAGTCATTCTATGAAATGAATGGAGGGATCAGGCCTGCAAGGGAGGGCAGTTGTGGGCAATCTGGCCAGCAGGGGAGGGCAGACATGTAGTCCTAAATCAGGATATATAGAACTAGAAGTACATAAGAAGGCACTAAAAGGAAGGCAAACTGTACACATTTTTCTCATAGGATGTATACCCATAAAACCCAATACTTTTAAGTTTTTTACACTCCACACTTGTTACCTGTTTATTTATTTATTTTAAAATTACTTAAAAATGTTACTATCTAATTAACTCTTTCATTCTATTTAAAAATATATATATTTTATTGATTTTTTACAGAGAGGAAGGGAGAGGGATAGAAAGTTAGAAACATCAGTGAGAGAGAAACATTGATCAGCTGCCTCCTGCACATACTGGGGATGTGCCTGCAACCAGGGTACATGCCCTTGAAGGGAATCGAACCTGGGACCCTTTGGTCTGTAGGCCGACGCTTTATTCACTGAGCCAAACTGGTTAGGGCTCTTTCATTCTATTTTATATCATCCTGCAAGTTTAGAAATAGCATATATTTAATTTGCTAGATTAGAATAATCTTTTGCTAGGTTAGAATATTAATTTCTGTGATGTATTTATTTTCATTTATTTTTTACTGAATTTATTGAGGTTACATTGATTAAAAAAAAAAATTATATAGGTTTCCAGTGTACAATTTTGTATATTATACTGTGTGTTCACCATCCAAAGTCTAATCTACTTTTGTCACCATTTAACACCCCATTAAATCTTTTCAATCTGCCCCCACTTCCTTTACCCTCTGGTAATCACCATAGTGTTGTCAGTGCCTATGAAGTATTATTTTTTCTGTTTTTTTTTTTTGCTTAATCCCTTCAACTTTTCACCCAGTCTCCCAGTACCCCTCCTCACTGACAATTTTCAGTATGTTTTGATTTTGTTCATTAGAATCCAAATATAAGTGAAATCATATGGTACTTGTCTTTCTTTAACTGGCTTATTTCAATTAGAATAATACTTTCCACGTCCATTCATGCTGAAACAAATGATAAGATTTTCTCCTTCTTGACAGGTGAGTGGTATTCCATTGTGTAAATGTACCATCGATTTTTTTTATTTATTATTATTCACTCATCCACTGATGTGCAATTGGGCTGCTTCCAAATCTTAGCTATTGTAAGTAGCATTGCAATGAACATAGGGGTGCATGTATTCTTTTGAGTCAGTGTTGCAGGTTATTATATTGTTCTTCCCAAAAATTTTGACAGTAAATTATACAAGTTTAACATGATAGAAAAAAGGGGAGTTTCTATACCTGTTTTCAGTTTAAATTGCATGGCAGAATTAGCTATAGAATTCAGGTAATGTTTAGTACTGAATCTGTATAATTTAAACCAAGTAGAATATTCTATTTATAGCACTAAAAGACCATGATGTTACTAAAGATTTTGTACAACGTACTTTGAATTTGTGGATACTGCTTACATGTGTACATTTGTTGGTGAATTGATGGATGTCTAACTAGTAATTTCTTCCACAATGCTTTCATTGGCAGCTGCCTACTTAGTCTAATGGCATTTCTATCTTTTAACTTCCCTGAGTGCACTAATTTTATTTCAAGACATCAGTTCATCTCTTACCATTTAATGCATCTGTTGATCTTCTCCCAAACACAAAAGTCATTGTGACACTGTGCTTTCAAAGTGTTTCAATAGGTACTTAAGTCACTTATGTTGCTTATCAGGAGCATAATTGCCTTCTTCGTGTTCACTTGACAATGCTTTGGCAGCAATGTTTCATGGATTCATTTTATATAATAAATTCCACAATGCTGAACTGCAAATTTTCTAAGAACTCAGATATTTCAGCAATAAAATATTATTCATTTATTAATACAACAAGGCATTAATATTCATCGTGAATTGTGTTTTGGGGATAAAAGAAAATATGACAGATGTGTCTTTAAGACATCCAGGAAACATGGGTTATCTCACATCAATGTTTCTTTCTCTTTTCCCACCCCCTCTCTCTCCTTCCTCTTTCTCTCTCTCTCTCTCTCTCTCTCTCTCTCTCTCTCTCTGTCTCTCAAAATCAATAAAAACATATCTTTGGGTGAGGATTAAAAACAACAACAACATTGGCACAATAAATTAAATTAGGCAGTAAAATAAAATAATAGGTTATGGTGCTGCAGAAATGATATAGCAGTGAATATTAAAAATACAGGGGTCATAATGTATAAATCATGAAAACATTAATAAAAAGAAATTGTAAAATATATGATAGTATTTATATACAGTACATTTTATGGATACTTACATAGTTGGTAATATAAAACCATCGAGAAATGTCAGATGCCATATTAAGAAGAGTGTGTACTTTTCTCTAGGAGATGGAGAAAGGAAGAAAGAGGATATATCTGTTCATCTGTATTTTTTACTGATTGTGTTTAAAATATATGGAACAGCCCTAGCTGGTTTGGCTCAGTGGATAGAGTGTTGGACTGCAGACTGGAAAATCCCTGGTTTGATTCGGTCAAGAGCACATGCTCGGGTTGTGGGCTCGATCCCAACTAGGGGGTGTGCAGGAAGTAGCCAATCAATGATTCTCATCATTGATGTTTCTATTTCTCTCTCCCTCTCCCTTCCTCTCTGAAATCAATAAAAACATATTTAAAAACTAATAAGATAAAATATATGGAACAAATATAAAATAGGTTACAAAATGCTAAGTCTTAAGAGGCAATTGAAATAGATGTTGGTACTATGGAATTAGATGATTGCATTCAAGTCCTAGTTCTGCCATTTGCTAGTTGTTTGAACTTAGGTTAGTTACTTAATTTCCCTGCATTTCCTCATTTATAAAGGAGGATGGTAATAATATATATCTCATAACATTGCTATGAAGATTGCAGGAATTAATATTTACAAAGTGCTTAAAACATAACTCTATATTGGTGTTTTAGAAATAAGATAAAATTAATAAGACGGGTAGGGTGTATTTAGTTATTAACTAAATAGCTCTTATAAAATAATTTAGATCATTATCACAATGGCAGTTGTAAAGCCATTATGTGGTGAAGACCAATTGAATAAAGAAATAAAAAGAAGTGTCTATTTCTTTCAAGAACCTTGACTATAAAAAGGAGTGGTGAGTCTAAGGTCATGTGGCCACACCGACTTTGCTTCTGTATGGAAGCAGAAGACCTAGGTGAGTGCATGGAGGAAGAAGGAGCCTGAGTTCTTCCACTAAAATCAGAGCTAGTTTAATCCTGAGCCCAATTAAAACATTATTTTTTGGATGGACTAGGGGTACTTCTTAGGTAAGAGGCTAGGGAAGAGATGTAGAGATAATAAAACATATTATTAATTTTGGTGAAGTTTGCACAATTCCTGGGGGTTTTGTTTCTTGGAAAGAATGTGTGATTGACTTTTACTATTGGAGGTGTGAGGATAGTTCTTAAAATTTGTGGGCGCTGTAGTACTAATGAATTATGGTCAATGAATAGTGGCACCTCAAAAATCACTGTTTTATTCAATTTTCCACCGAACCCTGGAATACAGCACTGAAGCGTGGATAGTAAAGACCAACTGAGGAAACTGTCTCTTCATTTGTTTTATGGAGATGCAGTCTGGAGGGGTGATTAGAATGGGCTCTGGGAGCAGAACTTCAGGGTTCCAGTTAAGACTCTATTTTTTTGCTAAGATATTAAATGTCTCTAAATTTATTTTACAATATCAGTAAAATGGCACAATAATAGACCTTACATCACAGAGTTGGTGTGAGAAGTAAATGTGTTAAAGCACCTAGAAGTAACTGAAACATAGCTAAGAGATAACAAACTTTAGACATCATAATTACTTCTAATATTATTATTATTATTATTGAGTAGTATGATCAAATTCTGAATCTATGCCTACAGATTATTCATTTTTATGAACTAATATTTGTTTTGTATAGATTTAATAGATTATGTGCATATTTAAAAATCAACTACCTCAACAAACATCTGCATATGAATAAATCATACTGACTTCAGGATAGCAGTTTCCTTGGAGAATGGGTAAGAATGAATAGGACAGAGGAAGTTCTAATGTATCTGTATCACTTTATATTTTAACCTATTTTTTTAGGTCTGAAAATACTACACTTAATATTTTTTTAATTGCTAATATTAGTCACCTTTCTCAGCATTTACTATTTGGCAAGAACTGTGCTAAACAATTTGCATGTATTCACTCATTATTCTTAACTAGAGGCCCAGTGCATGAAATTCATGGCCTCCCTCCCCTCCCCCAGCCACCTGCCACTGCTGGGGCCTCCCTCCCTTCCCTCGGCCAGCCCTGCCCCATGGTCGAACTCCCAGACAATTCCTGGTCGAGGGGACAATTTGCATACTATGCTTTTATTATATAGGATACTCTACACATAGATTATATATAATCTTCTGTTTCTGCTCCATATTTAATGAGAACACATTTTTTAAAGCAAGAAATGACAGAAAAAAGAGAAAAGTTAGGATTAGGATGTTCTTTTCCGGAATATTTTTTCAGTCAAAGCTGCAAGAGTATACTTGGTGACACTTTGAACTGTGAACAAAATGCTTGGCAGCCTTCTTGGATAATGAGAGCACATTGTGGCCCAGACTGGCCTGTTTGAGGAATTTTTTAAGGCTTGATAGGTTATTAGAGAATATCTGTTTTACAATTTTATAGTGAAGATGTCAATTCCAGAACTGCCTATTTCAAAATCAGTGGAATTTTTTTTCACTATTCTTCATTGGCAGACACTTTTCACATCACAGAAAAGCACAAATTAATGAAGCTAGAGTACATGACATTGGATTCTAAGCATACTGTTTGTATAATTTTTCCTAATTGTTGCATCTCACATATGCTGCACAGTATCACTTCTTCTAAGGAGCCCATATCCAAAGAATGCTTTGTAGTTTTGCCAAGTAATTTCAGATATCATTTTGTCATCTGTTTCTCAAAACAATTGTGAAAGGAATATGTGACTTGTACTGTTCTTGCAATTTTGAGATTTTGTGAAGAGACTAAGACTTATGCTCAGCTTGTCCAAGGTCGCAGAGCCAGTATGTGTCCAGGATTTGAACCCGGTTCTTTTTATTTTAAGAGCAATTAAATTTCCCCAACTGTCAGTTTTCTAATATCAAAGTAATATAACATGTAACATGTTCTTGAAATTTGAACAAGTGCATTGAAATTTCATTATTGGATTGTTTAATATATATATATATATATATATATATATAATCCGTTCCTATGGCATGATGTAACATGATTTTTGCTGTAAGTCGGGACCCACCTACATAAGCACCTATGTCACTCACATGGAGCACATACACAGCTGTAATGAAGTGAAACAGTAAAAGAAATTTAAAAGAAAGATAAAAATTCCTGACCTTTACTTGTGGTAAATAAATAATAAAAGACATAAAGCACATATGTACATACGTCAAAATGATGGAACTTTTTAAAAAATATATTTTATTGATTTTTTACAGAGAGGAAGGGAGAGAGATAGAGAGGTGGAAACATTGATGAAAGAGAAACATCAATCAGCTGCCTCCTGCATCCCCTACTGGGGATGTGCCCGCAACCAAGGTATATGCCCTTGACCAGAATCGAACCTGGGACTCTTCAGTCTGCAGGCCGATGCTCTATCCACTGAGCCAAACTGGTTAGGGCAGAACTTTGCTTTTATAAATAAATGGGAGATGGTGATGTAACCACGAAACGATGTATGTCGAGTCTGACATAACCTGTGGACTGCCTGTGTGTGTGTATATATATATATCCTATATAATAAAAGGCTAATATGTAAATCGAGCAAAAGGTGGAACAACCGGTTGCTATGACTCACACTGACCACAAGGGGGCAGACATTCAATGCAGTAGCTGCCCCCTGGTGGTCAGTGTGCTCCCACAGGGAGAGGGCTGCTCAGCCAGAAGCCCTGAGCCGGATTCACAGCTGGTGAGCACAGTGGCGGTGGCAAGGAGCCTCTCCTGCCTCCGCGGCAGTGCTAAGGATGACATCCCCGAGGGCTCTTAGACGGCTAGAGGGTGCAGGCTGGGCTGAGGGACCCCACCCCCCTCCCTGAGTGCACGAATTTCATGGACCAGGCCTCTAGTTTTTCATAATAGTTTATTTGAAATTCAGCATAGAAAGGAGTTGTGCTTCATAATTATCCTGAATTTAAAGTTATATTTATTCATTACTAAAAAGATATATGTATTTTTAAAACTCCCAGTATATCCAGGTAAATAATATTTTGAATTATATTAAATTAAGTAGGGTGTCTTTTTAAAAAAGTACAGTATGGCTAGTTTTCTTTTTTTTAAGTTTTTTATGTTCTATGATGATAAATTTTTGCTTTTTGTACTGTCTAAAGTTTTACATATGTCTCCTTTTTCCCCAATTGACCCCCTCCCCCATCCCTTCCCAGCCCAGGCAAGCCCCCACCACCCCAGTGTCTGTGTCCATTGGTTATGCTAATATACATGCATACAAGTCCTTTGGTTGCTCTCTAACCCTCCCCCTACCATTTGTCTCTGGATCTATTCTTGTTCATCAAATTATGTTGATCATTATATCCCACATATGAGTGAGATCATGTGATATTTATCTTTCTCCGACTGGCTTATTTCATTTAGCATAATGCTCTCTGGTTCCATCCATGCTGTTGCAAATGGTAAAAGTTCCTTCTTTTTTATAGCAGCATACTATTCCATTGTTTAGATGGACCACAGTTTTTTAATCCACTCATCTGCTGATGGGCACTTAGGCTATTTCCAAATCTTAGCTATGGTAAATTGTGCTGCTATGAACATAGGGGTGTGTATATCCTTTCTGATTGGTGTTTCTGTTTTCTTGGGATATAGTCCTAGAAGTGGGATTACTGGGTCAAATGGGAGTTCCATTTTTAACTTTTTGAGGAAACTCCATACTGTCTTCCACAGTGGCTGACCAGTCTGCATTCCCACCAGCAGTGCACGAGGGTTCCTTTTACTCTACATCCTCGCCAGCATTTGTCATTAGTTAGTTTTCTATAGTGAATTATTTAAAACATTTTCTATGTAGTCAATTACTTGGATACAATTCAAAATATATAGAAATTTGAATGACTTGATTACAAAGAAAAAAACAAGCAATTTTAGTACAATGTCAACATCAACGTGATTTCCTTCCCATTCTTTAGTAACTCCAATTAATGGCCCACCACCGACTTAGCCAGCAGCTGGGATAGAAGCTGGGATTCCAGCAAAGCCTTGAAAACTGAAGGAATTCAAGTGGAAAGTAGGAGTAGAGATCTCTACTGAGGGTTAAGGTCAAATTGGGTACTAGTTTTAGAAAATCTGGACTGAAAACACATAAGCATTAACTATAGTGCAAGTCCACAGGGATGCTGCTTAAGTGTGTCTACAGTGCCAGTTCACCAAAGTTAAGAAGTAAATGAATGTTTTTTGATGTTGATGAGGCTGCATAGTCACTAAGAACCAGGAAGGTAATTTCTAGATGCTTCAAAAAGAGACTGAAAATGGAGTAGTTATGATCTCTCCAGGCTCTCTAATAATTATGTATGAAAAACATTTTTGGACATGCAAAATAATTGTATTTTTTAAAAATACTTCAGTAACTTTAATTGGATCATCTGAAGGGGAAGATGGTGCTTTCTGAGCCCCACTAGACAATTGGTTAGTCTTCATACAACAGCAGCTAGATCTTGCTGAAATCAAAGCAGTAGGATTCCATGATGGGAAAACCATTGGCCTCTTGGTAGTTCATAAGCCTCTTAGCTTCCTGGAGGGCAGATGCTACCAAGAGCCAAGACAATGAAGTTCCAAAAAAATCATTTTCCATGTATCCATTCTCAGGAGCTATTTTCTCCCTCTTAAGTGGTAAAAAAATACTGGCAAACTAAAACACAAGCAGGGTTATTATGACATCACTAACACTATTCAAGAATGAACTAGGATTGCCCTACCAGGGAAAGTAACACATCAAGGTGTTTCTGGTGGGGGAGTAAGAGAATGTGGAATGGATAGTATAAGTTATAAATAGTAGAAGGTATAAATACCTAATGAACAATTATAGAAATGAGATCTATAGCAAAGTCATAGTGTCCTTGTTTGTTATGTACATATTTGTGTTCATTAACCCTTCTGTCCTCTATTGCAAATATTTCACATAAAGAATATTAGTGGTAAATCCTACCTAATAAAAGAGTAACATGCAAATTGACCCTAACTCCACTACACCCACAAGCCATGCCCACCAGCCAATCAGGAGCAAATATGCAAATAAACCCAACCAAGATGGCTACAGCCACAGAGAGCAGGAGGGAGGCTTGGGTTTCCCCGGCAACAGAGAATGCTAAGCTTTCCGCCTGCCCTTACCAGCCTAAGCCTCCACTCAAGGCTACAAAGTTTCAATTATAGAAGGTAAACAAATCCAAATAGAAATGGCGGCAGCCATGGAGCTGGAAAGAACAGGAGGCAGAGTTGCCCCCAGCAATGGAGGAAGCAAAGCTTCTGCAGCCCTGGCTGGCCTAGGCCTCTGCTTCAGGCTACAAAGTTTCAATTATAGAAGATACATCAATCCCAAGAGAAATGGCTGCCAGCCCCGGAGCGAGCAGGAGGCTTGGCTCTGCTCCAGACTACAAAGTTTCAATTGTAGAAGATACATAAATCCCAGATACCAGGGCCTCTGCTTGAGTCGCCAGAAAGCATGGCCAGCCTGCAAACCACCACAGGCCCTTCACCCAGGCTGCCCCACACCCCAAGGAAACCCCCACCCTGATCCGAGACAACCTTCAGGGCAAACCAGCTGGCCTCCACCTGTGCACCAGGCCTCTATACTATATAATAAAAGAGTAATATGCAGATTGACCATCACTCCAACACAATATATGGCTGCCCCCATGTGGTCAAAGATGCCTGCCTCCATGTGGACACAAGATGGCCGGCACAAGATGGCCAGCAGGGGAGGGCAGTTGTGTGGGACCAGGCCTGCAAGGGAGGGCAGTTGGGGGTGACTTGGCTGGCAGAGGAGGAAAGTTGGGGGCAAACAGGCTGGCATGGCAGCAGTTAGGCATCAATCAGGCTGGCAGCAGAGTGGTTAGGGAGTGATCAGGCTTGCAGACAGAAGAGGTTAGGAGCAATCAGGAAGGCAGGCAGGTGAGCAGTTGGGAGCCAGCAGTCCTGGATTGTGAGAGGGATGTCCAACTGCCCGTTTAGGCCCGATCCTACCGGGATTGGGCCTAAACAGGCTGTCAGACATCCCTCGAGGGGTCCCAGATTGGAGAGGGTGCAGGCTGGGATGAGGGACAGCCCCCCTCCGTGCATGAATTTCATGCACCAGGCCTCTAGTATATATATATATATATATATATATATATATATATATATATATATATATATATATATATATTATAGGTTACTTATTTTTATGTACTTATTTGGTCATTAGGTTACACAGTATCTAAGTGAGATTATGCCTGCACTAGAAGAATTACATTATCCAGAAAAGGATACAAGTTACAGGGATAGTTAGATTATATACTGACTAGAGGCCCGGTGCATGAAATTCGTGCACTGGGGAGGGTGTCCCTCAGCCCAGCCTGCACCCTCTCCAATATGGGACCCCTCAAGGGATGTCCAACTGCAGGTTTAGGCCCGATCCCTGTGGAATAGGGCCTAAACCTGCAGTTGGACATCCCTCTCACAATCTGGGATCGCTGGCTCCTAACTGCTCACCTTCCTGCCTGATTGCCCCCTAACTGCTCCCTTGCTGGCCTGATTGACCCCTAACTGCTCCTCTGCAGGCCTAATTGCCCCCAAATACCCTCCTCTGCTGGCCTGATCACCCCCAAGGCTTTTATTAGTATAGATATGACCCTGCACAGAAAATTTTACTAACCCTGCTTTACAATAAGGGCTTGACGATTGAATCATTAGGACCAGACACCAAGATTTCCTTTCTTTGAATAGTGGAGGGAACAATTATCTTGTCTTTAAGTTGCCTGGAAATTAAAATGAGATAATGACTTAGAAAAGTATAAAAGCACCATATAAAGACAACTGTCTTTTTAATGAAGTGGCAAAATGAAAAACACTTTTTATTCTCCCCTTCCTTCCTTTACAGCTTTTATTTAAACTTTGAAATTTATAAAAATTTCACTCCAATTTTCATTTCTTTACATTCAATATTATTTTGTATTGGTTTCAGGTTTTATATTAGTTACAGAATAGTGGTTAGACAATCATATACTTTACAAAGTGTTCCCTGATATTTCTAGTACCCACCTGGCATCATACCATCATTACAACACTATTGACTATATTCGCTATTTAAGTGACAATGGGTTTACAGGTTCCTTTCAGTCTTTCTTTTGTGTTGCTCGTCCTTCCTTTTCTTTCTCACTTCTTCCCTCATTTTCTTTATATAGTATCTCAATTGGCCATCAAAGCTCAGTGAAGGCACTGGGACATGCTTCATCCATTTTACAGACGAGGAAACTGAGGCTAATTCCAGTTGGCTGTGGAACTTGACTCAGCACACAGGATGCCCTCAGAGCCATGCTCTTTGCGCTTCCTAAGGGGCAGCCACCCGGCAAACAGAACAAACCTTCCAGTCAGGCTTCCCAGCCTCTTTCTCAAGCACCTCTTCATTGCGGATGCTCCACATTCTTTCCTCTCCTCCCATTCTTTACTGCCCCTGCTTCTCTGGAGCAGGTGGAAGGCTTCGCACTCACTGCCTAGGCATGCTCTGCCATGGGGCAGGGCACCGCGGGCTTGCTTTTGGGTCAAGGCAGGAGCAGGAGTCACTGCCTCTGAAGTGTGAAGGCTGCCTGAGAAAGGCTGGTTAGCACTGGGAGCTTCTCTGAATCACATCAGTCAGTCCAGTACCCTGCAGTGCAGCACCCCTCCACTGAGGTGGCACCGCCCCTCAACCCCCGTCTCAGGGGTGAGGGTCCTTGCCCCTCTGCCCGGAGTCCTTCCATGCCCCTTGATCCCTGGCAGGGCTCTAGTACCCACCTGGCATCATTCCATCATTACAACACTATTGACTATATTCACCATTCACCGGCGTCTTGGGGCCACTGCAGAACCTCTGTCTCTCTGCAGATGAGGCAGATTCCCTTGGTCTCCGTGAAGCTATGAATCTGTGGCCAGAGGCCAGGTCTGGGTATCAGCAACCCCCTGCCTGCAATGTTCCCAGGGACCCCCAGGAGCGGCTAGGTGGTCCGGCCCGGGGCGGCGATGATCCCAGGGAACCCTGGGAGCGGCTAGGCGGTCCGGCCTCGCCTTCCCGGGGCGGCAATGAACCCAGACTCTTCCTGTGCAGTCTGGCGCTGCCCACCCCACCGCCTCCCCGGCCATGGGGTGGGCAGCGCCAGGGCCTACTCCGCTCCCGATGGACCCGTACTCCCGGAAGCAGGCCATGGTGCTGCCCACCTGCCTTCGTATGCAAATTAACCACCATCTTTGGTGGGTAAATTTGCATACTCATTCACTCTGATTGGCTGTGGGCATAGCGAAGGTACGGTCAATTTACATATTGGTCTATTATTAGGTAAGATGAGTGTAATTATGTGCCTTTCCTCTTTGGAAAAAAGGTGCATGTCTTCATTTGTAAAAGGGATAATTACATTTATTAGGCAGAGGTATAATGCTATGTAACATTAGGAGGTTTAGGAGAATGGATAAGGATAAAAATCAATTTAAGAGATGGAGAGTACCTGAGATTCTTGACATTTCAACATTATTCTTGTTACATTATAGGCTCTCCCTAATATAACACAGGCTGGAAGCCTAGAAACTCAATTTTCAAGGCACTTTGCCAGCAAATTTCAAGTTTGGGACTTACCAACAAGAAGTGTGTGTGTAATGTGGAATGTAGCAGATAAGGAGAAACCATTATACTAGTAGGTCCAGCAGCGGTAATCTGGCAAAGGGCTGAGGCTTGTGGTAGAAATTGGCTTTGCCAGCAGCCTCTGTGTCACCTTCCTGGGGATTACACATTCTGTGCTACAGGGATTATCAGAGGCAGCTCCTAGCAACTGCACACCACATTTTCTTAACTCTAGCAGGTATGTTTCTAACCTTTACTCCTCTAGCTCTTTCAACGCTTATAAGCATCTAATTCATTATATGAAATCTCTTCTTCATGTTTCTGAATTGTTTTCTGTTTTCCTAAAGAAAACTGGAAAGCTAGCATTCTGTTTGAGCAAAGTTCCCTTTCTGTTCTGTTCCCATTTCTATTCCCCATCTCCATCAGCATTTGTTTACCTGGCCTTGTAGAAGCTTCTGGCCTAATTTCCCATTCTCTCCATTGCTCAGAACAGAGCGTTATCCTTGGAAAAACCAATTAAATGCTTCAGGTTGTTGTATTTTGTAGTTTTTCAGCCTAGAAGAACCACTAAAACTCTACTGTTTGTTTGTTTGTTTGTTTTTACCAGAGGACCAGATTTCTCCATCTAGGATCATCAAATACCCTAAGGAAAATGTTTGCTGGAAATTTTGTGCTCACCTAAGAAAGGTTCTTCTCTGGAATTTTTCTTTATCTAGTTCCCATTCCTTCCACACTTCTCAGATGCCTTTAAAGCTTAGCCTGCATTTTGTTATATAGCTGCCTCCCCGCCACCCCCCATCCCATCACAGGAGCATTGGCTAACAATCCACTGAGCTTCCTTACAAAGTAGTGAAATTTCCATTACCAGGAAACACAATTGAAAATTGGATAAACACATGCAATGCATTTTACTGAATGGAATATCATCTTGATCATAGAGACTTAATCTACTTTAAGCACGGTATGCATTTTCTAAGCAATTTTTTTCCAATCTGTGGCTCTATAGTCACATTTCTAATGTAATAACTATATTGCTAAAATAGTTACCAGAAGCACTGCATATCATATGTGTATATTTGTGTATATACATACAATAGAATTGAATTAATTTAATCTTGCTGGTGTTGTTTTCTCTTTTTATACATTATTTATACAACTCTTTTAAGAAAATTAAAAATGCATGCACATGGCTATTACATCTTTGGGAATTTTAAGACAGCAATGTTGATTGTAGAGAGCAGTGTCCTGAAATTTGATTTTGCACCAGAGTCACTTGATGAGTCTAAACTATAGTTTCTGATTCAGTAGGACTGTAGTAAGATCTGAAAATTTGTACTTCTAATTCCACCTATGGTTACACACTTGAGAATCACTGGTATACAGTAATGAAGCAGGTCATGATTTTACTTCCTTTATTTTGTGCTCATGTAAATTTGAAATATGAAAAGTGTAAGTGAGGGCAGAATGGTCCCCAAAGCTTACAGCTCTGCTCTATACTTTGCACTTACAAATGGCCTGTCAGATTGGTTATATGATCAGCTATTTAAATGCTGATGAGACATTTTTTCCTCTGCTGTTCTCAGCTATGCCAGCTTGGAACTATAAGCAAATCATTTTGTCAGTCTATGTGTAATGCACATTACTTTCTCTTTCTCTCTCTCACTGTATTGTTCTCCAATAATTTCCCGTAGAACTTGTTGCATGTCTCTGCTGGGACTAGTGGAACTCAGGTCATCCATCAAACCAGTGCTCCTTGTCAGCAGCTTCTCAAATGATATAAGGTGATTCTTACATGACACTAGAGGCCTGGTGCCCTCTCGCAGTCCAGGAGCCATCATTCAGACATCCTTAACGCTGCAGTGGAGGAGGGAGAGGCTCCCGCCACCACCGCTGTGCTCGCCAGCTGTGAGCCCGGCTTCTGGCTCAGCAATGCTGCCCCTGTGGGAGCGCACTGACCACCAGGGTCCAGCTCCTACATTTAGCGTCTGTCCCCTGATGGTCAGTGCGCATCATAGTGACCGGTCATTCTGCCATTCAGTCGATTTGCATATTAGGCTTTTATTATATAGGACTAGTGGCCCAGTGCATGAAATTCATGCACAGGGGGGAGGGGGGTGTCCCTCAGCCTGGCCTGCATCCTCTCTAATCTGGGACCCCTGTGGGATCGGACCTAAACTGGCAGTCGGACAACCCCCCTCACAATCTGAGACTGCTGGCTCCTAACCGCTCACCTGCCTGCCTGCTTGATCGCCCCTAACCACGCATGCTGGCCTGCTTACCCCAACTGCCCCCCCCCCACCAGCCTGATCACCCCCAACTGCCCTCCCCTTTTGGCCTGATCACCCCTAACCGCCTCTGCCTCAGCCCCGCCACTATGGCTTTGTCTGGAAGGACATCTGGAAGGTCTCATGGTCTAATTAGCATATTACCCTTTTATTAATATAGATAGGATATGACATACCACCATAACTATAACATATCTACCAGTATTACTCTATGAGAATATGTACTTCATGCGATAGGAAGTCATCTAATACATTATATTGTATATGTTGTAAGTAGCAGGAAATACTGTATTTGTAGCAATAATATACACCCTGTGACTTCCCTTCCTGATTTGGGAATGGTTCCCGAGTTATTTGAAAGTTTCATGGCCCCTAATGTTTTTGTTTTGTTTTGTTTTGTTTTTTTGTCATTCAGTGTAACTTTATTTACTGTTTATTGCACATGATTTGAGGTCTTTAATTTCTAACCACCAAAGATTCAAAGGACTATTTTTTCCATGAAGTTTAACATTAACATTAGTGAATTCATGTACTCATGTGTTTTTATTGTAAACATCTGAATTATTCACATTGTCATAGATCCTGAACTCATAAGTGTGGACCATGCACAGGCTGGCAGCAAGCCAGGAAGCCACTCTGCAAGCAAACAGATACTCTACATAAGGAGAAAAGTCATAGCACAACATTTAATGTCCAACCTGATTCACCTCAGAATGTTACATATATTGACTTCTTAATTCAGATAGTATCAGGAACTCAACTGCTTGGTTGGTGACAGGTTGACCTGGCTTCCGGAGGATTATTCCTGAAATAATTAAGGAAAGGGGGGCTCAATCTTTCTTCTTGGTTGCTTGCTCCTCCCAAGCACCTTCATCTTTCTTCTCATCCTCAGCTTCTTGGGCATCTTCTCCTTCACCTCACCTTCTTTTTCCTCCTTTGCATCCTCAAATTATTCCTTGGCACCTTCTTCCTCTTCCTCTTCCTCTTCCTCTCCTTCCTCTTCCTCAGCCTCTTCCTTCTCCTTTCCTCCTTCTCCTTCTCCTCCTCTTCAGCTTCTCCTTCAGAAGGGGGTTCATCCTTAGCTTCCTCGGCTTTTGCAGCCTCAATGGTCTCCTCCACCTCGATCTGCTCCTCCTGGACGTGGCTGGTGTATTAAGAAGGGAAGGAGTGAGCAGACATCAAGTAGGAGCTGGTCTTCAAACCACCGTAGGCAGATCAACCAAAGACCTGGGAACTATGGGAGTAACCCCTGGCTATGCTTCCCATGCTGGTGAAACTGAGCTGGGTCTCCTCACCTTCCAAGAGTTTCCTGTAAGCTGCAATGTCAATGTCCAAAGCCATCTTCACATTGAGGAGGTCCTGGTATTCTTTTAAATATCGTGCCATTTCACTCTTTGTAGCTCTCAACTCATTTTCTAATTTGTTGATTGTGTCCTGCATAGCACTAACGTCGGCGTTCTGCTTATCCTCCAGCTCTTGCAGCTGCTTTCTCAGAGCTTCGTTCATGCCCCGGCTTGCTTTGATCTCCAGGGTCTTGGCCTTGAGCAGGCGGCGGCTCTTGGACACCTCGTCCTTGGCAGAGCACACCGTGTAGGTGTTCTTGGCAACGTTCTTGGTCAGCACGGTGAAGCGGCTCTTGTACCATTCATTCTGCATGTTCTTGGCAGCCAGCTTCTCATACTGGGCGCGGATGTCCTTGAGCGCAGTGAGAGGTCGGACTTGGAGAACACATCCATCTCCATGGAGATCTGAGCATCCTGGATCTGTGCCTGCAGCTCGGCGATCTCCTCTTCGTGAACCTTCTTCAGAAAGGCGATTTTGTCAATCAGGCTGTCGATGCGCTTTTCGAGCTCAGCACCGGCGAGAGCCACCTCATCTGCACCTTTGCGCACCTCCATCAGCCAGCCCTCGGCATCCTCATGGTTCAGCACCTCTTCCTGGTAGCACACCTGCAGGTTGCTCCCAGTCCCTTCCGAGCCCTGGTGCCTCCTAACGGGGTCCCGAGGCTGCACCCCCGATCCCACTGCCCTCTCCTCACCAGGGACAGGGAGCAGTGGGGTGGGGCACAGGCATCCCATTTTCATTAAAATGTTCAACCTGGGCCTGCTCCACCAGTGCCCACAGGCGGTCCAGGGGCAGACAGTGATCCCGGAGGCGCTGGCCGCCCCCACCTGCCCAGCTCCCCGGTCGGGGCCCGGACCCCGTGGGTGGTGTCTGGTGCTGCCCGTCCTACCTACGTATGCAAATTTACCCACCATCTTTGTTGGGTTAATTTGCATATCATTCCTGAATGGCTGGTGGGCGTAGCGGAGGTACTGTCAATTAGCATCTTTCTCTTTTATTAGTGTAGATAACCATCTCAATATTGCAAAGAAGAAGTTACAGTTGACAACCTGGGCCGAACACCACAGGAAATCTCAATGAGCCTTCTAGTACCTGCCAAGATTAATATTAAAGAAACAGGAATATGGAAAGATACCAGTGCTACAAATGGCAGGTAAATATGTCTTTCTATATTAAAACTAGAGGTCCGGTGCACAAAATTCGTGCACGGCAGGGGGTTCCTCAGCTTGGCCTGCACCCTCACTAAACAGGGACCCCTCAGGAAATGTCCCTGGGATCGGGCCTAAACTGGCAGTCAGACATCCCTCTTGCAATCCGGGACTGCTGGCTCTAACTGCTCACCTGCTTGCCTGCCTAATCACCCCTAACCACTTTGCCTGCCAGCTGGATCGCCCCTAATCACTCTCCCCTGCAAACATGATCACTCCTAACCACTCTCCCCTGCCAGCCTGATCACCCCTAACCACTCACCCCTGTTGGCCTGATAGCCCCTAACTGCTCTCCCCTGCTGGCCTGATTGCCGCAATCGCTCTCCACTGCTGGCCTGATTGTCCCTAACTGCTCTCCCCTGCTGGCCTGATTGCCGCTAACTTTTCTGCTGCTTGCCTGATCACCCCTAACCTCCTCTGTCTTGGCCCTGCCACTGTAGCTTTGTCTGGAAGGATGTCCAGAAGATGTCTGGTCTATCTGATCTAATTAGCATATTACCCTTTTACTGGTATAGATGCATATGCATACAGTATAGCAACTATATTATAGTTATGATTGGTACAATTATATCACCATTTTCCTGACTTCTAGAAGTAGAATTTATATCAGGCATAACATTTTCAGAGATAATTTGCATGTAGAAAATGCATTTTTGAATAACAATTATTCATTTAAACACAAATGATTTAATTTAGATAAAGGTAATAAAGTTGTGATTATTTGGGGCTCATTGCTCAGGTACATATATTCCTTTCTATAAAATAGCCTTTGTTTTGAATTTGCCAATTCACACTATATTTCGTAAATTTTAGTAGTCAAGTAGGTTTCATGTAATTGTAATTTACTAATTTAAAGAGAACACAATTTTTATCTAGTATTTTCTTCCCTTTTCATTACCTTTGTCTATTTTTTAAAAAGGATATTTGTTATTATTTTCAAACTAAATAAAGAAAGAGAAAAAAATACTGAGTTTCTTGTGTTTTTTTTTTTTGCTATGTTCAGTTTCATGAAGGACATGTTTGCTCATGTTTTAGAAACATAGGAAACATGTTTTCTAATCCAAATATACATGTATTATTAAAAAAGAGAAATAGCAAAATCTCCCAATGTTAAAAACTAATGAAGAGCAAGATAAAAGTTGTTAAAATTTAAGAGAGTAAAACACTTAAATTTGAAATGTAATTTTAGTATAAAAATAGATTTCCACTTCCCTGGCTGGTGTGACTTGGTTGGTTGCAGTGTCCTCATCCTGTGCCCCCATTTCTAATGTAATAACTATATTGCTAAAACAGTTACCAGAAGCACTGCATGTCATATGTGTATGTTTGTGTATATACATACCTGATCACCCCTAACCACTCTGCATGCCTGCCTGATTGCCCCTAACAGCTTGCTTGGGAGTGGGACCAGTTCGATGAGGGGCCGTCTACCTACCTGGTCACTCGTAACCGCTGGCCTCCCTACCTGATCACCCCAAATTGCTTATCTGCCTACCTGATCACCCCTAACCCCCCTGCCTGCCTGCCTGATTGCCCCTTACCGCTTACTTGGGGGCGGGGCCAGCACTGACTTCTGGTTGGTCAGCTTCCGGTCATTACTGGTCATTACGACACAGGGTTTTTATATATTAGGATATTTATATTTAAGAAAGAAGAAACAGATAATTGCTGGGATCCTGTGATACCTGATCAAAAGGATGGTTTCTCCTTATATTTTTCCATGGTACACCAAAAGGACTAAGTTAATTTTAGTGGCTTGACACAAAGGGTGTTTTCTGTTTGTTTGTTTTTGCTTTGTTTATTTGTTTGTTTCTCATGTTAAATTTCCATCTGGAGTTTGGATCTATGCTGTATTTTAAATTGCCCTCACTGTGGGACTTATATTGGCACAGCAGTCACTGTGTTTGTTTTTATTGGTCATCACGGCAGAAAGAGAGCACTAGAGACTCTCCTGTCAACAGTAAAACACTCGAACATAGAAATGGTGATCATTGATTAGGACCAGTTGCAGAGGCCACATTTGACCACAAGGACGCCACAAACTGCAGTCCTATCATTTGCCCTTGAAAGTCAGAAAATAAAGATAAAGCCATATAATGGTCACTAATCACTACTATAGATCTGAAATTGACAGGGAGTTCAATACATGGTAGAATGGAATATATTGATTCCTAGACTTCAATTTATGATACTTTAGTTGAGAGGTTTCTGTAAGGAAGTACAATTTTCAAGTGCCAGAACCAGAAAGGTTTTTCTCTAGGAAACAACATTCATACTAGATTGTCTACTTTCTCCACATACTTTAATTCACCCCATTAAATAAAAAATTAGTTGCTGTTTTTCCTTGATGTAAATGCTAATGGTCTCAATTATGCACAATGAATAAGGGGAAGAAAGGGAATGGAGGTAAACTCTGTTTTCAATCCTAACTTCTACCCTTGCACATCTTCATTATTAAAAAATATATTATTTTTTTATTGATTTTAAAGAGGAAGAGAGAGAGATAGAAACATAAATAATGAGAGATAATCATTGATTGACTCCTCCTGTGCTCCCCACACTGAGGATCAAACATGAAACCTGAGCATGTCCCCTGCCTAGGAATCAAACCGTGACCTCCTGGTTCATAGGTCGATGCTCAACCACTGAGCCACACAAGCTGGGCCACCCTTACACAACCTTAAACTTGCTGATTCAGAGCCAAGAACACTTTAGGGTGTCAGTATGAAGATGGTATATTACAAATTATCTTGTATATCCTCATAGCTTACATTAAGCAGTAGCTTTCTATGAATTTTAGTCAATAAATATGCTTCTTCTATTTTATCACTTAAAGAAACTTGCTGTTATAGATTGATTCCTCTCTATTTTTACATTTTAGTTTCAGGAGTGAGAATCATATGTGTTCAGTAGCTCTGTCTGATAGGAGAAGCTAAGGTGTGTTTTGTATATTTTGTTACTTAATTTTTATTTATTTTTTATATATTTTTATTGATTTCAGAGAGGAAGGGAGAGAGAGAGAGAGATAGAAACATCAATGATGAGAGAGAGAATCACTGAACGGCTGCCTCCTGCATGCCCCACACTGGGGATTGAGCCCGCAACCCGGGAATATGCTCCGACCAGGAATCAAATCCTGACCTCCTGGTTCATAGGTTGGTGCTCAACCACTGAGATATACCAGCTGGGCTTGTTAGTTAATTTTTAAATAAATATTTTATTTTAGAATACAATTAGATTTATAGAAGAGCTGTGAAAACAGTTTCACATACCCATATCCAGTATCCCTTATTATTAACACCTTATATATAACAATTGATGAACAATATTGTTACATTATTAACTAAAGTTCATACTTTATTTGGTTTTCTTATTTTTTAACTTAATGTTATTTTTTCTGTTCTAGGATCCCATCTAGGATATCATGTTACGTTTAGTTGTTTTGGCTTCTAGGCTTCCTATTGGAAACAACATTTTCTCAGAGATTCCTTGTTTTGTACAATCTCAACAGTTTATAGGAATGCTGCTCAGATATTCAATAGCATGTCCATCTCTTAAAATTTGTTTGATTAGATGGGATTTTTTAAAAAAATATTTTTTATTGAATTTTTTACAGAGAAGAAGGAAGAGGGATAGAGAGTTAGAAACATCGAAAAGAGAGAAACATCGATCAGCTGCTTCCTCCACGACACCTACTGGGGATTGAGCCTGCAACACAGGCATGTGCCCTGACTGGGAATCAAACCCAGAACCTTTCAGTCCACGGCCCCATGCTCTATCAACTGAGCCAAACTGGTCAGGGCGATTAGATGGGATTTTAAGAGGGAGATCACAGAGATAAAGTATGATTTTCATTACAAAATATAAAGGGTTCATACTATTAGCATGCAATCACTGTTGATGTTAACATTATTTTAATAAAGTTAGTTTTTCCCCTTTCAGTACTATAGTCTTTAGAAGAGAGTCACTGTGCACAACCCAAATTTAGGAGTGGAGAGTTAAGCATCACCATCATGAGGGTGAAATAACTACATAAATTATTTATAACTAGAGACCCGGTGCATGAAATTCATGCACGGGGGGGTGGGGGAGAGTGTCCCTCAGCCCAGTCTGAACCCTCTCCAATATGGGACCCCTTGAGGGATGTCTGACTGCCCTCTCACAATCCAGGACTGCTGTCTCTCAACTGTTCGCCTGCCTGCCTGTCTGATTGCCCATAACCGCACTGCCTGCCAGCCTGATCACCCCATAACCACTCCCCTGCCAGCCTGATTCCAGCTAACTGTCCTCCCCTGCAGGCCTGGTTCCCACCAACTGCCCTCCCCTGCAGGCCTGGGCCCCCCAACTGCCCTCCCCTTCAGGCCTGGTTGCCCACAACTGCCCTCCCCTGCTGGCCATCTTGTGGCAGCCATCTTGTGTCCACATGGGGATGGCCATCTTGTGTGTTGAAGTAATGGTCAATTTGCATATTATTCTTTTATTAGATAGGATTCTTTTGCACAAAATACCTATTTTTCCTCAATATTTATTTATCCAATCATTTATTTATATGGATTTATAGGTATCAATCTTATATTTTAGGTTATAAGCCAACATATCCCAATCTACCATACTTTTTGTTTTATTGATTGTTTCAGTGTTGGTAATTGGGAGTTTTTTTGTTGAATCCTTATATTACTCCATAATTGTGTGTGTGTGTTTTCTGTTTTTTTAACCATGTTCTTATTTTCTGGCACTATAAAGTTCCCTGTACTCATCTTGCATATTTATTACTCCATTCTGAGAGTCAGCTATTTCTTCAAGCAGCTTGGCTTCTTTCATTAAAGAAAAGTATTAGAAACCAAGATCTGGAAAACAGATGTGCTCGTTGCTACTGGTGATATTGGTTCTATGATTTCTCAATGAAAACAAAAAGAAAGAAAAATATGTGTGTATACCAACCCATGAATATATACATATCTATCTATCATCTATCTATCTATCTATCTATCATCTATCTATCTATCTATCTATCTATTTATCTATCTATCTATCATCTGTCTATCATCTGTCTATCTATCATCTATCATATATTATCATCTATCTATGGAATCTGTGTGTGTATCTCCACCTATATTGATAATAAATTAAATGTGGATTCATAATAATGTCTTGACCTCTACTCCTTTATCACATGAATCATCCATGGCTTATCCCCTTGTTTGTCTGTAACCTTTGACTCCAATAGTGACAAAACTATCTTCCATTATTTATGGGTTTTTTACTTAATTGTTCAACTCCAGTATGCATAAATAATGTTTTCATAATTTTTAATCCATACCTCCTTGGGAAACAATTTTATTAACTACAATACAATACTTAAATTCAATTCATTTTTTTCTTCAGCCTTACTGACTCTATTCATTTCCAGAGTTACTTGAATAAGCATCTTCTTCCCTCATGCCTTTCAGTGAGGTTGTTTCATACATTTGTAACAGTTTGTAACAATTATTTGTAACAATTTTTTGTAATAAGTTTTTTAAATTTGCATATTTTAAAGTTCATTCTTTGTAATGGTCTATAAATTTTGACAAATTCAGAGTGTAATTTATCTACCATTACAATCTTATTTCTGGGCTTTCTATTCTGTCCATTGATTTAGGTGTCTGGAATTTTTGTAATTGCACATTATCTGTACACTGTAACTTTATAAAAGTCTTAAACTCTGGTATAGTGAGGCCTTCAACATAGTTCTTCTTCACTATTGTTAGCTATTTTTGGTCTTTTGTCTTTGCACCCTTTATAATCAGTTTGCAGAGACCGACAAACTAGGTCACTGGGATTTTGATTGGTATTGAGTTTCATCTATTAATCAAATTAGGGAGGATTGACATTTTACAATATTGAGTTCCCAAATGCATGAACATGGGTTACTTCTGAATTTTTTTAGAATTATGTATTATTTTAATCTGTGTTTGATAGATTTCTACATATGTATCATGTATATATTATTTATCTTCAGATTTATAGCTTAGTATTTGAATTAGTATGTTATTGATATTTACAATGTTTTAATTATTGAAATGGTACATATGAAAGGAAGACTTTTGTATATTGATTTTGCATGCTGTAACTTCCTAGATACACTTACGAGTTCCAAGATTTTTTGGTAGATTTTTTTTGTGAGTTTTCTACGTACAAAATCATGTCATTTGCAAATATTTATTTTTCCTTGTTATACCTGTATACTTTCTAGGACTTTATTAAGTATGATGTTGATTAGGAGAGAATATTTTTACTTTATTTTTAATCTTTATTGTTCAGATTATTACAGATGCTCCTCATTTCCCACCCCCATAGCTCCCCTCTACCCAGTTCCCACAGCATCCCATGCCCTCACCCCCAAAATGTCTTCATCATTGATGTAAGATCTTTGTCCAATCTCTTCCCGCACCCCCTTACCCCCTTCTCCCCAAGAATTGTCAGTCTGGTCCCTTTCCATGCCCCTGATTCTATTACATTCACCAGTTTATTACGTTCATCAGATTTGTTATTCATTTGATTTTTAGATTCACTTGTTGACAGATATGTATTTGTTGTCACTTTGTTGTTCATAATTTTTTATCTATACCTTTTTCTTCTTCTTCCTCTTCTTAAAGAATACCCTCAGCATTTCATATAATACTGGTTTGGTGGTGATGGACTCCGTTAGCTTCTTCTCTCTGTGAAGCTTTTTATCTGACCTTCAATTCTAAATGATAGCTTTGCTGGGTAGAGTAATCTTGGTTGTAGGTTCTTGCTAGTCATTACTTTGAATATTTCTTGCCACTCCCGTCTGGCCTGCATAGTTTCTGTTGAGAAATCAGCTGACAGTCATATGGGTACTCCCTTGTAGGTAACTAACTGTTTTTCTCTTGCTGCTTTTAAGATTCTCTCTTTGTCTTTTGCCCTTGGCATTTTAATTATGATGTGTATTGTTGTGGTCCTCTTTGGATTCCTTTTGTTTGGGGTTCTGTGTGCTTCCTGGACTTGTAAGTCTATTTCTTTCACCAGGTGGGGCAAGTTTTCTGTCATTATTTCTTCAAATATGTTTTTAATATCTTGCTCTCTCTCTTCTCTGGCACCCCCATAATTCAGATGCTGGTATGCTTGAAGTTGTCCCAGAGGCTCCTTACACTATCTTCATATTTTTGGATTCTTTTTTTTTTTCTTTTTCTCTTCTGGTTGGGTGTTTTTTGCTTCCTCATATTTCAAATCTTTGACTTGATTCTTGGGATACTCTGGTCTACTGTTGAATCCCTGTATATTACTCTTTATTTCAGTCAGTGTATTCTTAATTTCTGACTGGTCCTTTTACATTATTTTTGGCATTCTCACTAAGATCCTTGTAGGTCTCATTAATTTCCTCAGATATTTCTAGAAGATTCTTGAGTAACCTTGGTTTTGAACTCTATATCCAATATTTTGATTTCTTCCATTTCTTTCATTTCTGACATGTTTCTTTGTCTCTGCATTTTGGCTGCTTCCCTGTGTTTGTTTCTTTTCTTTTTTAAAAAAATATATTTTATTGATTTTTTACAGAGAGTAAGGGAGAGAGATAGAGAGTTAGAAACATCGATGAGAGAGAAACATCGATCAGCTGCCTCTTGCACACCTCCTACTGGGGATGTGCCCACAACCAAGGTACATGCCCTTGACCGGAATCGAACCTGAGACCTTTCAGTCTGCAGGCTGACGCTCTATCCACTGAGCCAAACCGGTTTCAGCTGTTTGTTTCTATATATTGGGTAGCTGCTAAGTCTCCCTGAATTAATAGAGTGGCCTTGTGTAGCAGGTGTCCTAAAGGGCCCAATGGCTCATCCTCCCCAATTACCTGAGGTGACACTCTTGGTGCACCCCTTTTGGGCTGTGTGCACAGTCTTGTTGTAGTTAAACCTTGATTGCTGTTGGTGTCACTGGGAGGAATTGACCCCCATGCCAATGGGCTGTGAGGACCAGCTGTGTCTACAATGGAAGAGTTGCTGTGCAGGAGACACCCTTATGGGGCAGGACTTGCTTCAGTGGGGTTTTGGTACTCACTGAGTCTGCCCCTTGAGTGTGTCACTTATAGATGTGAAGAGTTATAATCTGGTATGGTCTCACACTGACCACTGGGTACACTGGCTCTTGGATCTCCAAGGGGATGCTAAGTCAGCTACTGCCTGTGGCCACCCAGTAGGAACTACAAAGAGATCTGCAGATTCCTCCTCTTTATATCAGGTTTGGAAGTGCCCAGATGAAGCCCAGCTGTGAAGCAATGCAGGCTGCTGCTGCCGGCCTTGCGCCTTCTTTTGATAGCTTTGGGGTTCCCTGACCCAGCTGCTGCCTGTGACAGGTTTTAGGCTGAGAAAGGACAGGCCATTCATATGCAAAAGCCACTGTGCACAGCTTGGGTGGGGTTGTAAATTGGGTGGGGCAGGGTCTCAGGGAATCACCAATGCAGAGCAAACAGCAATGACTTCCATTCAGCCCTGCACTGGAGAGGCCCCAGCATAAGAACAATGACCGCTGTGAGCACCTTTGAATGAAAGAGAGCTGCCCTTGCGTTCCTGCTCCAATGCCAGACAGTCCAGTTTCTCCCTGTATGTGTCTGGATCCCCCAGAGTCTCACCTGGAACTGCAGTTCAGAGCAATCAGGAGCTTGAATCTCCCTCCTGATTAAAAGAGCAGCGCACCCGCGTGCCAGCCCATTCCGTGCCTCCACACCTTCTACCAGTGTCAATGCACTGTCTTCTTTACCTTTCTGGTTGTAGTACTTCCACTCAGCCAGCTTTCCCGTGATTCTGGATGATAGTTGTTCAGTCTTTTACCGGTAGTTGTACTTTTGATGTGGTTGTGAGAGGCAGCAAGTACAGGTGTTTACCTATGCCGTCATCTTGGTTCTCTCTTTACATTTTTTACTTATTTAGGAAAATATCAACTCAAAGTATGATGGTAGCTGTAGCTTTTTTGGTAGATGCCCTTTTTCAAGTTGAGGGAGTAACCCGAACTCCTACTTTGCAGATAGTGTTTATCATGGATGAGGATTAGATTTTGTCAAAAGCTTTTTTGCCTCAATTAATATGTTTATGTGAGTTTTTTTTTTTCTTCTTCTTTAGCCTATAGATATGCTGGGTTACATTTATTTCATTTTAAATGTTTACACAAATTGCATTAATGAAATAGATATAGGTTGTGGTATATAATACCTTTTATACTTCTCTTGCATTAATTGATAAATAGATTTCAGCTTTGATTCTCTGTATTGACCCCTGTCTCTAGATTTTGGGTGGTAATTTGCCCTACAATCTCAGTTCTTGAATGACTCTAAGAAAAGTAATTGGTTTTTAGATTTTCCAGCTTTTTTCTTATAAGAATAAACGTTATGACTTCTAAGCTCTTTAAATGTTGAAGCTAAAGCTGGAAGCCTCCTTGCATGTCCTTCCCAGTTTAAAAATTAGTATCTTAATCCTTACAAATTACTGTCCTCCAAAGCAAATGGTTTCTGTAAAATTATTGCAAAATAGTAATACTTCTCTTTCCAATTTTTCCATAGTCACAAGATTAAAAGAACTCAACAAACTAATTTGTTTCTTGTTTCTTTTTTTCTTTCATATTACTCACTTTTCTATTTCTTTGGTTTTGAGTAATAGCTTTTCTCTATTAATATATGTATATGCTACCAGAAACAATGTATTATTTTCAAAATGTAGGAAGGTCTCTAGCCATAGACTTATCTCCTCAGTTCATACTCAGCAATGTCATTAGATACATAAGTAAATGCCATAATTTTTGCCAGTGAAATTAGATGAGAGATTATTCTAGAATACCTATGCTAAATCTATATCACAAAATGTCTAGACAGTAAAAAAATAAGACCAGTATAACAAAATTAAATTTAACTGGAATCTTCTACATTGCATTTCCTCCAAGTGGTAGTTACTAGCAATGAAAAATAAAGTAATCAAATTCAGTGGCAGTCAACAGGCTATCAAAGCATCATATGTTACAGTAAATGTCCTTTAGATGCATTATTTCATACTAGAGGCCCGGTGCACGAAATTCGTGCACTGGGGAGGGTGTCCCTCAGCCCAGCTTGCACCTTCTCTAATATGGGACCCCTCGGGGGATGTCCAACTGCAGGATTAGGCCCGATTCCTGTGGAATCGGGCCTAATCCTGCAGTTGGACATCCCTCTCACAATCCGGGACCGCTGGCTCCTAACCGCTCACCTACCTGCCTGATTGCCCCCTAACTGCTTCCTTGCTGGCCTGATTGACACCTAACTGCTCCTCTGCGGGCCTGATTGCCCCCAAATACCCTCCCCTGCTGGCCTGATCACCCCCAAGGCTTTTATTAGTATAGATATGACCCTGCACAGAAAATTTTACTAACCCTGCTTTACAATAAGGGCTTGACGATTGAATCATTAGGACCAGACACCAAGATTTCCTTTCTTTGAATAGTGGAGGGAATACTTATCTTGTCTTTAAGTTGCCTGGAAATTAAAATGAGATAATGACTTAGAAAAGTATAAAAGCACCACATAAAGACAACTGTCTTTTTAATGAAGTAGCAAAATGAAAAACACGTTTTATTCTCCCCTTCCTTCCTTTACAGCTTTTATTTAAACTTTGAAATTTATAAAAATTTCACTCCAATTTTCATTTCTTTACATTCAACATTATTTTGTATTGGTTTCAGGTTTTATATTAGTTACAGAATAGTGGTTAGACAATCATATACTTTACAAAGTGTTCCCCGATATTTCTAGTACCCACCTGGCATCATACCATCATTACAACACTACTGACTATATTCCCTATTTAAGTGACAATGGGTTTACAGGTTCTTTCAATCTTTCTTTTGTGTTTTTTGTCCTTCCTTTTCTTTCTCACTTCTTCCCTCATTTTCTTCATATAGTATCTCAATTGGCCATCAAAGCTCAGTGAAGGCACTTGGACACGCTTCATCCATTTTACAGACCAGGAAACTGAGGCCAATTCCAGTTGGCTGTGGAACTTGACTCAGCACACAGGAAGCCCTCAGAGCCATGCTCTTTGCGCTTCCTAAGGGGCAGCAGCCCAGCAAACAGAAGAAACCTTCCAGTCATGCTTCCGAGCCTTTTTCTCGAGCACCTCTTCATTGTGGATGCTCCACATTCTTTCCTCTCCCCCCATTCTTTACTGCCCCCCTTCTCTGAAGCAGGTGGAAGGCTTCCCACTCACTGCCTAGGCATGCTCTGCTATGGGGCAGGGTGTAGCGAGCTTGCTTTTGGGTGAAGGCAGGAGCAGTAGTCACTGCCTCTGAAGTGTGAAGGCCGCCTGAGCGAGGCCCATTAGCACTGGGAGCTTCTCTGAATCACTTCAGTCAGTCCAGTACCCTGGAGTGCAGCACCCCTTCATGGAGGTGGCTCCACCCCTCAACCCCCGCCTCAGGGGTGAGGGTCCTTGCCCCTCTGCCAGGAGTCCTTCCATGCCCCTTGATCCCTGACTGGGCCCACCCACATCTTGGGGGTACTGCAGAACCTCTGTCTCTCTGCAGATGAGGCAGATCCCTGCCCTAGGTCTCCGCAAAGCTATGAATCTCTGGCCAGAGGTCTGGTCTGGGTCTCAGCAACCACATGCCTACAATGTTCCCAGGGACCCTGGGAGGGGCTGGGCGAGTCCTGCCACGCCCCCCTCCAGAGTGGCGATCGCCACCCGGGACCCCCGGGAGCGCCTGGCTCGGCCCGGACACGCCCCCCCGGGTGGCGATCGCCGCATGGGGACCCCCGGGAGCGCCTGGCTCGGCCCGGACACGCCCCCCTGGGTGGCGATCGCCACCCGGGACTCCCGGGAGCGCCTGGCTTGGCCCGGACACTTCCCCCCTGGTGGTGATCGCAGCCCGGGACCCCCGGAACTAAGAGGATTGGGCGCCGCCATCTTGGTCTTCTCAACGGCCAGATAGGCCACCCGGAGTCCCGCCCCCAGCCTCTACCAGGCCCAATCATGGGCATAGCGGAGGTGCGGTCAATTTGCATGTTTCTCTATTATAAGGTAGGATAATTCTTTAAAACACCACATATAGGCCCAGCTGGTGTTGCTCAGTGGTTAAGCATCAACCCAGGAACCAAGAGGTCACCAGTTCAATTCCCAGTTGGGCACATGTCTGGGCTATGGGCTCAATCTCCTTGCTGCGGGGTGTGCGGAGGCAGCAGATTGATATTTTCCTCTCACCAATGTTCCTATCTCTATCCCTTTACCTCTCTCTCTAAAAATCAATAAGAAACATATTTAAAAAACCAAAACCACATACAACATATAGCAATATAATTATTATTATCTTGTAAAACAACTGAGGACCCAAGAGGTTAATTTTTCTGATACAAAATCAAATAGTATTAGAACAAATACTTGAATGCTAATATGAACTCACTATGCAACTACAAATTTAAAAACATTGTTTTTATGTCACAGAGATAAAACTGATTGCATTATTTATAATTGTGTTTAATAATTTTGTAGGGCATATGGAAAATTTTAGTGCACACAGAAATGAATATAGAATGAGTGAACACTTTTAAAGGTGTCCAAAGAACAATGGTTGAAGATGCTCAGAAAACAAGGTTATGATGACTCTCCTCAATGACAAAACAAAATAAAACAAACAAACAAAACAAATGGTCTTGGAAGAATACTAGTGATGGAGTGGATTTTAGATCCTCAACTTCTTCATATTTAATGATTTGTGTCTTGCATCTAAAAAAAAAAGGATGAGCTACTCTTTTCTCTGAACTGTGAGAGAGAGGAAAGAAGAGAGTGAGACATTAATCAGTTGCCTCTCATATGTGCCCTGACTGGGATTGAACCTGTAACCTAGGTATGAACCTGACTGGGAATATAACCTGCAACCTTTTTTTGGTGTATTATGGGACTACATTCCAACCAACTGAGTCACCTGGCCAGGGCTGTACCATCTATCTTAGCATGACTAATCCCCTTGACAAATACATTCCGTGTACACATGTGTGTCAAAAAGGCAAGAATTATAAAATATCTGAGGGCTGTGGATGAAAAAGGGGCCACATACTACACCCAACAAACTCAGGGGTGGCCTACATGTTGGCCTTACAAACTCCTAAAATAAGCACATAGGATGGTCTGAAATTAAAACTTCCTAAGTAAAAGCAAGTCATGTGGGTAGTCATGTCCTAGACAAGTATCTTCCTTGACAAAGGTCCTTCTTTACCTTAACTGAACCTATTTCCTTTTTGCATCTACCAATAATATACCTTCGGAATGTCAGAAGTAGCTTTTTTTTACCAGACTCCTCAAGATACAATTTCCCACTTGTCACCATCTCTATGCCATGTAAATGTTAATTGTTAACAATCCTGTACCCACCAATATAAAATAAGTATGTGTTTATTTGCTTTAGTTTTTATCCAATCCCAGATATTTCCCCACTTTGCTTTCTTCTCCCTCCCTAATAAATCAATAGATTTGATGTTATGCCCTTATCTTCCCCTTTGATTGTAATCAATTAAAAAAAGGTGCAAAACTACCATTCTTTGGAGCATTATCAATTTGTTGAGATTTTGCTTCTTGGCAATTGTTGTCATTTTGGCTCAAATAAACTCATAAAAATTATCTACAGGTTTAGACATTTCTTAAGTCAACACGGCATTTCTCCTTTCTTTGTTTCTTTTCTTTTTTTTTTTTTGCAGTTATTCATTCATAACATTCTATTTGGTCAACATTTCTATAGATCTAGACAATGGAGTGTGCCCATCCGGGAATAGGGAGAGATGGAGATACATTAGATCTCTTATAGCAAGAATAAAGTAGGATAGAAAATTTGGATTCTTAAGTTTTGCAACAATACCAATAGTCTGAAAAACCTGGTCATTAGTTTATAAGAGAAAAATAAATGTGTCTTTTAATATGTATTAAACTATCAAGAGTGAAACCTAGATGACAAGATTACAAATTATTTCACAGTATGGGAAGAATTTCAAAGGTTCCTCTTAAATTAAGAATTTTGTGACCACTTAGTGCTTGAAGGAAGAATAGCAAGGGGAAAAAAGAGTCTGAAGTAGGCAAGGAAAGCAGTAAGATTCATATAGAACCCTTCATACGCTGATGAATCTGGGGAGGTGTTTGGTATGTTAACAGCTGGAGGGAAATACCAGGCAAAGCTCTTACTGCCCTGCTTCTCCTGAGAGGAAACTTCTCATGGGGAGGCCTTGCACTGACATGGGGTGATCTCAGGCAGGAAAAAAGGTAGAACAGAGTCAATATGCAGAGAGAAGGATCATTTAATAATCTCAAACTTCACTAAACTTGCTTGTAGTGCATTAGCACACAATTTCTTACATCTCTTTAATGATTAGAGAGGTTTGCCTAATTAAAAGCATGTTGGGAAGATCAGGGGCTGTATAGGGAATACAAAGAGGCTTAGCAGGCATGGGGAAAGGAAATCAAAGATGTTGCATGGCCCTCATGGAGGGTTACTGGGACCTCAGAGAGCCAAGAGAAAAACCAGATCATGTATAAAAAAAGCAGCCAAGGGCTTCAGTGGCTATTACCAGGCTCTCATCCAGGGAAGGACCAGTTTGCCTCAGCTTTTACTGTCCAGGGATCAGCTCAAACCAGATGCTCCACAGAGGATACTATAAGGAACCAGTGGACACAACATAAATCTGCAGATACCTCTCTCCTCTGCTGTCACAAAGTTATGGAAAGCCAATATTCTCTCCATACCCAAACCCAGGGGGAGAACAGAACCCATACCTGATGCATTAGCATCAGAGGAACTTACAAAGGAGAAATAAAAATCAGAGTTTCTAATTACATTAAAATGACTTGCTTTTCCCTTTAACCTACTCTAAATCAAAGGAATTTTAATCTGGACATATCAGTGTTTTCTTTGTAAAAACCATTTACTTGCAGAAATATTATTAGCAATTTTCCCATTATGTTATTGATTTGCTTGGATTATTTTAAACCAGGGTATTTTATTTTATTTTCTGAAATGTTAATGTGGGGGTACATGAGAGGCTAAATAGTCATCTCAGACGATGATTCAAGAAAATGAATTTATTGAAGGAAGCAGGGATAGGAGATGGAGATATCCATAGGGAAGGGCTACCCAGAGAAAAGGGGGCCTTGGAGACAGGTTCAGGGGGTGAGCCTGGAATGAGCTGCCATTGCCCATTGCTCCCCTGATTGCAAGTCTCATGGGGTCCCTTAGAGGTTAGGGGACACATGCTTGTGGGGGAAGAGGAGAGGGAAAGGAATGGCATGGTGTGCTCTTTAGAGGGAGGGTCCTTTGTCCTGAGCATATTTTTTCTCTTTCTTGAAGGTGGAAATCTTAGGAAAGGTCTCAGGGGAGGGTCTTCATAAAATATTCATCAGCTTGCCCTAGCTGGTTTGGCTCAGTGGATAGAGCATTGGCCTGTGGACTAAAGGGTCTCGGGTTTGATTCTGGTCACTGGCACATGCCCAGATTGTGGGCTCAATCCCCAATGGAGCGGTGTGTAGGAGGCAGCCAATCAATGATTCTCTCTCATCATTGACATTTCTATCTCTCCCTTCCTCTCTGAAATCAATAAAAATATATTTTTAAAAAAATATTCATCAGCTTTTCAGGTGTGCTATTTTAGGGTCATGGTCTCCACTGATTGGTCGGTGCCAGGACAGGAGGGTCATTAGTCAATGCAGCTGGTCCTGAGGCAGTCACTGTGCCACTTGTCTGCTTCTGCTGCTTTTCTGGACTTGGAGCTAAAATACAACTGAGGCCTAGATGTGATCTTAGTGAGGAAAAGCTCAGGGGGTCTAAACTGCATGACCAGTGGTATGCTAGGGGAGGATAGGTTACCCTGGGAGTGAGAACTTTGTTTTCCCAGTTTTGCCCCTTGCTAGGCATCCAGAACTTTCTACCTTGGTGAGTTTCTGTACCTGGCCATCCGTCCTTGCTCTGCTCATGTCTAACATTTACCTTATTGAAATTTATAGGAAGGAATGTTAATATCAGCTTCAAACTTTAATTTTACATACTTTGAGAAAGTTTTAAACATAACAAAATACAAAATAGTACACCTTGCTGTTAGGTAGGAAACTAGACCTGAGTGGCCAGGATGGGGTCCTGACAGGGACCAGCCCAACATAGCCTTTGGACCATGTCTCCATGGGCAGCCCTGCAGGCAGCAGACCACCAGGGAGCCAAATGGAACAAGCCTGTTCTCTGTGCAAGCCCGAAGGAAGACAACATGACCTCAGTGCTACCTCACTGGGGCCCAGGACTAACTGTAATAAAATCAGCATTGAGGTTTTGACTGCTCCTCTCCCCCAACTGCTCACCCCCTCTATCCCTTCTCCTGTGGGCTTTTCTGTGTACCTTACATGTAAGGGCATGTTCAGAGGAAATACAGTTATATCATCCCTGGATGCAAATGCAAGTCTCCACCCAGAAAATCCCTCACTTAAACCAAACAGTCCATGGAGCTAGGGGACATTGTTTCTACTGAGTGGTCTGCTCCTCGCTTGGAGTGTATTTTCAATAAATCCCTCTTGGCTTTACTTTTATTTTGTTGGCCTGCAATTCTTTTCTGTGCTGAGAAGAACGGAGGCCCCAGCTGGTAACATTCCCATACGTTTGCTCCAGCTTTATACATTCTAAAATGTGCATCATAAAGAACCTGTGTCCAGAAACACATTAACAATATCACGGTACATATAACACATATATGCTACATTATAAAAAACTAAAGCAAATTTATTTTCCATTGATTCTGATACAGCTCGTAAAAGAAAAAAAAAAGAAAAACCAATAAGCACTTAAGGTTACAAAATAAAAAGGAATACAGAAAACACGTGCTGCTTATAAAATTTTTCTAAGAATATTATACAATTTAGCTCCAAGTTTTAGAATGTCACATGTGCATATTTGTACTCTACTAAGTATAGAAGACAACTGTTCTTTTTTGATGAGCAAGATGTTATTCTTATTAAATGAGCACTTGAATTTTTTTCCACTATTCGAATGTATAAAAATCAAATGATAGCCCTAATTTATTGAGATTTTCTTCCATTTTAACCAGCTATCTTCTCCTTCATCAGTTTTTTTTTAACTTAAGTGTAATCCTATATAATAAAGAGCTAATATGCTAATTAGACCAGATGGCAGAACAACCTTCCAGAACGATCAGTGGGCGGGGCTGTGAGGTAGCCGGGGCCACAAGGCAGCCGGGGCTTCGAGGGCTGAGTTCCTTGCACAAATTTTGTGCATCGGGCATCAGGCCTCTAGTTGTTACATAACACTAGAGGCCCCGTGCACGAATTTCGTGCACAGGGGCGGGGGTGTGTCCCTCAGCCCAGCTTGCACCCTCTCCAATCTGGGACCCCTCAAGGGATGTCCAACGGCCTGTTTAGGCCCGATCCCACTGGACATCCCTCTAACAATCCAGGACTTCTGGCTCCCAACAGCTCACCTGCCTACCTTCCTGATTTCCCCTAACCGCTTCTGCTTGCTAGCCTGATTACCCCCTAACCACTCCCATGCCAGCCTGATTGATGTCTAACTGCTCCCCTGCCAGCCTGTTTGCCCCCAACTTCCCTCCTCTGCCGGCCTGTCCCTACTCTGTAGGGTTGATTGCCTCCAACTGCCCTCCCTTGCAGGCCTGGTCCCTCTCAACTGCCTTCCCTTGCAGGCCTGGTACCTCCCAACTGCCCTCCCCTGCTGGCCATCTTGTGGTGGCCATCTTGTGTCTACATGGGGGCAGGATCTTTGACCACATAGGGGCAGCTATCTTGATCTTGTGTGTTGGAGTGATGGTCAAGCTGCATATTACTCTTTTATTAGATAGGATAGAGGCCTGGTGCATGGGTGGGGACCAGCTGGTTTGCCCTAAAGGGTGTCCTGGATCAGGGTGGGGTTCCCTTGGGGCGTGGAGAGGCCTGGGCGAGGGGCCTGTGATGGTTTGCAGGCCAGCCACGCCCCTGGCGACCCAAGCAGAGGCTCTGGTATCTGGAATTTATTTACCTTCTACAATTGAAACTTTGTAGCCTGGAGCGGAGCCAAGCCTCCTGCTCCATCTGTGGCTGCTGCCACTTCTGTTTGAATTTGTTTACCTTCTATAATTGAAACTTTGTATCCTTGAGTGGAGGCCTCGGCCCGCCAGAGTGTGTGGAGCTTCACTTTCTTTGGTTATTATTTGCTACTCATTAAACTTGGCTTCCTCTGTTGCCAGGGAGACCCAAGCCTCCCTTCTGGTAGCCATCTTGGTTGGAGTTAATTTGCATACTTGCCCTGATTGGCTGGTGGGTGTGGCTTGGCTGGTAGGCATGGCTTATGTAGCAGAATGATAGTTAATTTGCATATTACTCTTTTGTTAGAGAGGATGAGATTAGTTTTAGGTGTACAACATAATAATTAGATATTTGTATATATTGCATAATGATCACCACAATAAGTTTACTTAAAATTTGTCACCATTCATAATTTAATTCATAATAAGATTATTTAAAATGTATCTAATCATGAAGAAAAATATATTCATGGAAAAATGCATAGCAATATGTACAACATTCAGGAACCTGTTCAAAATTTCTCTGTAGTTGGATTTAGCATACAAATCTTCCATCTGACATTTTTAAGAAGACATTGAAGGTTATACACAAGCTTCAATTAAATTGCATGACTCCAGATCTGCTAGTGCTTCCAAGTGGTTATAGTCATATATGTACCATTTTCTACTTAATCATTAGTTATTTAATTTATATACTTTTATGAAATCAGGCACATTATTCAAAACCTCTTGGACCAAAGGGTTTAAGGTAGAAAAAGGATGGATTAGGAATAAATTTCTGCCACTAATTTTCATTCTTCTACTTGGAAGATGGAATATTGTGGGTTCTGAAATATTAGATACCTCTTGTTTTTTATATAAAAAAGATATCAATGGAATAACTTAAAAGAATATAATTTAGCCAACTCAAAAAACACGCCAAAAAACTAAGCCTATTTATATATGGAATGTGAGAGCTGTGGAGTAGCAAAAGGGATGCTGATAGCACTCAATCTTTTCTCGAGGATTTTTTTTCTCTGAAGACAAGAAAGAATGTCTGTTCTCTCTATTTGGGGGGGATATTATTTTACTTATTATATTTCTATGTAAAGGCACATAATCAAAACTTATGTATAATTGAAAGCAACTAAGAATCAGGTTGATTATGTGATTAAGACTCTAAAGAAAAACATAAAAACTCCCTGTAAAACATGCAATGTTTTAATTTTCTATTCAGAATTTTTAAACCTCTATTAGAAGATTCCATCCTATTTAAAACTTGTCAGTACTACAGTTATTCTGATGAAATTACAATAAATGTCAGTGAATAAGAATTTTAATAAGTAAAATCATTTCTGAATTAAGCATGTTTTCATCCCCTCCAGAACTTCACCACCTGTTCCAGCAGCGTATTATTCTGTCTCAGAATGAAGAATATTCATATTTCCCCAAAGGTGACAATTAAGCTAGTTCAGTCTTGGAGTTTGTAAAACATCAGGTTAGCATTTCCCCGAGATCATCAAACCTTAACTTAGCCAAAACACACACAACAGCAGAATGGAATGACTTGGGTAGTTCTGGGAATATGATGACCATATTAATAATGGATCCCTGGCATCTCTTGTTTTGATATTAGATACATTTTCTTAATAGCTCCTTATTATTTCCTTCACTGAACAAAACAAGGGCAACATGTGCTAATGAGAGAAGATGCGTAATTTAAGATATGCATTCTTACGTACATATGCACATAGGTACTTGTCTAAATTCACAAACTCTTAAAATAAATATTTTAATCAGGAAAAGTAATTGATTGCCAGACATTATTTAAAATATTTAGTGTACTAGACATAGAGAGTTGGCACTTTCTTGTTTTCTTTTTGCATTTATTTACCACTAATCTTAAAGATGAAGGGTTTTTCATTTGTTTAGCAGCTTAAACATTCACTATCTCACCATTTTAGGCTCCTCTCCATGGGGCACTTAAGGATCCTTATGATATCCCCCAGCATGAGTGACTCCTTAGAGGACAAAGGCATGGAGTGGCCATAATGCCTTTGATTACCTGTCTCAGCTCTCATTGTCATTTTGGCAATACTCTTATTGATTACACAGGTAAGTCCTTCTTGATGGGGGAAAGGATTACAGAGGAATCTGAATATCAGGAGATGAAGTTCATCAAGGTCCATATTGGACACTCTGTTCAATATTTAGCTTTAAACTATAATCAAGGAAGATTGAAAATGAAATTATTGCTATTTTATGCACAAGCACTTTTTCAGAACCCCTTTCCGCCTAGTATAAGTTGCTGAGTTTGGCTTTTAAAGAGTGTCAAAATACTCTTCAAAAGAGATCTCTCACTTTTCCTAATTGAAAGGATTTATTCAAGTCAAGAGAGTAATCTCAAATGTTTTACTCATTTTCTTCTTTAAAGTGAAGGCTTTTGTCCACTATTTCACATATGCCCTGTCTTCTAGTATTTAATATAATTTCTCTTTCCAGGCCTCATTCGTGTCTTACCTAATTGACTATGAAAAACACCAAAAACTCTATCCTACTCAAAAAATTCTAACCATCAATTCAAACACATAAGGTATTCTTTCATCATTAGCAAATAACATGTGTAAAGTGCTTTTTGTTAAGAAGAATAAAATTTTCTTGAATGGACAACATCTTGTACTCTTAAATTTCTCAGTGCATCATTAGGATAAGTCTGAGCACAAAATAAGAATTATGCAGTTGAATTATATATCAAAAGGTAACTCATCTTCCACAGTGCTCTGTGCCAGAGGTACTCCAACCTATCTTGATGGAAAGACTCTTCAGATGAGTGATGAATGTTGCCATGGCTCTTTAGCCTGCATTATTCCATTTCCTACCATTAATTCATGATTATTTTCCTGAAAAAAAAAATTCCTATTGATCACACTAACTTAGAAAAATAAAGTTCTAGAATATATTTTATAAAACTACTCTCCAGTGAGATTTACTTTCTTGTTAAAAGATTTCTTTTAAATATGAACTGCTATTTTATAAAAATCTTCATCCTGGGGATTTTGTCGTAACTCAATTAAATCTGACAGCACATTTCAAATTTTACTTTTACTTTAACAAATTACTGTACCAAACTTCCTTCAGGCTGTACTTTGATTATTAATTAGCACACACATCATGTAGCTAAAGGAAGATAGGCATTTTATGGCAAGAGTTTTTTCTCCTAATGAAGTGTAACAGCTTATTCATTTCCAGTGTCTTTGGTTAACTTTTAAAAATCTTAAAAACTCTTAGTTGTAGGACATAAACTTCTGTGATTTCAGCTGTGATTCTTGGTATATATTACTACCACTTTATAATTTAGTAATGATTTCAATCTAGAAATATAGCTTCACTTTCTTTGGTTATTATTTGCTACTCATTAAACTGAGTGCTTATATTGATACTAGAGGCCAGATGCATGGAATCCATGCATGGGGTGGGGGGGTCCCTCAGCCCGGCCTGCACCATCTCCAATCCAGGACCCCTCGGGGGATGTTCGACTGCCTCTCGCAATCTGGGACCACTGGCTCCTAACCGTTCACCTGCCTGCCTGCCTGATCACCCCTAACCCCTCTGCCTGCCTGCCTGATTGCCTCTAACCACCTCTGCCTGCCTGATCACCCCTAACCACCTCTGCCTGCCTGCCTGATTGCGCCTAACTGCTCCCCTACTCGCCTGATTGCCCCTAACCACCTCTGCCTTGCCCTGCACCCAGGACCCAGGATTCCCTCCTCTGGCCGGTTGCAGGAACCCATGACCTGGGCTTCCCTCCCTCTGGCTGACCACAGGCACCCAGGACCTGGGCTGGCTTCACCCGGGCCGGCCGCAGCCACAGGGGACCGTGGGCGGGCGGCTTGTACCTCTCCCAGCCCACAGGCGCAGGCACAGCTGCTGGCGCCCAGGACAGCGGGGCGGGTGGCTTGTCCATCTCCCAGGCCGCAGCCTAGCTGGTCCCCATTCCTCTCTCACAAGCTCATTTGTGCCTGGCTGGTTCCTATTCCTCTCTCCCCAGTGTTGAGTGTCAGAGACATTACAGCGTGCGGGTGTGAGGGCGTGATAGCGTGAGGGCATGATGACCATTTGCATATAGAATAAATGTTTACAATGCTCTGTAATCTGTAGATTTTTTTCTGAATTATGAAAAACATCAGAATCTTCTTAGTCATCTGTTGGAAAAGATAGGCTACATGCATTGAATATATACTGTAGGAACTCAGGAAGCTTTTATTAATTTATCAGTAATAGATGTATTCTGCTACACCAGTTTGAACCACAAAGTATATTTACAAGTGATTTTCAGTCTCACTTATCCTGTAATGCCCTCTTCTCCTCCCTGGCTTTGCCTTCCTGTAACAATTCAAGAAGATATCTGAATTCTGACTCCTATTCAAACAATTAGTCATGATTGCTCTTTGTTTGAGCCTGCATTATTTTACAACCATCACTTGTGCTGTGTCACCTGACTTGAAGACAGCTGACCAGAGGTCTCAAGAAATTCTTTGGTGGCCACTGCCACCTCAGTCATCTCTAGCACACATTGTTTCTCATCCAGGCAATGAGGCTGCAGCAGTCTCTTATAGTCACAAGCAACTACTGTAAACAATCATCACTTTTATAGTCTTTCAAAATATAAAAGACAAAAATTCTTTCTACAAGCCACATAGTGGTTTGATCAGATAAGGATGTTTCATATAAAATCTTGCCTGACAGTTCAACTGAGTTACTATTTAAGTTTAACCTCCCCAGGAATTTTGGGCTATGCTAGATTGTAGTGTCAGCCACATCATAGGTTTCTATTCACAATATACACTGAGTGGACAGATTATTTTTTTATTATGATCTATGAATGCATAATAATCTGGCCACTCAGTGTGTGTGTATGTGTGTGTGTGTGTGTATGTGTGTGTATACATATATATCCTATCTAATAAAAGATTAATATGCAAATTTACCATCACTCCAACACACAAGATGGCTGCCCCCATGTGGTCGAAGATGGCTGCCCCCATGTGGACACAAGATGGCTGCCACAAGATGGCTGGCAGGGGGGTGGCAGTTGGGAGTGACCAGGCCTACAAAGGAGGGCAGTTGGGGACGATCAAGCCTGCAGGGGAGGGCAGTTAGGGGTGACCAGGCCGGCAGAGAAGGGAAGTTGGGGGCGACCAGGCCTGCAGGGAAGGGCAGTTGGGGGAGGGGACCCAGGCCTGCAGGGGAGGGCAGTTAGGGGCAAACAGGCTGGCAGGAGAGCAGGTAGGCATCAATCAGGCTGGCAGGGGAGTGGTTAGGGGGTGATCAGGATGGCAGGCAGAATTGGTTAGGGGCAATCAGGAAGGTAGGCAGGCAAGCAGTTGGGAGCCAGCAGTCCTGGATTGTGAGAGGGCTGTCGGACATCCCCCAAGGGGTCCCAGATTGGAGAGGGTGCAAGCTGGGCTGAGGGATTTCATGCACCAGGCCTCTAGTATATATATATGTGTGTGTGTGTGTGTGTGTGTGTGTGTGTGTGTGTACACATATACATATGTGTGTGTGTGTGTGTATATATATATATATATATATATATATATATATATATATATATATACTAGAGGCCTGGTGCACAAAATCCCTCAGCCCAGCTTGCACCCTCTCCAATCTGGGACCCCTTGGGGGATGTCCGACAGCCCATTTAGGCCCGATCCCAGTAGGATTTATATATATATATATATATATACACACACACATACGCACAGGAATTTTGTGCACCAGGCCTCTAGTACATATGTGTGTGTGTGTGTGTGTGTGTGTGTGTGTGTGTGTGTTGTGTGTGTGTGTGTGTGTGTATACACATATTAGAGGCCCGGTGCATGAATTCGTACATGGGTGGGGTCCAGCGAGCCTGGCCAGGGGAGGGGATATGGGCAGTTGGCCGGCCTGCCTGCTGGTTGAACTCCTGGTCGATGGGACAATTTGCATATTAACCTTTTATTATATAATATATACACTGAGTGGCCAGATTATTATGTGTTCAGAGATTATAATAATCTGGCCACTCAGTGTAGGTTTATATTACAACTGTTAGTCTGTTTCTGCAGGATCAAGTTCACAGGTTTCATTTCTTTCTTTCTTTCTTTTTTAAATATATTTTTATTGAGTTCAGAGAGGAAGGGAGAGGGAGAGAGAGATAGAAACATCAATGATGAGAGAGAATCATTGATTGGCTGCTTCTTGCACACCCCATACTGGAGATCCAGCCCACAACCCGGGCATGTGCTCTGACCAGGAATCAAACCATGACCTACTCGTTCATAGGTCAATGCTCAACTACTCAACTACTGAGCTACGCTAACTGGGCTCATATATATATATATATATATGGTGATTTTTATATTAGGGGATTCATTACCGAGCAGTGTGGTTCACTCTCACATGTATAAAGTAATACAAATTTCAGGAGAAAGGTAATGAGGTCTTTGTTCTTGCCCTCTACGAAGGCATCTTGGCTCTTTATAAATAATTGTCTCCACTGCTCCTCAGCAATCATTAAGTATATGAATATATTTTTCATGAAGATAAAAAATAAGTCCAACCTTAGCATAAAAATTGATACATCTGAGAACATGCACATGGATGTGTACTTGCCTTAATGTGTGTGTATATGTGTATTCATATGTAGTAGCTTTTTGTTTGTTTGTTTTTAATGCATTCTTCATTAGAAAATCTAGGTACAAACTAGAAACAAATTAAAATACAACTGCCAACAGAGATAACTTGAAAAAGCAAATAAAAGTAAGAGTTTTCAAAGAACTTATATGCATATGTGTATTGCTCATGAACACAGACAGTAGGGTAGTGAAAGCCTGGGGTGGGGCGGGAACTGGGTGGTGGGGGCAACAATAAAGATAAAAATAGTAAGGCTTTTATTTTTCTTATTGTGTACTGATAGAACTCTAGGTACCACACTATAGGCAGAAATACAAACAATAATAATAAAGAAGCAACATATAACTAGTTGTTTCTAAGAGAGTAATGTGATGTCTCATGGACTCTCCTAGAATTAAAATATGATCATTCTGAATTATAATCTTTGTAAAATGGTAAAATTGTAAACCAAGTACTTAAAAGTACAAATTTTTCTGTTGTTTACCTCTTCTGCTATCAGTTTATCTTCCCATGTCTTTGTTATGCATTTAATGACCACAGAAACCTGTTACTTTTGCTATCCTGGGTTTCAAATCATTTTACTTGAGGGGGTTGCTCACTGATGCTATTTTCAATTTTCAGTCTAGTGGTGAGCTTAATGAGCCACTTAAAATACAGCAGATTTCCATCTATAAGTTTATCTCCCTGATAACAAAGTCTAAAACCCTGTTGTTGGCTGCCAGATCTCATAAGCAAAACACAACTGGTTTATTTCAAACTGTCAAGCAATGCTTATAAAATACACTAATCACATCTCTCAGTAGTCAGAATGCCACACATGTATATGCTTATGAACCAACCAATTACATTTAAACTAATAAATTTAAATTACTGAGTATCCTGATAACTACAACATTTGATCAATGTTAAGATATATTTATAAATTTACCATTTGATGGGATGCTATAATTATGATATGAAGTTGAAAACCAATGAAACATAATGATAAGATAAATTATAAGACAGGTATTATAAGTTATCAATGAGTGACAAAGTGGACAAAATGATGAGTAGATACTCACGTAGCATTATCGACTTTAAACAGAAAGGCCACTTCAAAGCTTTTCTAGACAATTCTGTCACTTAATAAAAATTTAAAACATCAGAATTCCTGATGTTTTAAAACATTCTGTCATTGCAAATAAATCATCATTTATAATTTCTTCAATATTTAATTTTCTGAAAATTAGTAATAGAAAAGCATAATGCTAATAAAATGGCATCTGTTTTGATTTATTTGTATGTATAGTGAGTGAGTGTCTACTCTGTTATCCTGCTCTCTTGAGGACTTCTATCTAAGAAGTGATGTCACCTCACAAGAATGGGGAAGCAATGAATCACAATGCATGTTTACAATCATTTTAGTCACTCTGATAATGGACAATGAAGTCTCCAAGAATTCACTTCAGTGCAGTGCCAAAATCTAATGTAATACTTGTAATATTTGTCTATTTTCATAAATTTTTATGCTGTTGTCTTGCTTTGTTTCCAATAATGTATTTTAATGAGATATAATATAAATATGATAAAATGCACAGATAAATCTATGGTTTAGTGAGTTTGAAAAATGCGTAACAGCCAGTAACATACACCCTTATCAAGACAGAGCATTTCTATTGTTTCTTTATGCCCTTGGTGTAAAGAGGCCGGGTCATTAATAGCAATAAGAAATAACTCTCAGAAACCACATCACTCTCTTAGTACTACTGAGAAGTGAAGCAAGACTTCAGTCACACACCCCTGAAAATCAAACTAAAGAAATGAAAATTCAGAATCAAGAAGCTGCCACTACTGAGGCCACAGCTGTCTCTTAACACATTGGAAGCTGGATGAAGAGCCTTGAATGATGGCTACAGAAAATCTTCAAATGTCTACAACCCTGTTTTCCACCAAAAAGACAAAAATGATCAGAATATTGGCCTCTGCTTCATTTTTATCTTCCAAAATTCATGCACATGTTTTTAATTTTGTTTTCATCCAGAACCAAAGATACAAGGGAATATGAGAAGTAAAATGGTAGCTTTCCAACTTCTCTATGAAGGGAGAGAAGAATAGAAATTGAGAAAGACAATCCACCATATCTACCTCACAGTTCATGAGTGGCACTTCATATTAAATGCAAACAAGCAAACAAACAAAAATGCAAACAACCACATTTTCTAAACTCATTAAAATTAAGATATTTTAATAATTGGAGTTCCAAAAAATAATTGAAAAATGTCCTACAATAATGACTTAGAGATTTGGTTTTATATGTATTTAGATTGCATTGGAGGAAACTATACTCTGATAGATCCTCCCTTCCCCCAACTGATGGACGGAGTATGACGTAAACTGTACCTGCAGCCTGGACATTCCTGAGCACCTAACCAGGCACCTTATATAAACTGTACATTGAACCACCAATCAGCACCTGCCAAATACCCTAAGCCCCCGATTCCTAAGTACCTAAGTGCCTAATCATGTGCCTTATATGAAACCACCAATCAGTGTTGCCGAGTACCCTAAGCCCCATCCCTTCCCTTTCCTCCCCTCAAAAGGCGCCTTCACCCCTGCACATGTGCTCTCTTCCTTTGCAAGGCAGCCCGGCAGGGTCCTTCTCCTCTAATAAAGCCTGTAGTCCTAGTTTTCGGCCCTCTGTCTCATCTTTCATACTCCAATTAATAAATTTGTTGGACTTTGAATTTAGAATCTTATTTCACAACAAGAGGCCTGGTGCACGAAATTTGTGCACAGGGGCGGGGGGTGTCCCTCAGCCCAACTTGCACCCTCTCCAATCTGGGACCCCTCGAGGGATGTCCGACTGCCTGTTTAGGCCTGATTCCACCAGACATCCCTCTGACAATCCAAGACTGCTGGCTCCCAACTGCTTGCCTGCCTGCCTTCCTGATTTCCCTAACTGTTTCTACCTGCCAGCCTGATCACTCCCTAACCACTCCCATGCCAGCCTGATTGATGTCTAACTGCTCCCCTGCCAGCCTGTTTGCCCCCAACTTCCCACCTCTGCTGGCCTGGTCACCGCTAACTGCCCTCCTCTGCAGGCTTGATTGCCTCCAACTGCCCTCCCTTGCAGGCCTGGTCCCTCCCAACTGTCCTCCCCTGCTGGCCATCTTGTGGTGACCATCTTCTGTCCACATGGGGGCAGGATCTTTGACCACATAGGGGCAGCTATCTTGATCTTGTGTGTTGGAGTGGTGGTCAATCTGCATATTACTCTTTTATTAGATAGGATAGAGGCCTGGTGCATGGGTGGGGACCAGCTGGTTTGCCCTGAAGGGTGTCCTGGATCAGGGTGGGGTTCCCTTGGGGTATGGAGAGGCCTGGGCGAGGGGCCTGTGGTGGTTTGCAGGCCAGCCACGCACCTGGCGACCCAAGCAGAGGCCCTGGTATCTGGAATTTATTTTCCTTCTACAATTGAAACTTTGTAGCCTGGAGCGGAGCCAAGCCTCCTGCTGGATCTGTGGCTGCTGCCATTTGTGTTTGGATTTGTTTACCTTCTATAATTGAAACTTTGTATCCTTGAGTGGAGGCCTGGGCCCGCCAGAGTGTGTGGAAAGCTTGGCTTCCTCTGTTGCCAGGAAACCCAAGCCTCCCTTCTGGTAGCCATCTTGGTTGGGGTTAATTTGCATACTTGCCCTGATTGGCTGGTGGGCGTGGTTTTGCTGGTGGGCATGGCTTATGTAGCAGAGTGGTGGTTAATTTGCATATTACTCTTTTATTAGAGAGGATTAGGCTTCTGACATGCATTTCCATATCTTGGCATCTGATTCATTTTTATACATTTTATTCTTTATTACTATTCTTTGGCTCTGAGCATGGTTTATTATTTATTTATTTATTGAGGTTGGTAGTTATTTAGTTATATTTAAGATACAAGTACATTTTCTGTGAAATCACAAAGTGAAAAGATACTAGTGTGGACGAAAGGAGCCACATGCTAACCTGACAAGCTCAGGGGAGGCCTGTGTGGCAGTCTTGCAAACTCAGAGACCTAAAATAACCACAAAAGATGGTATGAAATTTAAATATCTAACTACAAACAGGTTATAGTGGGCAGTCATTCCTAGTCTGATATTTTCCCTGACAAAGATCAACTTAGATCTTTACTGAGCCTTTTTGCCTCTAAGATAACATATCTGTGAGATGTCTGGTTAACTTGTAAATTTTTTTACCCCGGACCCCTCAGGGCACAACAAATGGCACTGGGACATGCCCTCATTGTTATTGTTATCAAGTTAATTGTCAATTGTTAATTACGTTAAACTATCCTGTATCCATCTCTGTAAAAGAAGCACATGTCCATCATTTCACTTTTTACCCTCTCACAGAGGTTTCCCTGCTTTGCTTTATCCCACCTACTTAATCTATCACCAATGAATTTCATGTAACTCACCTACATCCCTTTCCTTTGATTGCAATGTACAAATACAGATGTAACCCTCCATTCTCCGGAGCACTATCTCAATTCATTGAGGTTCTGCTTTCCGGCATATGTCGACAGTTTGGCTCAAATAAACTCACAAAAATTCTTTACAGGTTTTAATGGGTTTTTTTGTTAACATTACTTGGCGTAGTCAGCAGGATTCCAAAGAAGCTCACCCAGGACCACCTTGCGGACTTGGACTCGGTGCTAGGATCCAGCAAGTGGCCCATTGAGCTCTGCTGGCTCCCTGCCTTATCAGGTGAATTGGGGTGAGTTGTCTCTTGGATCCAGGACCTTACCTTGCTTTGGTAGAGGGTCTGACTTTATTTGAGCTGTATTTTAAAATCCTCGAGGTGGAACTAAGATTAAGGGTTAATAGAACCCAGGCTAAGGCAAGACGAGGAAAAAATGGATGGCTGGTTTTTATTGCGGCTCTTCAATTGGAATTGCTTTCTGAGAGTTTGAGCAAAAACCTTCGCTGTATAAATGAGAGCTGAACTTGTTCAGCTCCAAAGTTAAAGGGGCACATCCTCCCTCCTGCCCTATTCTCGGGTGTTCTTAGGCAACTAAGAACCTTTGTGGAGGTGTCAGAGGTCAGAGGTCATTCCTCAGGATGTGCAGGAGCCCCACAGGGAAATTCCAACTCAACTGTAATTAACTGACTGGCTTGTCTGGGGGGGGTGGCACCCATAAGGCCTGGTAAGCTAGTGCCCCGAGCCCTTTTGGCTGTTTTAGACAGCCAGGAGAGAAACCAAGGCACGTAAGAGGGTTGAATTGTGACAGGAGCAGTGAGGCCTCGTGGAGCTCACCCGTAAGCAGTACACTTTGCAACCCACTACATAACACCCCTAGAAAATTTGCTCAGACTCTGAAGATATTCAATAATAATAATAAATTTTAAAAGATGGGAAATTGCACCTCTGAGGTTGCTAAACCCAAGAATCCCAGCCCCCTGTTAACACTCCAGCAGGGTACATGTACAATTCATACGGAATTTCAACTTGCAAGTATCTACAAAAATGGGAAAATTTAACTAAAAATGATACCAACTTGAAATGGCCAAAGTGGGGAACTTTTGACACCTCCAAAATGATTTTTCTGTGCACTCAATTAGAAAAAGCCGGCTCTAAAATTAAATTAAATGAATGGGAAGCTTATCTTGATTGGAAATTAGAGGCTTCTAGGAGAGGATCGGATAAAATATCTTCCCTACAAGAAGTTAATAAGAAAATTTTGGAGACTGTCTCTGAACTAAAGAAGGCTTCTGATGCAAGCAAGTGCCAAGACCCCATTCCTCCCCCTCCCACTGCTCCTCCACTATACCCTTTGCTCTCTGAGCTTCCTTGTGCAGACTCGCCCTCCACCTCTCTTCTTCCTTCTTCTATATCTCCTCAACTACCATCCCCTGCTGACCTAGGGAAAAATGAGAATACAAACTCAGAGGAAGATAATTCAAGAATTCTAGCAGCTCCTTTCCGGGAAAAGCCTGTCTCAGGTAGAGGGGATCCAGCAATTGTATATGTTCCTTGGACTAGAACAGAATTAAGAAACCTAACTAAAGATTTTCCTGACCCTCTGCAGGACCCTGATGGGTTTGCAAAGGAATTTGACTTAACTGTTAGAACATATGATCCTGGCTATTCTGACCTGTTCCAATTAATACACATACTGGTTTCTGAGAGCAAGGCAACAGAATGGCTGAATAAGGTTCACTGGCATACTCTAGTAGATGATTTTTTTAAAACACAAAGAAACAGACAGAGAAAAAATGCAGGGAATTGGCCCACCGGCTTTATCAAGCCATACCTGAAATTTTTCCTCGGAGAATGAACTGGACCAAGATCCAGCAATGAAAAAGAAAGCCTGATGAACCAGTGTTTGATTTCTTTGAACATTTTGAAAAGACTTTCAAATGATATTCAGGTCTGTCACCAGACAGTTTCAAGGATCATCAAAATGATCCCTTACTAAATTCCGCATTTTTGGAAGGACTAGATGAAGAACTTGTAACTCTGACCAAACAACATAAATTAAACTGGCAGACTACCCATGCTGATGAACTGGCTATTCTGGCTGATCAGCTATCTAAAACTATCCAAAAGAGAGAAAAAGATAAAGTTACCCAAATTATGAACTTACAGCTTCAACAATTAAGCAACCAAGCCAGTTCTGCTCCAAAGTCTCTTAGAAAAGAGAGAAAGGAGTCTGTTTTTACTGCAAAAAGCCAGGCCACCATAAGAAAGACTGTAGAAAACTGAAATGGGATTTACAAAGAGAAAACAGACAGAAGCAAGCAAAGGACTGCTCCGAGGACTCTGACAGGGTACTTCCTCTTCTCCTTACTAATGCTTTAGGAGAAATTGAAATTATCAGAAAAGGAGAAGTTACTAAAGCCCTTGTGGATACTGGGGCCACTTTATCTGTTCTTAACCCTACCCATCTAAGTTTCCCTCTCCCTCGGAGCAAAGCTTCAGTACAAATGGTAGGGGTATCTAACCAACCAATGACTGTTTTTAAGTCAGAACCTGTCCCCTTTCAACTGGGGGATGTTACGGGGCAACATATATTCTTACTGGTCAAATTGGCCCCAATTCACCTGATAGGGAGAGATTTTCTTGAAACCCATGATGCTCATATATCTTTTTCCCAAAAAGGTGAAATGTATTTAGAACTAAATGAATCAGATACTGAACCAATTGGGAAAATAATGATTTTAAAGGAACTTTCACCAGAGGAAAATAATCTTGAAACTGAATGTTTGTTGCAAGAAGTTCCAATGCAACTTTGGGCCCTTTCCAGTACAGATATTGGCAAGATTGAGTCAGCCACTCCTATTAAAATAACTATTGATTGTACTTTGCCTTTACCTAATATTCACCAATATCCTCAAAGACCTGATGCACTAGCTGGAATTAAGCCCATTATAGAAGATTACTTAAAAAGAGGACTTATAATTCCATGTACAAGTCCCTGTAATTCTCCTATCTTTCCAGTAAAGAAACCAAATGGGAAAGGATGGAGATTTGTGCAGGATCTCAGAGCTATAAATAGGATAGTTATTCCCTGACATCCTGTGGTTCCAAATCCACATACTTTATTATCAACTACTAGTGACCCAGTGCACAAAATTTGTGCACATTAAAAGGGGCTTAATTAGAGGAAATAATTTAATATTGCTATTTGCCCTTTCTCTGTAATAGAAGTGTCAGAGATTAAAGAAAATTAGTAAAATGTATATGAAAACCTTCCTCCTGTCAGAGGCTGGGGCTCACCACAGGACCCAGAGTCAAGTCCCCGCCCACCCACATGCACCTCAAAATCGCCTGAGACCCAGACCTGGCCAGTCCCACCCTTGTCAAGCCCTGCTGGGCAGGGGGCATAGCCTCAGGTCTCCTGGCCTGGTGCCAGGATGGGGGGCATGGCCTGAGGTCCCCCACCCCAGACTGGGGTGGGGGGGTGCCTTGAGGTCCTCCATCAAGCCCTGCCAGGTGGAGGACACAGCCTGAGATCCCCTGTCAAGCCCTGCTGGGTGGGGGGCATAGCCTGAGGTCCTCCATCAAGCCCTGCCAGGTGGGGGGGCGCAGCCTCAGGTCTCCCGGCCCAGCACCAAGAGGGGAGCACAGCCTCAGGTCCCCCGTCAAGCTCCACCGGCAGGGGTGTGACCTGAGTTCCCCTGACCCAGCACTGGGGGTGCACCTTGAGGTCCCCCATCAAGCCCTGCTGGGTGGGGGGCATGGCCTGAGGTCCCCTGTCAAGCCCAGCCAGGCAGGGGGGGCGCAGCCTCAGGTCCCCTGGCCCGGTGCTGGGGTGGGGTGTGTGGCCTGAGATCCCCCGGCCTGGCGCTGGGGTGGGGGGAGCAGCCTGAGGTCCCCTAGCCAAGCACCAGGATGGGAAGCGCACCTTGAGGTCCCCCGTCAAGCCCTGCCAGGTGAAGGGTGCGGCCTGAAGTCCCCCGTCAAGCCCTGCCAGGTGAGGGTGTGGTCTGAGGTCCCCTGTTAAGCCCCGCCGGGTGGGGGTGTGGCCTGAGGTCCCCCGGCCTGGTGCTGGGGTGGGGGGAGCAGCCTGAGGTCCCCTAGCCAAGCACCAGGATGGGAAGCACACCTTGAGGTCCCCTGTCAAGCCCTGCTGGGCAGGGGGTGTGGCCTCAGGTCCCCTGGCCTGGCACTGGGGCTGGGGTGCAGCCTGAGGTCCCCTGTCAATCCCCACAGGGGCAGGGGAGGGCATAGCCTCAGGTCCTGGCTGATTGCTCGTTAAGGCTCCTTATGGGAACTTGGCCTCAGCTGTGGGTGCAGCCATCTTTGTGACAGAGTGATGGTCAATTAGCACATTCCCCCTTTATTAGATAGGATTCCTGAGGACTGCCAGTATTTTTCAGTAATAGATTTACATAGTGCTTTTTTCAGCATTCCAGTAGAAAAGGACAATCAATATCTCTTTGCTTTCACTTGGGAAGATCAACAATTTACTTGGACTATGATGCCCCAAGGATATACAGAAAGTCCCACCTATTTCTCCCAGATATTAAAAGCTGATATAAATGATGTTAAATTTCCTAGAGATTCCACTCTAATTCAGTATGTGGATGATTTACTTGTATGCTCTAGGACATTACTAGACTCTCAAAAGGACACAATTTTCCTACTGCAACAGCTAGCTGTAAAGGGACATAAGGTCTCAAAGGATAAGCTTCAACTTTGCTTACCTCAAGTAAAATAGCTTGGCCATCTCATATCAAAGGATGGGCTACTGCTTAACCCAGAAAGACTTAGAGGAATCCTATCTTTCCCTCTTCCAAAAACAAAAAAGCAGCTTAGAGGATTCCTGGGCTTGACTGGATATTGTAGAAATTGGGTTCCAAGCTTTTCATTGGTAGCCCAGCCTCTCTATGCCCTATTAAAGTTGGGTACACCTGATCCAATTCAGTGGAACCCTGAAGGGAAACAAGCTGTTGAGACTCTAAAGGAGGTACTGTCTAAAGCTCCTGCTCTGGGGCATCCAAACTATAAACTTCCTTTCTTCCTTTTCACATATGAAAGTAAGGGCAATGCTTTAGGAGTTCTAACTCAGAAACACGGAGACCACCATAGACCTATAGGGTATTATAGTCAGCAACTAGACTCAGTGGCAAAAGGGCTCCCTCCTTGCATGAGGGCCATCTCCGCTACAGCCTTGTTATGTAAACAGACAGAAGAGATAGTCATGGGCTCCCCTTTAACTATATATGTTCCTCATTCTGTTGAATCCTTGCTGAACTCTCATCACACTCAACACTTCTGTCAGTCGACTGGCTTCTTATGAAGTACTCCTGCTCTCTGCACCTATTACTTTAATTCGATGTAATTGCCTTAACCCTGCCACACATTGTTACCCTCTTTACAGGATGGAGACACCCACAATTGTGTTTTACTTACTGACCACCTTCTTGCTCCTAGGAACGATTTACAGGAAATTCCTATTGATAATGCTGACTTAATTTGGTTCACAGATGGATCCTATCTAAAGGATGAACAAGGACATTTCCGAGCTGGACATTCAATAACTTCCATGGTGAATATAATTGAAAATTCTTATCTGCCTGGAATCAGATCTGCCCAGCAAGCTGAACTCATTGCTTTGACACGGGCTTGTCAATTGGTCAAAGGTCAAGTAGCCAGTCTCTACACTGATAGTTGCTATGCATTTGGGGTAGCTCATGACTTTGGAATGTTATGGAAGCAGCGAGGCTTCTTAACTTCCTCTGGGCAGCCCATAAAAAACAGAAAACTGGTTGCAGAATTTTTAGATGCCATACAGCAACCAAAACAATTGGCAATTATAAAAATCCCAGGGCATTCCAAAGCCACCACCATGGAAGCAAAAGGAAATCATGTTGCTGATGCTGCAGCTAATCAGGCAGCATTGAACAGTCAATGAGAATGTTCTTTACTTCCTATTAAATCCATAAAAGATTATCTTTAACAGTTTCAACACACAGCCACAGAAGACGAAAAGAGAATATGGCAACAAAAAGGGGGAACTCTTGACCCAGACAGACAGATATGGCTTGGAACCAATCAGAAACTTATTTTACCTGTAGAGGCCCAACTCCCTGTACTTCAGCATGCACATGAGCTAACACATTGGGGTCCCGAAAAGATGATTTCATGGAGTAAACAATATTACTGGGAACCTTCTCCTATAGTAGCTCATAAAGTGTACAGAAAATGCTCTATCTGTCCAAACTATAACCCAGGAAAACCACTCCATGGATCCCAAGGACATTTCCCACTTCCTTTGGGCCCATTTGAAATATGGCAATTGGATTTTATCAGAATGCCATCATTTCAAGGTTACAAATATATATTGGTCATGATTTGTATGTTTTCTCACCTGGTTGAGGCATTCCCTTGCAGGAGAGCAACAGCCTTAACAAGCTGGTAAATTGTTACTAGAAAAAAATAAGTCCTAGAATTCCCTCTGAGTTACATAGTGACCGAGGGACTCATTTCACTGGGCAAATAATAAAATCCATCTGTAACATTTGGCCTAGACTACAGCATTTCCATGTGCTTCTCACCCCAGTCTTCTGGACTGGTGGGACGTACCAATGGTATAATCAAAACTCAACTAGCCAAAATTTCAGAAGCCTTTAATCTCCCCTGGACAAAAGCTCTTCCTATAGTACTCCTCAACCTGAGATCTACTCCTTTTGGTAAACATAAGCTTTCTCCTCATGAAATGGTCACTGGCCATCCTATGCATCTGGATGAAGGGGCATATGAACCAACTTTGCTAAAAGGAGACATTTTACATTATTGTCAAGGGCTTATTAACCAACTTAAAGAAATTGATAAATTGGTAACAGATTCATTTCACAGTGTGCTCCCGGGAGACGAAGATTTCAAAGATCACGTCTTACAAACAGGAGATTTGGTGTATTGGAAAAGATACCAAATAAAAGACTCTCTCCAACTTCGTTGGAGACGACCTTACCAGGTATTAATAACTAACCCATGTGCAGCTAAACTTAAAGGAGTTAACTCATGGATTCACATTTCTCATTTAAAAAAGACACCTGATTGTGAATGGACGTCTACTCCCATCTCTGATACCCATCTCCGTCTGCAGTGGAGATCAAAGACTTTTCAAGGACAAGAAACAGCTGAGACCTTTCGAGGATGAGAAGTCGCTGACCACAGAGGCAGAAAGCTATTCAAAGATGACCTAAACAAGGCCTGTATGCTCACAAACTGATACTGCTTGATCCTTGTTTTCATATCATCTGATTGTTATTGATTGAATGTATTTTTATAAGGATAATAATTTATAAGGATAAGGATAATAATAATATAAAAATAATTTTTATATTATTATTATCCTTATGGTTCCCTAGTGGAAACAGTATCTGCCTCCCCAGAGCTCCTCCCTTATTAGATATGAAAAATTTAACTTGGATACCTGCTAATCTTTCCCACCTACTGCACAATGATGTTCTGATTACCAGGTATGATAGTGAAATTAATGCTTTCTTGGCCACACATTGGTCTTCTCCTACTATCAATATACAAAGGGATTTTTACTGTAATAACACCAAGTTTACATTAAATAATACTGGAATATGGTGCAATACTGAAATTATAGGCAGAATAACTTTGCTTGAGGTTCATAAAACCTATGATAATATTGATACTGAAAAACCAATGTATTGGGAAATTGAACTTAATCCTCCCCATGAAGTCATTTCTATGGAAACTAATTGGCCAGAAGAAAAATTAGAGCTTCTAGATAATGAAATAGTAGAGAGCCTTAATTCATCTGGCCAAACATATCATAAGGTACAAATGACAGTGGATGAATGAGGGAAACATATAATTAGCTTAATAAAAGATTATAATAATACATGTAAAGGGTTTTTCAGTTGGCTGGGATGCTTGTTCCCCTTAGATTTTTCCTTGTCTAGTATTAGACATTTTCTGTTCCTAATCACTGTTATTGGTTTAGTATTGTTACTTTTGTTCACAATATGTAAATGTTATATTAGATGCAGAAAAGCAAAATGTAAGACAAATAGCAAAAAGACTCAGATCATGGTGGCTCAAAAATTAGAAATGATCCAGAATACTTTTTAACAAAGACATATAGGATCTGACTGCCTCCATTTACCTGCCTTTTTAAAATATATATACATAATTTGACCTTAAATGCTATCTAAGGTTATGGTCTTGCCCCGTCCCCAGTGGTCCACCTGTTCAGCAAGACATGCTGACACTGAGACATCCTAGGAATGAGCCTTCCTAGCACCGTGGGACTCCATTATCCAACCAAAAGGTTGGTCATCAATGCATCCATTGGATTGATTTATGACCAAAAGGGGGATGTGTGGATGAAAGGAGCCACATGCTAACCTGACAAGCTCAGGGGAGGCCTGCGTGGCAGTCTTGCAAACTCAGAGACTTAAAATAACCACAAAAGATGGTTTGAAAATTAAATATTTAACTACAAACAAGTTATAGTGGGTAGTCATGTCCTAGGCCAGTGATGGCGAACCTATGACACGCATGTCAGCACTGACACGCGTAGCCATTTCTGATGACATGCAGCCGCTGAGGCGGCTGCATGCCAAGGATGAAACATTTGCTGCTCCTGAGGATGAAACATTTGCGAAATAATGTTTTTTCCTCAAAGTGACACACTACCCAAGTTATGCTCAGTTTTTTGGTGAAGTTTGACACACCAAGCTCAAAAGGTTGCCCATCACTGTCCTAGGCTGATATTTTCCCTGACAAAGATCAACTTAGATCTTTACTGAGCCTTTTTGCCTCTAAGATAACATATCTTTGAGATGTCTGGGCAACTTGTAACTTCCTTTTTTACCCCGAACCCCTCAGGGCACAACAAATGACACTAGGATATTCCCTCATTGTTATTGTTATCAAGTTAATTGTCAACTGTTAATTACGTTAAAGTATCCTGTATCCATCTCTGTTAAAGAAGCACATGTTCATCATTTCACTTTTTACCTTATCCCAGAGGTTTTCCTGTTTTGCTTTATTCCACCTCCTTAATCTATCACCAATGAATTTCATGTAACTCACCTAAGTCCCTTTCCTTTGATTGCAAAATCTATCACCAATGAATTTCATGTAACTCACCTAAGTTTCTTTCCTTTGATTGCAAAATCTATCACCAATGAATTTCATGTAACTCACCTAAGTCCCTTTCCTTTGATTGCAATGTATAAATACAGATGTAACCCTCCATTCTTTGGAGCACTATCTCAATTCATTGAAGTTCTGCTTCCCGGCATATGTTGACAGTTTGGCTCAAATAAACTCACAAAAATTCTTTACAGGTTTCAATGGTTTTTTTACATTAACACTAGGTTAAATTCAGCATAGAGTTAAATCCACTTTCTAAATGATAATAGTTTCTGATATTTAATAAAAAATGACTTTTATGCCATTAAGTTCATTTAAAGTGTATAAAAATTATGTAATATATTTCACACTTGAGCCTTAAATTTTTTCCTATGGTAGTAGTTTTTTATATTGCATTTTTCAGAAATGAATTAAAAAGATAATAGGGCTTATAAACAGTCAGAAATCAAATCTTACTCTGATGTTTTCAAATTAAGTTTTGGTGTGTGTGTGTGTGTGTGTGTGTGTGTGTGTGTGTGTGTGTGTTGCACTAAATTACACTGGAAATGGTTCAGTTACTAAAGGTTTACATTTACTTGATTATATTGGTGTGCTCTAGTTGCATCTTCCAGCATGTATTCTCTTCACCTTAGATATTTTCTTCTCTTTTGCTCTAATCATAATACAAAATGCTTATTGAAAAAAGTGCACACTTAAAGGTGACCTGGAATTAGTTCCTAACTAAAATCCACCCCTTCTGGACAGTATGAACTTAGTCAAGTGTTTTCATCTCTCTCAGCCCTGCTTTTTCATGTGCTAAAAAGGATAATAGAGTCATTGTGAGAAGTGAATGACAGGGTGAATGTCTGTAATTTACCTAGAACATTGTCTTGCAGTGAATGCTTCACCTGAAAGCTGTTCATATTAATTATTGTTATTTGAAATACTGCTATTCAAAGTTCATACAGTCTCATTTATGTTAATTGGGTATCCACTTATCTCCTTACAAATTACTTGAGTGGTAAATATTTTCAGTAATTCATGAATTCCATTATTTAGCAAAAATATATTGCTGAATGTTTATACTACATACTACATATATAGCTGTCACATGTCTGAAGTTTCATGTGTGACCCCATGTGGGAAACTGTGCTCCCAGGACTGCATCTGGATGACCAAAGATAACATTGTTTGCACAACAGGGGGCTCTTGACAGTTATTACTTAGGCACCCTGGCGGCAGACATCCTGGCGGCTGGGGCACAAATAGACCTCTCTGTTGAGATAACCTATTCTTGATATTTACAGCCTAACTACCCTCCCGCTGACATCATTAGAGGAATTCCCTCACTCTCTCCCTGCCTATATCTATCCCCGTATACCTTGCAATAAACGAGACTTGATCAGAAAGCCTGTCTTGTCTCCGTCTCTTGTGCCTCTTGTCCTTTCATTCCCACTCCCCCTCTAGGGTTCGCGTTGACTTTACCCGCAGGTCGGGGCAACCCCAAGGTGAAACCAACAGATGAACCACTCTGTTGTACCCAGGCAAGAGCTTAGTTTTCATATCTGTCATATTGGAGAAACAATAGTATCTACTTCCTAAGTTGATCTTGGGTCAAATTTTGCAAAACGCTTTCATCAGTGTCTGGTACATGGTAAGTATTCTAGATTTGATTGTCAAATATATAAATTTAACAGAAAACACATGGGGAATTTAGGCAAAATGGGAAACTATTACCTCACATAAAGGACTGTGTGCATTTGAACCTAAGAGATAACTGGACACAGAAAATTAAAAGCCTCCAAGACTCCCTCTATTTCCATCTCTGCTTCCTGGAATCATATTCCCCCTACAGCTGGTTCCATTTAGTGATAGATATGTTTGCCAGCATGATTTGCACAGAACAGAGAAATCTCAGCTATGTAAAGAAACCATTTCCTGAGTATTCTTCTCATCTGACATTTTAAGGTACAACAACAAAGCATTTTAGAAACCATGAATGATTAAAATATCAAATATCAGTTCTCAGGGTTGACTAACCTTACATGTACAATGTATTTAAAATAATCTTATTGCTTTGTATGCAACATTAAATATTACATAACTAATATAGTTAAGTAAATTTTAATTATAAGCTTTGTATGAATATAATAAAAATTAGTTTAATTCAGGTGCATAATCATAAAATTTATGGTACTGGAATCAGAGAATTTATAAATTAAGTGATAATTATGTACAAGTATTGTAGGACAAAAATGATAAATAAGTATGTCTTTTTTAGATATTAATTTAATTTAAATGGTTATATTATTTAATTCTGAAGAATATTTACCATCTAATGATTTATTGGAAAAACATACATACATAAAAAATAAGGAAGTTACAGAGAACTACAATGATTAGATAAACCAACATTATTAGTTACCAAAAGTGAAAAATTAAAACCACAATGATATAACAGTACACATCAGTAGAGTGGTAAATTCAAAGAGACGGGCAACATCAGACGATAAGATTGTAGAGCAGCTGATGCTCTCATAAATTTCCAATGGAAGCATACAAGTAATTTAAAAAACAATTTGGCACTTTCTTAAAACTATAACCCATGAATTTTACTTCTAGTTATTTATTAAATAGAAGTAAAAATAAGACCACAAAAAACTTTAGGTAAGAATTTTCATAGTAGCTTTATTTATAATAGCTAAACCTGGGAATAATTAAAAATAGGTATCCATAAACCGAAGAATGGATAAACTTTAGCATATTAATAAAATATAATACTACTCAGCAACAAAAAGCAAAAGCTATTGATATATGCAAGATATAAATTTAGAGATATTGCTGAAAGCCATTTGGCAAGAAATAGAAGTGGAATATATGAAAAAAAAAAAAAGAAGTGGAATATATGAAAGCCAGAATATTGATTGTATTATAAGGAAGTTCTAGAGTAGGCAATACAGAACTATGATGATACTTGTCCCCTGGGGCAGGGCGCAGGTGTTGACTAGAAGGGGACAACTGGGGGGGGGGGGGGGGAAGGGGGATCTGTAATACTTTCAACACTGGATAAATAATAAATGAAAGAAGAAAGAAAGAAAGAAAGAAAGAAAGAAAGAAAGAAAGAAAGAAAGAAAGGAAGAAAGGAAGGAAGGAAGGAAGGAAGGAAGGAAGGAAGGAAGGAAGGAAGGAAGGAAGGAAGAAATGAAATATGATAGATCTGAGACAGTACCTGTTTAAAACTATCTGTGGAGACTGGTTTCCGTTTCCTTGACTTGGCTGATATCAGAAGTGGATGCCAAAAAAAAAGGTCAAGAATGGGAATCTAGCCCTAGCCAGTTTGGCTCAGTGGAAAGAGCATAAGCCTGGGGACTGAAAGGTCCTGGGTTTGATTCTGGTCAAGGGCATATACCTCGGTTGCGGGCTCAATCCTCAGCCCTGGTCAGGGCATTTGCAAAAGCAACCAATTGATGTGTCTCTCTCACATCAATATTTCTCTCTCTCTCTCTGTCTCTCTCTCTCCCTCCCACTCTCTCTAAAAATCAATAGAAAAATATCCTCAGGTGAGGATTAACAACAACAACAAAAAATAATGGGAATCTAGGTTTTATCTTTTTTACCTAGTCTGCTTGGACATGAATTTACCAGGCAGGTACAATTGGAGATGACAGCTGTACAGTCCATGAAAAGCAGTGGCAAAAAAAAAAAAAAAAAAAAAAAAGTACCTAGGAAGACATGGGTTCAGTGGATACCATGATTGCTATAATAGAGTATTATGGGAGATGGGCCAGCTACTTCTGACAACACTAGGAAGCTCAAAGAAAAACAATTGCTAGCTCAGTGCTTTCAATTCACAGGTCCAGGTAGAGTTTTTCTATATTTAGTAGTATTAAGACTAGTGAAAGCAAAAATCAGATGTGTGGGTTTACCCTGTCGTTGCATTAATAAATGTGTTGGTCTCATGTGAAGGCTGGAACCTTGATTAGGGAAGAGTAGAGCTTGAGAATTGGAAAGGGTCATGTAGGTGGATTTATCTGGACATTTGTGCATCCCTAGCCCCTGACATTCTCCTAACTGCTATTCATGTTTTAGTGGAGACCCTGTAATCATTCACATGAGATCATTGCTTTGGAGTAAAACACCAATTTTCCTTATTGCACCACTTCACAGCCTCTGGGCTCTAGACAGATAAGTAGATTCTGATAGCAGTTTGTCCTAGGGGACAAGTAAAAATAGGGTCAAGTTAAATATACTAGATGATAAATATTACATTATTTTGGCCATTTATATTGGCAAAAACCTGAGCAATTCATGTGGAAATGTATTCTAAATGGGCCCAAAAGGGAAGGAAACAACAGGTTAGATTAGGGCAATTTAATCAATATGGCTTGTAATGTGCTACCAAGAACAGTTAAGAGTTGTTCAATTTGCCCTGCCTGGCATGGTTCAGTTGGTTGAGTGTGTCCCATGCACCAAGAGGTCACCAGTCCCATTCCTGGTCAGTGCACATGCCCAGATTACAGGCTCAATCCTCAGAGGGGGATGTGCAGGAGGCAGCCAATCAACATTTTTTTTGTTTTTGTTTGTTTTTTCTTCTCACTCTCTCCCTTCCTTTATCTTTCTAAATAAAGTAAAATTTAAAAAACTTTCTCAAGTTATAATTAAATATGAACATTAAAAAAAAGAGTAGTATTACATAAAATGTTGAAAGGTATTCTTTAAGAAGAGAAATAAGAAAAAGAAGAAGAGATAATAAATATGAACAATAAAATGCAATAAATACATATCTATCAACAATTGAATCTAAAAACTAAAATAAACAAAAAAATAATCTAATGAACAAAATAAACTGATGAATAAAATAGAACTGGAAGCATAGAAACATGTAACAGACTGACAAACATCAGCAGTAAGGGGTAGGGGAGTGGGAAGAGGTTAACTAAAGATTTTATGTGTATAAATACATTATCTATGGACATAGACAAGAGAGTGGTGGAGGCCTAGGGTGGGGCAGGAGTTGGGTGGAGGTGGAATATCGGAGGGAAAAAAAGGGGACAATAAAGTTTTGTGTTTTTTTTTTTTTAAATAATGTTTTAAATACCTAAAAAAAAAAAAAAAAAAGTAGTTCAGTTTGTTTGGTTGTTTGACTAAAACCAGTCTTACAGGTAGATCACACTAAATGAATATGACACCAGACATTTATTGGTATAATTTACAGGTGTATCGGCTCCAAAACTATGCTTAGCTTTGCCGATTTGTAATATCATTGTACACTACCAGGAGTAGGGCTTATTATCCTCAGGTGATATAGTTTTGTCCTGAGTCATTTTCAGGGTGGGGAATGTGAGCTGGAAGCCTGGAGTTTAAAATGTATGAATGTGACTAGGGCCAAATTGTTTGGACCAATCAGTGGGAAGTTAGCAGGGCATATATTAATCCCTAGACAAAGAACCTTTCCTGGCAACCCGATTGGGTCCCCTCCTTGCAACACTGAGCTTTTCTATAGTTAAACTTTGCTTTCGCTCATTTCTTTGTCCCTGAACTCATTCTTTAATTTTAAGAAATAAGGAACTTGGACCCAAACAGAAAATTGGTACCAATATGACTTAGCAGAGCTAATGACACTCAAAATTCCTGTAATCCATTAAGATGTACATGGAGTAGGTCTCAAATCCTCAAAGAAAATCATAATGTGGGCCTTTAGGGTTCAGAGAAAATCCTTTTGGGCTCTAAGGGAGACAAAACACCACTGGCCTACAAATGCGCATGCGAAATGAATGGGCATTAACTAATCCACCAAATAATATTTGTGTGAGCAACATTCCTGTAACATCAAGTGGAAATGCTATATAGGAGAATGGCCTGAAATAACAAGTAATTTGCTGAATCTAGTAGATCAAGCTCCCAGAGCACCTACTCCTGCCACATTGCCTCTCACCCTCAACCCACCAGCATGGTCCCATGAGGAATTTTCTACCATCAGTTAACTGAGGAAGACAACACTGTAGTTTGCTTACAAAGTGGTTTTGCATAATGAGCTGGCACCAGCTGAAGTTGGAAGACTACAGAATTAAAATCTTGTTTAAGAGAATGAATAACTGAATTTTCAGTGGAAGAGAAGCAATGGGCTGATGCACATGGATTTTATTGCTTTTACTCAGTGTCCCAGCTACCAGTAACATTCGGCCTTTTAGGACATTAGAATGGTCTTCTGAAAAATGCAGAGTCCTGGTGCAAAGAAATGGAGATAAGCATTATACTTTTTTCATATCTAGTAACCCACTGATAAACCATTTTTATAAGACTTTTTACATTGACAGTTTAGGAGGTTGTCTTTGTTTTTTGTTTTTGTTTCTTTTCAAGCAGCTATATTGAGGTATAATGATAGACAAAGAATTGCACATATTTAATTTGTATGATTTGATGAGTTTGGACTTAGTCAAACACCCATAATACCATCTAACAATCAAGTAATGGACATATCCAACACTGCCCACAGTTTCCTTGTGTACATGTATGTGTGTGTGTGTGTGTGTGTGTGTGTGTGTGAAAACATAAGATCTCACTCTTAATACATTTTGAAATGCACAATAAAATTTTGTTAACTATAGGCACTCTTGTATAGCAGATCTCTAGAACTTATTTATCCAGTATAACTGAACAATGACCACTGCCACCACTCCCTGGTTCATGGCAACAACCACTATATTCTCTCCTATGAGTATTTGTTAGTATATAAAACTTTTTCTTTATTTGTTGAACACTTTAGTTGTTTTCATATCTTGGATGTTGTGAATAATGCCACAATGAACATGGAAGTGTAGATGTCTCTTCAAGATCCCAATTTTAATTTGTTTAGATATACACCTACAAGTGGGTTTGCTGGATCAAAACAGGTATATTATGAAATACGTGACATCATTAATTATCAGGGAAATGCAAAAAAACAAAAACAAAACACACACCCCCTGTAATAAGATATCACCTAACACCTGTTAAAATGGCTACTATGAAAAAGAAACAAACAAAAATCCCAAGTGTTAAGTTTGTAGAAAAATTGGCACTTTTGGACACTCTTGGTGGTAATGTAAAATGGTATAGCAATTATGGAAAGCAGTATGGAGGTCCTTCAAAATATTAAAAATAGAGAGTTTGGGAGTCTTAGTTTCTAGATGCTGTGAACTGAATTTTGTGTCCCTAAAATTCATATGCTATATCCATAATCCCCAATGTGATTATACTTAGGGGTCAGGCCTTTAGGGGGGAATTACACTTAGGAGAGATTATGAGAGTGGGCTTTCATGACGAGATCAGTGCCATTATAAGAAGAGACACCAGTGCCTCCTACTCTGTCATGTGAATACACAGCTAGATGGCAACTATCTACAAGCGAAGAAGGTAGCTGTCACCAGAATCTGACCATATTGGGACCCTTGATCTCCTACTTACAAACTCCAGAACTGAGAGAAAATAAATTACTATTGTTCAAGCCACATGAACTATGATATCTTACCTTATAATAGACAAATATGCAAATTGACTGCACCTTCGCTACGCCCAAGCCACGCCCACCAACCAAGCCACGCCTATCAACCACGCCCACCAGGAAACCATTGCAGGGACGTTGGGGTGTGGCGGAGCCCAAGGCCGGGAAAGCTGCCCGAGGCTTTCCTGGCCTTGGGTGCCAGCGGGGAGCCTGCGCCGATCGCAGGAGACCACTGGGGGTCGGCTCCTGCGATCGGTAGCAGGGACGCTGGGTGCAGCCGAGCCCAAGGCCGGGAAAGCTGCCCGAGGCTTTCCTGGCCTTGGGTGCCAGTGGGGAGCCTGTGCCGATCGCAGGAGACCACTGGGGGTCGGCTCCTGCGATTGGTAGCAGGGACGCTGGGTGCAGCCGAGCCCAAGGCCATTGCCCGGGGCCAAGCCCAGACCCTGAAAGAAGGCAGAAGGTGGTGGCCACAGCCAAGGCCTGGGTCCCCGGTGCCGGCAGAAAACTGGTGCAGGCAGCCAGGTGAATGAAGGTCTATTGCACGAATCTTCGTGCAAACGGGCTACTAGTTTTATTATATCATTCAAAGAGATTTAAGACACTGCCCACGCCAAAACCAGTTTGGCTCAGTGGATAGAGCGTCAGCCTTCGGACTCAAGGGTCCCAGGTTCGATTCCGGTCGAGGGCATGTACCTTGGTTGTAGGCACATCCCCAGTAGGGGGTGTGCAAGAGGCAGCTGATTGATGTTTCTCTCATCGATGTTTCTAACTCTCTATCCCTCTCTCTTCCTCTCTGTAAAAAATCAATAAAAAATATATTTAAAAAAAAAAAAAGACACTGCCCATATTGTCTTTCTTGCTATATATACTGTAGCCACTCAGTATATATATGTATCTTAGAGGCCCGGTGCATGAATTTGTGCATGGGTGGGGTCTGGCAAGCCTGGCCAGGGGGAGGGGACATGGGCAGTTGACTGGCCTGCCTGCTGGTCAAACTCCTGATCAAGGGGACAATTTGCATATTAGCCTTTTATTATATAGGATATACACTGAGTGGCTAGATTATTATGCTTTCAGAGATCATAATAATCTGGCCACTCAGTGTATATATGTATGTGTTGTTGATAGTGAATATGAACAGTCAGTGCCTGGTTTACAGGATATAAAGATTGTTTGAGATAATGACAAGAATATTGAGGACAAATGAGCAATACTAATCTATTGCTGAAATACTCTGGCCTCTTTCCGTGAGAGTCTGTTTTGGTAGCAGAAAGGCCCCTTCAGTCTCATGTTCTGATCCTTTTCCTTTAGCTATGAGCCTGGAACACACAATTATATCATTTGCCTCAGAAATAGGATGTATTTTTTAATTTTATATTTTTAAAATTTACATTTAATATTATTTTGCATTAATACGTATACCAATGGGTCAATTTTCTGTTGCTTAGAGGAACATTTTTGAAATTTCAACCTAAAACATTACTTCTGTCCTTGTGAAGATTTTATATACTCAGGAAGTAATGTTTCCTGCTTAAAAGTTTTGATTTTCTGCTTTGAACCATGACTTAAAAGTAAATGTGCTCATTTTGAAGAATATGAAAGAAAAAAATACATATAAGCAAAGAAATTGAAATCACTCAAAGTTTTACTACCAAAGAATACCTAGAGATAAGTAATTACTACTGAGAATATTTTGTATAAAATGTTCACGTCATTTTAAGTATACTTTTAATATTTTCAACAAAAATTAGAGTCTACTTTCAATGCTGGTAAGTGCCATAGTACTTCAAAAAGACTGGTGGTCTCTCTGCTTTTAGTTCAGGAAGCTTATATGAAATATGTCAGTTAAAATTTTAAACTAAAATTCTATATAATAATCTATATAATAAAAGGCTAATACACAAATCGACCAAACAGCAGAATGACGGGTCACTATGACGCGCACTGACCACCAGGGGGCAGATGCTCAATGCAAGAGCTTCCCCCTGGTGGTCATTGTGCTCTCACAGGGACAGCACCACTCAGCCAGAAGCTGGGCTCATGGCTGGCGAGTGCAGCAGCAACGGCGGGAGTCTCTCCCACTTCCTTGGCAGTGCTAAGGATGTCCAACTGACACCCCCCAAGGGCTCCCAGACTGTGAGAGGGTGCAGGCCAGGATGAGGGAGCCCCCAAGTGCATGAATTTCATGCACCAGGCCTCTAGTGTTGTTATGAGAGTTTAGAACATAAAAAATTCCTTTTACTTTTCTTTTTTTTTATTCTCGTCTTACTGGTCAACACATTTGGCTTTTTTTTTCCTTATTCTTTTCTTTTGCTTCATTCATGAATAAAGTTATTTCCCTTTTCTATTCTCTCCTGTCATTATAAGAAAGTTTATATCTTTATTTTCATATATTTTCTTTCTTCCTTAGCTGACACAGCTTATGTCTTTTATCACATTTTTTAGTCTCTACGGAGCCACAAGAAACTGAGCCAGCTACAAATCTTCCATATACAGAGTAAAAATAATGTATGACACTTTTTGTCTTCTAAATAAATTGATGTCAGTATTAGAATTTCTGTAGAGCATTTCCAGAATAATGATAATAAAACTCCACACATTGCAACAGTTTCATGTATCAATACTATAGAAATTCTATATAGAGAGTAACACAAGCCAGGAATTCTACTTTTTTCTTTGTTCTCAGCACACAACTTAGGTACTGAGAACACACAACCACATTATTAAACTTATTACATAAACAAGTAATGTTCTATTAATTTATTTTCAAAGTTTTAGATCTACAAAATGTATACCACCTCACATTTGCCTCAAACATTTGTACAATATTGACAATTTAACATATTTATTAAATAAAACAAACAACCTGGCACCCTGGGTCTGTCTCCTCTCCCTCTTTCACAGGCACTGCCCCCACCACCAGCCTCTACACTCAACCCCACCCATCTATGCAAGCACACCCACCTTCCTGGGCACATCCTAATGGGAGCAGGGGTGGGATTTAGTGGGTGGGGGTATTGGAGGAGTGGAATGGGGGTGTGGAGGATGGGATAGGGGGAGGGGAGAGTCATTGAGCTCTGAGACAGGAGACCACTATGTCTGCACTTGTGAGAAAGAGGACAGGGGCCAGCCTGGGTATCCCAATATAGTATAGCAAATGTTATTTATATATTTCTGCATTTTTTGTTCGAAGTTTATTTTTAAATGGAAAGGCAATGAAAATGTCACATATATCAACATTATTTTTAAATGTCCCCAGTGTGCAAGTTGGTGTTAATACATAAGAAAGCACCATTAACATGTTATATATCCAAGGAGAGGGGAAAGGGGACTCTATGTTTTATGAATCTTTAGATGTTTAGTATATTAGTTTACTAGTGCTACCATAACAAAATACCACAGAGTGGGAGGCTTAAACAACAGAAATTTATTTTCTCACACTTCTGGAAACAAGAAGTTTAAGATCATATTCTTGGTGTCTCTTCCTCTTCATATAAAGGATGTCACTACCATTGGATTAGGGTCAACCTTTAGGATCTTATATAATCCTACTTAATAAAAGAGTAATATGCAAATTGACCACACCTTCGCTACGCCCAAGCCATGCCCACCAGCCAATCAGGGTGAGTAAGCAAATTAACCCAACCAAGATGGCAGTTAATTTGCATACATGCCTGGGTCCGGGGAACCTCCTCGGCACCCAGGTCACTCCCAGCCAGACATTAGGCAGAGGCTTTAGGCGTGGGAAGGGGCCGAGCCTGCGATTGGAGGTTCCAGGCGGGGGAACTCCTTCCCAAGCCTAAAGCCTGGGGTGGAGGCTTTAGCCTTGGGGAGGTGCTGGGAAGAACCTTTTCCCAAGCCTAAAGCCTGGGGTGGAGGCTTTTGGCTTAGGAAGGGGCCAAGCCTATTATCGGAGGTGCGGGGGGGCAGAGACCCCTTCCCAAGCATAAACCTGGGGTGGAGGCTTTAGGCTTAGGAAGGGGCCGAGCCTATGATCAGTGGTGCAGGAGGAGGTGGTGGGACCCCTTCCCAAACCTAAAGCCTGGAATGGAGGCTTTAGGCTTGGGGAAGTTCTGGGGGGAGCCCCTTCCCAAGCCTAAACCTAGGGCAGAGGCTTTAGGCTTGGGTAGGGGCTGATCCTGTGATCGGAGGTTCTGGGCGGGGGGACCCCTTCCCAAGCCTAAACCTGGGGAGGAGGCTTTTGGCTTGGGAAGGGGCTGAGCTTGGGATCAGAGGGAAGGGGAAAAAAACCAATGGAAACATATCCTCAGGTGAGGATAAAAAGAAAAATAATGAAATGTCATATTCTATGAATGACACATCTTGAAAATGCTGAAAGAAAGTTGTTATTTTTTCATGGTCAAGGGACTGGGGTCTGTAGTGATGAAAACACCTGGGCGGCTGCAGTGACTGGCAGTGGCTGCAGCAAAGGGCTGATGGGGTGGGTGCCTTCCCCTGATCATCCCGGTCGCCTCAAGCAAAGAGAAGCCAGACTGAGGCATAGGTACGCTCCCAATGGGGAGTGGGCTTAAGCCATCCATAGGACATGCCCTGATGGCTCCCAATATGTGACAGGGGGCAGGATGGGCTGAGGGACCCCTCCCCAGTGCATGAATTTCATGCACCGGGCCCCTAGTCCTATCTAATAAAAGAGTAATATGCAAATTAACCATCACTCTGCTACACCCACCAGCCTGCAAACCACCACCAGCCACGCCCACCAGGCAATCAGGAGCAAGTATGCAAATTAACCCCAACCAAGATGGCTGTGGCCACTGAGCAAGCAGGAGGGAGGCTTGAGTTTCCCCGGCGATGGAGGAAGCCAAGCTTTCCTCACACCCTGGCCAGCTGAGGCCTCCATTCCAGGCTACAAAGTTTCAATTATAGAAGATAAATAAATCCCAACAGAAATGGCTGCTGCCATGGAGCAAGCATGAGGCTTGGCTCAGCTCCAGGCTACAAAGTTTCAATTGTAGAAGGTAAATAAATTCCAGATACCAGGGCCTCCGCTTGGGTTGCCGGGGGGCGTGTCCAGCTTGCAAACCACCACAGGCCCCTCGCCCAGGTCGCCCCATGCCCCAAGGGAACTACCCCCCTGATCTGGGACACCCTTCAGGGCGAACCAGCCAGCCCCCACCTGTGCACCAGGTCTCTATCCTATCTAATAAAAGAGTAATAAGCAAATTGACCATGACTCTAACACACAAGATGGCTGCCCTCATGTGGTCAAAGATCCTGCCCCCATGTGGACACAAGATGGCCACCGATGGCCAGCAGGGGAGGGCCGTTGGGAGGGACCAGGCCTGCAAGGGAGGGCAGTTGTGGGCAATCAGGCCAGCAGAAGAGGGCAATTGGGAGGGACCAGGCCTTCAAGGGAGGGCAGTTAGGGGCTATCAAGCCTACAGGGGTGGGCAGTTAGGGGGGACCAGGCCTGCAGGGGAGGGCAGTTAGGGATGACCAGGCCTAAAGGGGAGGGCAGTTAGGCATCAGTCAGGCTGGCAGGGGAGTGGTTAGGGGGTGATCAGGCTGTCAGGCAGAAGCAGTTAGGGGCAATCAGGAAGGCAGGCAGGTGAGCAATTGGGAGCCAGCAGTCCTGGATTGTGAGAGGGCAGTTGGACATCCCTCAAGGGGTTCCAGATTGGAGAGGGTGCAGGCTGGGCTGAGGAACTCACCCCCCCCCCCCGTGCACAAATTTCGTGCACCGGGCCTCTAGTGCTATCTAATAAAAGAGTAATATGCAAATTACCATCACTCCATGACAAAAATGGCAGTGCCCATGGCCACAAGATGGCGGTGCCCAGTCCTCTTAGTCCCGAGCCTCAGCAGAGTCCCTAAGTCTGCCCAGCAGTGGCAGTCCAGGGTCTCTAGCTGGGAGGGGTCCGGCCCCCACACAGCAATCCCTGCCCAGTGGTGGCAGCCCGGGGTATCCAGCTGATCGCCCCCGAGCCGCGCATGATCTGGGGCAAAGTGGGCCGCGGGGCTTGGGGCCAGGGTGTCAGGCCGGCAGTGCAGTGCACCCCCAATGCATGATCTTCAGGCCAGGGAAGGCAGCCTGGGCTGGAGTGCGCACCCACCGGGCTATCAGCAGCCAGGCTGAGATGGTAGCCTGGGCTGGGGTCTCAGCCTGGCCAGGGCCTGAACCCCTCCACCGGTGGCAGCCTGGGGTCTCAACCATTGAGTCACACCAGCCGGGCAGATATGGAGGAATCTTAAATGTTTCTTTTTTTATAATATATATTTTATTGATTTTTACAGAGAGGAAGGGAAAGGGATAGAGAGCTAGAAACATCTATGAGAAAGAAACATCGATCAACTGCCTCCTGCAAACTCCCGACTGGGTATTTGCCCCCAACCAAGGTACATGCCCTTGACCAGAATCAAACCTGGGACCCTTGATTCTACAGGCCAATGCTCCATCCACTGAGCCAAACCAGTTAGGACTGTCCAATATGCTAAAGAAAAAACCCTATCTAATAAAGAGGGAATATACAAGGGAGGGCATTTGGGGGTGACCAGGGTATCAGGGGAGGGCAGTTAGGCGTCTATCGGGCTGGCAGGGGAGTGGTTAGGGGGTGATCAGGCTGGCAGGCAGAGCGGTTAGGAGCAATCAGGAAGTCAGGCAGGCGAGTAGTTGGGAACCAGCGGTCCTAGATTTTGAAAGGGATGTCCGACTGCCTGTTTAGGCCCGATCCTATGGAGAGGGTGCAGGTTGGGCTGAGAGACACCCCTGCCCCCATGCACAAATTTCGTGCACCAGGCCTCTAGTCTTAAATAAAGGTCCAGTCTTCAAAGAGTCACATTGGAAGTAAGGGCTCTGTTGGGAAAGGCAGACCATAAGCAACCACACAGCCAAATAAGAAAGTGCCTTCAACCTTCAATACTTACTTATTAAGAGCTAAAGAGCCTACACATTCTGTTTCAGGCTTATCACCTTGTGTAGAAACATCTTTCCATATTTCAGATTAAATGTGTCCACTTTTGTTCTGCTTTATCTGGATCACCCGCAGCATTTAGTATTTATGACTTCAAGGGGGTGGGGAAAGGGTGTCTTTCAACTGAATCATTAGAGGAATGCTCATAGAGCAATTGCCCTGTCTCAGCTGCCCAAAAGAATTGCTAACCGTGGGGACCAATACATACTATTGGTATTGATTTTTCTCTGTCTTTTCTCAGTGTGAGTATAATGTTGTTCTATACATTGTTTGACTGTGTCTTATTTTCCTTGATAACTCTGATACCAAGATGCAGTGGACAGAAGTGTTTGAACTTCTATTAGCCTGGTGGCTACCATTGTAATCATCTTTGTTATCCTCCATGTAGTTGGAGTCCTCCTTTGACATTTATAACTGATGCATGTCATGTCTGCCCAACAGGCTTCAACATGTGAATTGTGGGGGAGATCTAATTCAGTCCACAACATTTTTAAAATAAGTTGGAGGAAAGCAGTACTTACTAGGTGTCAGGCACTATTTTGTGTTAAATGAATATTAACATATTGAATCCTTAGAACAGCTTTAGAGGGTGTATACTGTTATCATCTCCATAGAAACCAAAATAAAAAAAGTTCTAGTAATTTGTCTAAGGTCACACATAGCAACACTGCATAATTAGGGTGTCTAGCTCCAGGGTTCTTGCTCTCACCTTATGTAATTCTGTTTATCTAATTCAAGGATATAAGGACTAATTTTCTTAAATATTATTGGAAAGATAAAAGTTATACAAGTTCTTGTGCATATGATGACACTGTTAGTAAAAATTCACAAATTAGTTCATTTTTTTTCTGCAGATATTATTGAGTGACAAGGTATTTGCTAGGTATTTGTGGTATAATAATAGTATGCAAAAAACAGGTCTTTGCTCATAAGCTTAACCTCTAAGTGGGAAAAAATGATCACAAATAATGGCAAAATTACAATTGTAAAAATAAATAAAGAATCATGAAATTACCACTAATTGTCAAACCCTGAAAAGGGTAATTAAAACGTATTTAAATAAAACAATTTCTTCAAAACACATGATTGGAATAAAAAAATACATTTGACATAGACTGAAAAGGAAAGTATATGCTAAAGACAAAAATACTTTCTAATGTTTAATTATCAAAGTTAGGTTATCAAGAATAGGGAAATATATATGAAAACATTAGAATGACAACTGAATAAACAGAATAATGGGCATGAGAATAATTAAGAGGACTTAAAATTTAAAGTGAAATAATTTAAAAGTCTTCAAAGCTAGCAGAGTATGGGTAACTGCTCTGGCACTTGTTATACTGAAATAGCTCCAATTTAGAAAAATGATAAAAAAGTTCTTGTCCATTCAAAGTCAGTAAATGATATGGACAGGAAAATAATAAGAGTCAAGATCTTAAGTTTTAAAATAAAAGTCATGTTCAAGTTTAGACTAATAAAATGGAAAGTTGTACAGGTGCTCAAAAGTTTAGAAATGACTTTTAACAAGTCCTTATCTCCTCAGAACTTGGCTTAATCAAAACCTTTACCCTTTTTTATTTCTCAGATTCTTCGTGTGTAAATTCTGACCTTTTGTCTTTCAATACATTTCACTTCCCTTAGAAATTTAAAAGAAGGATTATACATATAGAATGGTCCTTTTAATTTTGTGAAAAAATGTTAAACTTAAGTTCTATGAACTAGGCATCTTCTTGCTTATAACAATGTCTCCAGTACCGATCATTAATTTGCAAGTAATTTTTGGATGATCTAGAGCTTCCAAATTACAGTGTTGTAAAATAAATGACTCATTTAATCTAGTCACAGTAATTTATGAACTCAAGTAAAATTCATCATATGATTTTATGGGGTCATACATTTACATGGTATATTGCTAAAAAGCTATGATAAACATGTAAAATGGGAATGATTAAAATAGAATGCAGAGCTATTTTCTTTCATAAATCAATTTCTTATTAGGAGGTTAACAACTTATTGAAATTCTCCCTAAAATAAATTTATCTGTGATGTCATATCACTTGTAGGATGTAATATTTTTGTGCTGTTTTGAAACTGAAAGACAGTTCAGCAAATGACCAGAACATCAGCATCATAGATTCCTGAAGCCCCGGAGCCACTGCTGCACTGTCATTCTGAGAAGGGCAACTGTCTCTTCAGATTGGAGCTCAGTATCATCCTGTACCTAGTTTGGCTTTGCACTAGTTTCTCTCTCAGGGCTTGCTTATTTAAATTGACAGATTAATCTCCCCAAGGATTACAAGAGTCTCATTATCTGTAAGTACATGTGATTTTTCCCATCTTGTGTTCATTCACACCAATAAAGAATAATTCCAAGTGCTGTTTGTTCCCGAGAGAAGAGAAAACAACAAAAGGGCTATTTACTCCTATAAAGAGAATCAGTTTTACCTTGATATATACGGTGAAAGTGTGAATCCAGCAAGGGAGATTTTTCTAGATGGGTAGGTCTCACTAGCTTGTGCAATTGCATTTTAATAACTAATTTACACTTAACCAGGTTTGAACCCCTTAGAAATTTGAGCTATTTTTATGTGGTAATATTTAAAACATTTTTCCTGCACAGCTATATACCTTCATGTCTTGGGGTGAGGTTTTATAAAACATACAAAAAAATACTGAAGGCAAGGCAGAGGCATAGATGGAGTTGATTAAAATAGATGGAAAATAAATAAAATAAAGTTTGGTCTCTCAGTAAAACTTATAGCACACGGAGAGGGGGGCGGGCGGCAAGGGAAGGAAAGCTAAAAATCTATTTCAGACTGCATGCATCTAAAGGCTGCATGGGATTAAGAGGTGACCAGAAGAATAGAGGTGGGGTCAAGATGGTGAAGTAGGAAATCCTGAGATCACCTCCTTTCATGGCCACAAAACTACAACTAAATATAGAGTAATCACTGCTGAGAATGACAAAAACTAGCTGGGAAGAACTTCTACAACTAAGGATATGAAGAAGAAGCCACACTGAGATGAGCAAGAGGAGCAGAGAGGTGGTCTGGTAAACACCCATACCCCTGCGGTGACAATTCATGAGTGGGAGGGGAATTACAACCACAGTGGTCCCCCTGAAGAGTGAAGGGTGGGAGCTGCATACTGAGCCCCCCAGCCAAAAAGACTACATTAGATAGAGGACCCCCCATTAATATCTGGCTTTGAAAACCAGGAAGATGTGAGCCTGAGAAAGGGAAATGCTATAGAAAAACCACGGTCCTCTTTTAAAAGTTCTACACCCAAAGTCTCTGAGTTTCAGAGGGGCAGCCGTTTGAAAAGCGCCTGTGTCATATGTGAAGGAATTGTATTGACTAGCGTTAGAGTGAGTGCTGGAGGGGCGGAGATCAGTGGAAACCCTCTAGGGACAAAAGCACTAAAGGATCCATTATTTTTTCTTTGTCAGTGTTGTTGTTGTGCTGTCCATCCAAATGGCAGGTTTGGTGTAGGTGGGCATCAATTCTGACACCCTCCATGAACCTGGCTAATGCCGTTCCCTTTGCCTAGTATTTCCTTGAAAGCCTGCCCCTCTGAACCTGCCTGCCAAGACCAGAGCCTCCCCATGGAGCCCTTCCCCACCACAGACACACCTGGTGGCCAGCATTGGCTGGTGCCAAGGAAACTCCTACTCCAAAGAACAGCCCTTACATACCAGATTGGCCTATTCTTTTCAACTATTCCAAAAATTTGAAGAGAAAGAAATGCTTCCAAACCCATTCTATCAGGTCATCACTGCCCTGATACTAAATCCAAAGGCATGATTAAAAAATATCTCTGGACCCGGAAGATGGCGACCGGCAGGAAGATAGGGAGGGAGAGAGTGTGAGAAAGTGAGGGAGCCATAGAAGAGAGTGTAGACGTGTGTGGTGTGTGTGTGTGTGTGTGTGTATGAGCTAGGGATAGGTAGATTCTGCATGTCTTCAAAGCGGCTGCCAAACCAGGCAGTCTTAGACGGCGGAGCCCCACGCACAAAGCGGACACTTCTGGGCGGCCAGTGCGGGCACAGAGACCATGCCATCTTGAGAAACAGAGCTGCTTGAGACTAGGATCCTGGCCTCAGCACCACCCTGTCACGTCTCAGAAGCAAACCAGGACCCTGGAGCCACTGGGGACAGAAAACTGCTACCACAGCATCAGACCAACAGACAACAAGAATCCAGACATCCCGGCTGCAGATTTCTGTGAGTCAAAGAGCCTGTCCTCCTCCCCGCACGCTTGCGGATAGTACCATAGTAACTGATAGACCCGCCCCTCGCTCAGGCCGAAGCGCCCTTACAAGAATTTGAGTTTTGGAGCACGTGCATGGGCCCCAGCACTGCTATGGGAATTTGAGCCTGCGGACACACAGAGACTGGGAATCTGCTCCCCACAACTCAATCGGGCGACCAAACCCGAAGCCCATGCAGGGCGGCAGTGCCACCTGACTTCGATTCTGGGCAAGCGCACACGGAAGTCTGTTTTCCACAGTGCACACAGAAGTCTGTTTTCCTCAGTGCAGGCATACCACAGTGCTACTGTGCAACCCAGTCCCCCATGGTGACCAGGACCCAGATTCTCCCGGCAAGAGGCAGCACTGAGCACCACTGACTTGACTCTGTTTCTTATCGCGTGTGCCTGGGATCCCTGACTCACAGCACATTCACACTAAGAGCCAGTGACTCCAATGCTTGGTGCATGCGCACACAGGGACCCTGATTCTCAGCGACAAACCGCATGAGGCAACAGAGACTCTGATACTCGATTCTTGGTGCAGACACAGGAGAACTCTGACTCCTGGCACATGCTAGTGGACTCTGATTTTTGGCACACGCCAACAGCGTGGTGCAGGCGGGGTCCCTGATTCTAGGTGCGCACACTAGACCACACTGAATGCTGGTAACACTGACCCTGGGCGAGCCTGGTTCCCACCAACCCACGGCAGCCACACGTCCTACTATCGGAGCACTTCAGTGACACTCGGGTGGTGCGAAGCTCCCATGGCACATGGCCCAGGTCCACGCAACTCAAAGTTTGAACCTTCTGGTGATAGAATGGGGAGACGAACACAATCCCCAGAGGAAAGAAAATGAGGAGTCACCAAGAAAGGAAATTAGTGAAATTGAAGCATACAACATGACAGAAAAAGAATTCAGAGTAATGGTCATGCAATTCATACATCGGATAGATGAGAAAATCAACAACCTATGCAAGAATCAGGAAGAAATGAAAAGTGATAGAGCTACAATCAAAAACACCATGGAAAGTTTCAACAGTAGACTAGAACAAGTAGAGGACTGAATTAGTGAGTTAGAAGATAAGGTAGAGAAACAAGCTCAATCTGAACAGCAACTGGAGAAAAAAATTAAAAGCAGGAGGAGAGCCTAAGGGAGCTTTGGGACAACATGAAATGAAGTAACGTACATATAATAAGGCTGCCAGAAGAGCATCAAGGATTAGAAAATCTATTTGAAGAAATAATGACAGAAAACTTCCCTGATATGGGGAAGAAAAAAGTTACACAAATACAGAGAGTTCCAAGCAAGATCAATCCCAAAAGACCCACACGAAGACATGTCATAATTTCAATGGCAAATATTAATGACAAAGAGAGAATCTTAAAGGCAACAAGAGAGAGACAGAGAGTTACCTACAAAGGATCCCCCATCAGATTATCAAATGATTTCTCAACAGAAACACATAAAGCTAGAAGGGAATGGATGGAGGTATATAAAGTGTTGTAAAGCAAAGGACTGAATCCAAGAATACACTATCCAGCAAGATTACCAATCAAAATTGATAGGGAAATCAGGAGCTTCACAGACAATAAAAAGCTAAAGGAGTTTATCATCAGCAAACCAGCAATGCAAGAAATGCTAAAGAGAATACTGTAAAAAGAAGAAATAAAAAGGTAAGAAGGAACACAGACACAAAAATAGATATGACTACAAACAAGTACCTTTCAGTAATAACTTTAAACGTAAACGGACTAAATGCTCCAATCAAAAGACATCGAGTGACTGAATGGGTAAAAAAACACGACCCATATATATGCTGTCTACAAGAGACCTACCTCAGAACAAGGGACTCATACAGACTGAAAGTGAAGGGATGGAAAAATATTTTTCAGGCAAATGGAAATGAAAAAAAAGCTGGGGTAGCAATACTTATATCTGAAAAAATAGACCTCAAAGTGAAGGCCATAACAAGAGATAAGGAAGGCCACTTCATAATACTAAAGGGATCGATACAACAAGAGGATATAACCCTGATAAACATATATGCACCCAACACAGGAGCACCCAAATACATTAAAAAAAAAAAAAATCCTGGAAGATATCAAGGGAGAGATCAATAACAATACAATCATAGTAGGGGATTTTAATGCACCACTGACATCACTGGATAAATCCTCTAGACAAAAAATCAGCAAAGACAAAGCAATCCTAAATGACTCACTAGATCAGATGGACTTAACTGACATCTTCAGAACATTTCACCCCAAAGCCATGGAATATACGTTCTTCTCAAGTGCAAATGGTACATTTTCAAAAGTAGACCACATATTGGGTCACAAGCAAAGTCTCCCCAAATTCAAGAAGACTGAAATCATACCAAGCATCTTCTCAGACCACAATGGCATAATATTGGAAATAAACTACAATAAAAACAAGCCAAAAATCTCAAACACTTGGAAGCTGAGTAGCATGCTATTAAATAATGACTGGGTTACCAATGAGATCAAAGAAGAAATTAAAAGCATCCTGGAAACTAATGACAACAAAAACACAACAATCCAAAATCTATGGGACACAATGAAAGCAGTGCTGAGAGGGAAGTTCATAGCATTACAGGCCTACCTCAAAAAAACAGGAAACAATGGTAATAAATTATCTAACCTTGCAACTTAAAGAACTAGAAAGAGAGCAACAAGAAAAGCCCACAGTGAGCAGAAGGAAGGAGATAATAAAGATCAGAGTAGAAATAAATGACATAGAAACCAAAAAAAAACAAAAAAAACAATACAAAAGATCAATGAAACCAAGAGCTGGTTCTTTGAAAGGATAAACAAGATTGATGAACATCTAGCCAGGCTCACCAAGAAGCAAAGAGAGAGGACTCAAATAAACAAAATCAGAAATGAGAGAGACAGAATAACAACAGACCTCTCAGAAATACAAAGGATTGTTAAAAAATACTATGAACAACTCTACTCCAACAAACTAGACAACCTGGAAGAAATGGACATATTCCTAGAAAAATACAACCTTCCAAAACTCAATCAGGAAGATTCTAAAAATTTCAATAGGCCGATAACTATGGAAGAAATTGAAGCAGTCATCAAAAAGCTCGCAGCAAACAAAAGCCCGGGGCCAGATGGCTTCACAGGGGAGTGATACCAAACATTCAAGGAAGAACTAAAACATATCCTCCTCAGACTATTCCCAAAAATTCAAGAGGAAGGAACACTTCCAAGCTCATTTTATGAAGCCAGCATCACCCTAATACCAAAACCAGATAAAGACAACACAGTGAAAGAGAATTATAGTCCAATATCCCTCATGAATATAGATGCCAAAATCCTCAACATAATTCTAGCAAATCGGATCCAGCAATACATAATAAAGATCATACACCATGACCAAGTAGGATTTATCCCAGGGATGCAAGCATGGTACAATATCCGAAAATCAATAAACGTGATACATCACATAAACAAATTGATAGATAAAATCACATAATCATATCAATTGATGCAGAAAAAGCATTTGACAAAATCCAATACCCCTTCTTGATAAAAACTCTCAGCAAGGTGGGAATAGAAAGATCATACCTCAACATAATAAAAGCCATATATGACAAACCCACAGCCAACATCATACTCAATGGACAAAAACTAAAACCATTTCCCCTAAAAACAGGAACAAGACAGGGATGCCCACTCTCACCACTCCTTTTCAACATAGTACTGGAAGTTCTAGCCATTGCTATCAGACAAGAAGAAGAAATAAAAGGCATCCAAATTAGAAAAGAAGAAGTAAAACTGTCCTTATTCACAGATGACATGATATTGTACATAGAAAACCCTAAAGACTCCATCAAAAATTATTAAACTTAATAAATGAATTCTGCAATGTAGCAGGATATAAAATTAATGCCAAGATATCTATGGCATTTCTTTACACCAATAGTGAACTTACAGAAAGAGAGACTAAAAAAGCAATCCCATTTACCATCGCACCAAAAACATTAAGATACCTAGGAATAAACTTAACTAAGGAAGTAAAAGACCTATATGCGAAAAACTACAGAACACTGAAAAAAGAGATAGAGGAAGACATAAATAGATGGAAGAACATACCATGTTCATGGATTGGTAGAATCATCATCAAAATGTCCATACTACCCAAAGCAATCTATAGATTCAATGCAATCCCCATTAAAATACCAATGGTATATTTCACAGACCTACAACAAACTTTCCAAAAATTCATCTGGAATAATAAAGGACCCCGAATAGCCACATCAATCCTGAGAAAGAAGAACACAGTAGGTAGGATCTCAATACCATATATCAAGCTGTATTACAAAGCTACTGTTCTCAAAACAGCCTGGGACTGGCACAAGAACAGACATATAGATCAACGGAATAGAATAGAGAACCCAGAAATTGACCCAAACTACTATGCCCAATTAATATTTGACGAAGGAGGCATGAACATAAAATGGAGTCAAGATAGTCTCTTTAACAAATGGTGTCGGGAAAATTGGACAGATACATGAAAAAAAATGAAACTAGACCACCAACTTACACCATACACAAAAGTAAACTCAAAATGGATAAAGGACTTAAACATAAGACAGGAAACCATAAAAATACTAGAGGAATCCACAGGCAGCAAAATCTCAGACATATGCCGAAGGAACTTCTTCACTGATACTGCTCCTAGGTCCATGGAAACTAAAGAGAAAATAAACAAATGGGACTACATCAAAATAAAAAGCTTTTGCACAAAGGAAACCATCAACAAAACAACAAGGAAGCACACTGCATGGGAGAACGTATTTGCCAATGTTATCATCAATAAGGGTTTAATCTCCAACATTTACAGGAAACTCATACAACTTAACAAAAGGAAGATAAACAATCCAATCAAAAAATGGGCAACAGACCTATATAGACACTTTTTGAAGGAGGACAGAAGGAAGACCAAGAGACATATGAAAACATGCTCAAAGTCACTAATTATCTGAGAGATGCAAATCAAAACGACAATGCGGTACCATCTCACACCTGTCAGAATGGCTATCAACAACAAATCAACAAAGGACAAGTGTTGGTGAGGATGCGGAGAAAAAGGAACCCTCATGCACTGCTGGTGGGAATGCAGACTGGTGCAGCCACTGTGGAGAACAGTATGGAGTTTCCTCAAAAAACTAAAGATGGAACTCCCATTTGACCCATTGATCCCACTTCTAGGAATGTATCCCAAGAAACTATAAACACCAATCAGAAAGGAGGTATGCACCCCTATGTTCATAGCAGCACAATTCACCATAGCTAAGATTGGAAACAGCCTAAATGCCCATCAGCAGATGACTGGATTAGAAAACTGTGGTACATCTACACAATGGAATATTATGCTGTGGTAAAAAAAAAAAAAAGGAATTCTTACCATTTGCAACAGCATAGATGGAACTGGAGAGCATTATGCTAAGTGAAATAAGCCAGTCAGAGAAAGATAAATACCACATGATCTCACTCATTTATGGAATATAATGAACAACATAACCTGATGAACAGGGACAGATCCAGAGACAGAGAAGCATTGATCAGACTGTCCAACCTCAGAGGGAAGGTATCGGAGGGTGGGGGTTAAGAGGAGAGATCAACCAAAGGACTTCTATGCATGAATATAAGCCTAACCAATGGACATGAACACCAGGGGAGTGAGGGCATGAGGGGGGGGAGGTTTGGGTGGTTAATGGAGGCTTTAGGACACATATGTAATACCTTAATCAATAAAGAAATTTAAAAAAATATCTCTGATTAACATAAATGGAAAATTATCAACAAAATATTAGCAAACTATTCAGCAATACATTAAAAGGATCATACAGTGTGATCAAGGGAGATTTATTTGAGGGATGCATAAGTTGCTTAATAGCCACAAATCAATCAATGTAATACACCACATTAACCCAACAAAATATAAAAATTATATTATCATCTCAGATGTCGAAAAAACATTTGACAAAATGCAATATCCATTAATGGTTTAAAAAATCTCAAAAAAATAAGGAATAGAGGAAACATATCTCAGCATAATAAAGGCCATTTTTCACAAACCCACATCTAACATTGTAACCAAAATCTAGATTCTGCTGTTGAAAGAAGGTCAAACTCATGAGACAGGTTCTGGTAAAAGTTTATTTGGGTGCTGACATCTCAAGAAGATGGAGGACTATTCCCAGTCCTTGAAAACCCATCTTAAGGTCTTAGTGCAAGTAGAGGTTTTTATGAGGAGGGAGAGGGAAAGCAGAACAAGACTGGGTGAGGGATTGTCATCATGCCGGCAGGGTCCTCACTGGTCCCAATATGGATTTTCATAGTCAGCATCTTTGAGTTGGCCAATTGTTTTGTTGTTTTTGTTTTATCAGTGAATTCCTATGTCTTGGCAGCCAGCATTAGCCAGAGCCTTGAAGGACAGGCTGCTACTTAGTTTCCACCAGAACAGAAATTTCTGGATTGTAAAGTATACTAAAAAACTTTTAACATGTTTTGAGAGAAAAATCAGGTTACAGTATAAGCATAGTGTATTCATTCCCCATAACAACAGTGAAAAGCTTTTCCCCTAGGAACAAGACAAAGATAACTACTCTCACCACTTTTATTTAATACTAGAGGCACAGTGCATGAAATTCGTCACTGCGGGTGTTGGGGGTTGTCCCTCAGCCCAGCCTGCACCCTCTCCAATCTGAGATCCCTCTCACAATCTGGAACTGCTGGCTCCCAACTGCTCGCTTGCCTGCCTGATTGCCCCTAACTACTTCTGCCTGCCAGCCTGATCACCCCCTAACCACTCCCCTGCCAGCCTGATCGATGCTTAACTGCTCCCCTGCTGGCACGATTGCCCCCAACTGCCCTCCCCTGCTGGCCTGGTCGCCTCTAACTGCCTTCCCCTATAGGCCTGGTCACCACCAACTTCCCTCCCGTGCCAGCCCAGTCACCCCTAACTGCCCTCCCTTGCTGGCCTGATCACACACAACTGCCCTCCCCTGCTGGCCAAATTGTGGCAGCCATCTTGTGACCACATGGGGGTGGCCATCTTGTGTGAGGGTGTGATGGTAAATTTGCATATTACCTCCTTATTATATAGAACTAGGGGCTCAGTGCACAAATTCATGCACCTTGAAAGGAACTGTGGGCCTTGAGGCTGCAGTGAGCACAAAGGTCGGTCTTGGCCCATCCTCCACACCCCCGCCGGCCCCTCCTGCCATGGCCCCTGGTCCCCTCTCTGCCGGCAGCCCCACTCCCACTGCCGCTATTCTCATGTGCTGACGGCACCAGCCCTGTTTGCACCCGCTGACAGTGCAGAGCGATTGGGGCCAGTGCCAGCAGCAGGTGCAAGCAGGGCTGGCACCGTCAGTGGGTGTGAGTGGTGGATGCTGCCCTGATTGACCCTCAGGAGCAAGGGGAGGAGGAGAAGCCCTCAGTGGCAATCGGGGCTGGCAGCTGCCACTCGCACCCGCTGAGGACGCCGAGTGATCGGGACTGGCGCCAGATGCTGGCAGCAGGTGTGAGCAGCGGCTCCAGCACTGGCTGCAGGTGAATGCAGGGCTGGCACCAGCAGTGGGTGCAATCGGTGGCTCTGGCACTGGCAGTGGGTGCGAGCAGGGCTGTCACTGGCAGTGGGTGCGAGCGGTGGCTCCAGTACTGGCAGCGGGTGTGAGCGGGGCCGGCAGCAGGTGCAAGCACTGGGTGGGACTGCGGCATGCAGGAGCAAAGAATTTTCAGTAACCACCAGAGGGTCTCCCCAATGGCAGTGACTGGAGCCCTGCCTTGGTCTGGTACCCCCGCTCACCTGTTCCACCATCCCACCACGGCTGACGCCCGCCATGTTCCACACACTCCCTCTGGTGGTCAGCGCACGTCATAGGAATCGGTTGTTTAGTTGTTCTGGTTGTTCCACCTGTTCCGCTGTTCGGTCTATTGGCATATTAGCCTTTTATTATATAGGATACTAGAGGCCCGGTGCACGAAATTCGTGCACTGGGGGGGTGAGGGGATGTGCCCCTCAGCCCAATCTGCACCCTCTTCAATCTGGGACCCCTCAGGGGATGTCCAACTTCCAGCAGTTGGACATCCCTCTCACAATCCGGAACCGCTGGCTCCTAACCACTCACCTGCCTGCCTGCCTGATTGTCCCTAACCCCACCGCCTGCCTGCCTGCTCACCCCTACCTTGATCTCCTGCCAGCCTGATTGCCCCTACCTTGCCCTCCCCTATCAGCCTGATCACCCCAAACTGCCTGTGCCTTGGCCCCCCGTCTGGCCTCCCGCTGGAGGCACCACTCCCATAACCCCAATGCTGCTGCCACTGAAGCTGGTTATGGCTGCCTGAGCCTTGGCCTTTGTAGCCACTGCGGCTTTGTCTGGAAAGATGTCCGGAAGACAACCACTCTAATTAGCATATTACCCTTTTATTAGTATAGATTTGGGGACCATTACAACCACGCAGAACTTGAAGAAAACACATGGCCCTGGTCAGTTTGGCTTAATGGAGAGAGCATCGGCCTGTGGACTGAAGAGTCCAGGTTTGATTCTGATCAGGGGCACACATGCCTGGGTTTCGGGCTCAATCCCCAGTAGGGGGCCTGGGGCGGCAGCTGATCAGTGATTCTTTTTTTTTTTTAAATATATTTTATTGATTTTTCACAGAGAGGAAGAGAGAGGGATAGAGAGCTAGAAACATCGATGAGAGAGAAACATCGACCAGCTGCTTCCTGCACACCCCCCACCGGGATATGTGCCAGCAACCAATGTACATGCCCTTAACCGGAATCGAACCTGGGACCTTCCAGTCCGCAGACCGACGCTCTATCCACTGAGCCAAACCGGTTTCGGCTGATCAGTGATTCTTATCATTGATGTTTCTATCTCTCTCTCCCTCTCCCTTTCTGAAATTTTAAAAATATATATTTTTTTAAAGAAAACACATCATCTTCACTTTGGGCTTTGTCATCTTACAATATCCTTTGTGCAGTGTTTTAACTTCCCTCAACTTTCCTTTACCCACCTTTAAAGTGCAATCTATTTTGGGGAAGATGATCAGGAAAGTGATTCCAATGGGTAGAAGTTTTTTTTGGAGGGGATGGGTCATGAAGATATTTAAAAATTGAGCATGGTGATGGTTGTACCACTCTGAATTTACTTTAAAAAACCAGTTCATTGTACACTTTAGGTGACATGTACAGTATATGGGTTATATCTCAACAAAGCTGTTCTTTTATTTCTTTTTAAATAAAGACCAGTCTTATAATCAGTTGCAGATGTTTTCAGAGGCCCATCAAGATTTGCTCACCATGTCCCAAATCACGGCTGTGATTCCCAGTTGCCTCCACTCCTGGTGGATCTGGATGGTGTGGTTTGCAAAGGAGAAGGTGGCAAGAGGCTTATGGAATTTCGGCAACCCCATTCCCCCGGTCTCCTCATAGGGCACCAGGGCCATTCCCACTGGGCCAGCTCTGCTCCCTTTAACCTGTTGGGCAAAAGAATCCTGCGTGCTCTGGCCAGAAAGTGCATTCTTTCTTAGGTGGCCCCGATGCTTTTTTTAAGGTCATTTTATGGATTCAAAAGAATAAACAGAGATGTGGAAAGCTTTTGTCAAAATCCTTTCACATGGTTCTTCCAGTCTCATGGGAAATGAGATGTGGCTCTGAATTCATCCCAAAGTGTGTCTTTGAGCAAAAGCACTCAGAACGGTACAACTCCTGCAGAATGCCCCACACACTTTGCTGTCAGGACTCAGGGGGGCTTGAGGGTGAGCGAGGCGGAGGTGCCAGCACAGGACCTGGGAGAAGGTAGCGCTTTCTACACTGCCCAGGCCACGTGGACTACAGCAGTACCTGCCCAGGTGGGCAGGGTGTTTCTGCTGTTTTGTTTTGGTCTGGCCTCCACCCCGTCAGCCACGGACCTGTGCCTGCACTGCGACTGAATGGTTTGATGGCCCTACTTTTTGGTGGACAGTGGATGCGCTCCCAGAGACTGGCAGTTAGACTCTGGTGGCTTCTGAGTCCCTTGCGGGGAGAGCCCGGCCCTAGGTCAAGAACAGACTCAGGCGTCCTCGGCCAGGAGGCCTCCTTGGGCTAGGGGCCGCCACAGTTTGAAGGCTGGCCATGACCCCAATCCTGGCAGGGGTCTCCTCTGGGGTGCTGGCAGGCCTGGTCTAGGGCTGAGGGCGGTTTAGAGGCTGGTCATGCCCCCGATCCTGGTGGGGATCTCCTCTGGGGCGCTGGCAGGCCTGGGTTAGGGTCACTGGCGGTTTGGAGGCCGGTCACGCCCCCGATCCTGTTGGGGGTCTCCTCTGGGGTGCTGGCAGACCTAGGCTAATGGCCACCCTGGTTTAGAGACCGGTCAAGCCCCCGATCCTGGTGGGGGTCTCCTCTGGGGCGCTGGCAGGCCTGGGCTCTGGCGCCGCAAAGGGAGAGGTTCCTGAACCTGCTTCCCACACACCTAGGCTAGGATCCATCTTGTAGGAGGCGGCTTCAATGCCCGGTGTCGGTGACCAGGTCCTCCTGAGCCTCGCTTTCTGGGCTGCAGTCCCACGTCTCCCAGTGCCCCAGCCACGGATGCGCCCATGCAGTTGCCCCCACCACCAGCCACCTCAGCGCAGGCCACAGCAGCTGAAGCTAGCCTCTTGGAAGCCAGGCCACCACACCCACCACCCCTATTAGCTCTCTGCTGCTTGCTCTGTGCCCTGTCCACTGGGGTCGGGGAGTGCTCCCAGCCCAGAGGCCCTCCCTCCCTCCGCATCCTGGCTTGGGAAGCTGGCCTCATGCTGGGGCTACTATGCCAGCATGCCCACTCGGCTACAATGGGTGCGACACGGGCCCCATGGAGGCCAACCTGGAGAACGTGGACCCGAACTCTGCATCCAGCTGCTGCAGATGGCCTCGGTGGTCAACTACCACCTGCTCCTTCCATTGGCCCCATTGATCCCTCTCAGCACCAGCCATTTAGGCGAGGGTGGCGATGGCCTGGGACCCCGCCCCGGGAGGCTGCTGGCCGTGCCCGGCCACGCCCCCCGGGTCTCGATGCAGCCCTGGACCCCGGGGAGGCTGCTGGCCGTGCCCGGCCACGCCCCCCCGGGTCGCGATGGGTCCCCGGACCGTGCCCGGCTACGCCCCCCGGGTCGCGATGGGTCCCAGGACCCGCGGGAGGCTGCTGGCCGTGCCTGGCAAAGCCCCCCGGGGTAGTGATGCATCCCTGGACCCCCGGGGAGGCTGCTGGCCGTGCCCGGCCACGCCCCCCGTGTCGCGATGGGTCCCCGGACCCACGGGAGGCTGCTGGCCGTGCCCGGCCACGCCCCCGTGTCGCGATGGGTCCCCGGACCCGCGGGAGGCTGCTGGCCGTGCCCGGCCACGCCCCCCCGGGTTGCGATGGGTCCTGGGACCCCAGGGAGGCTGCTGGCCGTGCCCGGCCACGCCCCCCCGGGTCACGATGCAGCCCTGGACCCCGGGGAGGCTGCTGGCCGTGCCCGGCCACGCCCCCCCGGGTCGCGATGGGTCCTGGGACCCCAGGGAGGCTGCTGGCCGTGCCCGGCCACGCCCCCCGTCGCGATGCAGCCCTGGACCCCGGGGAGGCTGCTGGCCGTGCCGGGCCACGCCCCCCCATCTCGATCCAGCCGGGGACCCAGGGAGGCTTCTGGCTTTTCCCTACCACGCCCCTCTAGGGTTCCCATCGCTCCCCAGGACCCCGGGAACTAAGAGGATTTGGCGGCCGCCATCTTTGTTTTCTCAACGGCCATATAGGCACCCGGAGTCCCGCCCCCTGCCTCTCGCAGGTCCAATCATGGGCATAGCGGAGGTGCGGTCAATTTGCATGTTACTCTATTATAAAGTAATATTATTGAAAGTCCTAGCCAAAGCAATCAAAAAAGAAAAAGAAACAAAGAAAGAAATAGAATTGTCACTATTTGCATATAACATGATACAATATATAGAAAACCCCAAAGACAACACACACAAAAAAAAATTAAAACAAATAAATTAATTTAATAACATTGTAGGATAAAAAATTAATATACAAAAATCAGTGGCACTGTATACACTAATAACAGACTATCAGAAACAAAAATTTATAAAACAATCTCAATATAATTGCATAAAAAATCAGACCTAGGAAAAATTTAACCAAGGAAGCAAAAGGCATGTACTCTGAAAGCTATACTCTTATATAATAAAAGGTTAATATGCAAATTGTCCCCAGGGCGGGAGTTTGACCGAATGGGAGTTAGACGTGCACTGACCACCAGGAGGTGGCGCAGAACATAGCAGGCATCGGCGACATGGCGCTGGCAGCAGGCGGCAGTGGAGGCACTGCTGGCCCCAATGGGCACCAAGGAGTGTGGGACTGCGGCGGGATGGTGGAGCAGGTGAGTGGATGGTGCCAGGACAAGGAAGATGTCAGCAGGGGCCCTGATCATCCCACCAGTCACCCCACAGATCAGCCCTGATCGCTGGCCAGGCCTAGGGATCCTACCTGTGCATGAATTTTGTGCACCAGGCCTCTAGTCCATTAATGAAAGACACTGAAGATGACACAAATAAATAAAATAAACCATACTCATGGATTAGAAGAATATCATTAAAATGTCCATATTACCCAAAGCAATCTATGGATTAAATGTAATCCCTATCAAAATACCAATTGCATTTTTCATAGAACTAGAACAAACAATCCTAAAATTCATATAGATCTACAAAAGACCCTGAATAGCCAAAGCAATCATGAGAAAAAATCAAAAAGCTGGATATAATGAAACCAAAATGTTGAGTCCCAGTTCCTTGTCTCACAAAATCAAAGAACAGATTTGTGGACAAAAATGATTAGAGGAAGCAAAGTTTATTAGAGAAGCCAGTCCTGAAAAAGGTGCAGCTAGGGTTCTAGGAGCAAGCCTGTGTCCAGAGTTTCCTTTCCATGTTACAGCCTAGTAGTGTTAAAGTTTATTAAGGGTTAAAGTCTATTTAGTCCATGTGTGGAACTCCACATGCCATAAGCTAGAGAGAGGAGCAAGTGCTTTTTTTGTATATATGCTTGCTAGCTTCTGATTGGTTCTTTCAAAGAATTCTGCCTTAATAACATCCTTGGGATTGGTTTATATATCTTACTGCCTTATTATTGGTTATCTGCACACTGCCTATCTTAGCTAGATTCATACATTTTAAAGTTCATGTCTCCTGTTTTCTTTCTATGCCAAGCTGGGTTCCCCAGTTTTACTTCTCCCCCCTTCCCCTGCCATGGTCCTGATTTGTGACTAACTAGCTTCCTTCTTTCTTCTCAATATCATGATTCCAGCTTTCACATATATAATAATAAAAGCATAAGCGACTTTTTGGCAGAACGACCAGAATTACTGGTCACTATGATGCGCACTGACCACCAGAGGGCAGACGCTCAATGCAGGAGCTGCCCCCAGTGGTCAGTGCACTCCCACAGGGGGAGCTCTGCTCACAGAAGCCAGGCTCACAGTTGGTGGCAGGAGCTTCTCCCGCCTCTACGGCAGAGCGAAGGTGCAGTGAGCAGGTGGGCGGTAAGGAGTGAGAGGTCCTGGACTGTGAGAGGAATGTCTGGACATCCACCAAGGTGTCCGGAACTGTGAGAGGGTGCAGGCCAGGCTGAGGGAACACCCAATGAATGAATTTCATGCACCGGGCCTCTAGTATAATAATAAAAGCATAATATGCTAATTAGACTGGACAGCCGAATGACCTACTGGACATCATTCTGGACATCTTTCTGCATGAAGCTGCCATGGCGGGGGCTGAGGCAGAGGTCGTTAGGGGCCATCAGGTAGGCAGGTGAGCAGTTAGGGGCGATCAGGCAGGCAGGCTAGTGGTTAGGGGCGATCAGGCAGGCAGGCAGAATGGTAAGGGGCAATCAGGCAGGTAGGAGAGTGTTTAGGGGCAATCAGGCAGGCAGGTGAGTGGTTAGGAACGATCTGGCAGGCAGGTGAATGGTTAGGGGCATTCAGGCAGACAGGCAAGCAGTTAGGGGTGATCAGGCAGGCAGGAAGGTGAGTGGTTAGGGCGATCAGGGGTTAGGGGCAATGAGGCAGGCAGACAGAGTGGTTAGGGGTAATCAGACAGGCAGGCAGGAGTGGTTAGGAGCCAGGGTCTTGGATTTCTAGAGGGATATCTGACTGCCGGTTTAGGCCCGATCCCCTAGTGGCAGTCAGACATCCCCCAAGGGGTCCCAGATTGAAGAGGGTGAAGGCTGGGCTGAGGGGCCCCTTCCAGTGCATGAATTTCGTGCACCAAGCCTCTAGTTATATGGTAAAACTGTAATAATTAAAACAGTCTTGTAGTAGCACAGAAACAGACACATAGATTTATGGAACAGAATATAGAGTCCAGACATTAACCAGGCTTATGTGGTTCATGATTCTATGACAAAAGAGACAGAAATATACAATCAGAAAAAGAAACTCTCTTCAATAAATGGTGTTGGGAAAACTGGATAAATACCTGTAAAAAAGAAAACAATGGCAGGCCACTTTTTTACATTATATACAAAAATCAAATCAAAATAAATTAAATAATTAAATGCGATACCTGAAACCATGACATTTCTAGAAGAAAGCATAGACAGTAAATCCTTTAACATTGGGTTAGTGCCGCAACCATTTGCAGCAAGGATTCAGAATCTGGAGAAGGGGTCATGTGCAAATGGATATACTAGACAAGAAATACAAATTTGGAAGGCATTGGGGGAACCAGGTGGAGGCCCTTCTCTAGTGGAATGGTTCCCTAAACCTCCGGACCCATACCCTTTTATTTACTAGAATATACATTTGCCCTTTAGCAAAGCAAACACACATATCAAAGGTAAGATTTGATAAACAGTAAAAGATTATCAGGTTAGGGGATTGCCTTGAGCCACCATTGTCTCAACAGAACAATTGGTGCATAGCTTTTAGCCCTTGCTAAAGCCCAATGTCCATCAGCCTTCTGACAGACCTCTCACATTTATTATGCTAACTACTTGTTGTTCTTTGCCTCCAGCAGGTTAGCAAAATGTTTGAATATATCTCCTCAGACAAGGGCAAGAAAAGCAAAAATAAACAAATGGGACTATTGTACCCTCTGCAATTCCCTCACCTCCCATCAACAAAACAAAAAGGCAATCTACTGTGTAGGAGAAATATTTGCAAACAAAATACCTTATATAAAATAATGCCTATTTACATTCAATAAACAATAATATTTCAAGAAAATTATTTTAAAGATAATATTACATGCAATAAACATTAATATTACAAGAAAAAAGATTTTAAATATAATATTACCAAAACTGTACTAACATAGTATAATATTACAAAAGTTGTAGGAAATATTAAAATCTGAAAAGAACAGGATTACTTCTATTATATTCTAATTTTTTTCCCTCTGGCTCTATTTTTGTTCATCAATTTATGTTGTCTATTATAGTCCACAAATGAGTGAGATCATGTGATATTTATCTTTCTCCAACTGGCTTATTTCGCTTAGCATAATATTCTCCAGGTCCATCCATGATGTTTCAAATGGTAAGAGTTTCTTCTTTTTTATAGCAGCTTAATATTCCACTGTGTAGATGTAACACTGTTTTTTTCAATTTGAATAAATCTTTATTGTTCAGATTAGTACAGTTGTTCCTCTTTCCCCCCCCATAGCACTCCTCCACCCAGTTCCCACCCCACCCCATGCCCTTAAACACCCCCACTGTCCTCGTCCATAGGTGTAAGATTTTTGTCCAATTTCTTCTTACACCCCCCACACCCCCTTCCCCTGAGAATTGTCAGTCCACTCCCTTTCTATGCCCCTGATTCTATTATATTCACCAGTTTATTCTGTTCATCAGATGTTTTATTCATTTGATTTTTAGATTCACTTGTTGATAGATATGTACTTGTTGTCACTTTGTTGTTCATCATTTTTATCTTTACCTTTTTCTTCCTCTTCTTAGAGAATACCCTTCAGCATTTCATATAATACTGGTTTGGTGGTGATGAACTCCTTTAGCTTTTCTTGTCTGTGAAGCTCTTTATCTGACCTACAATTCTGAATGATAGCTTTGCTGGGTAGAGTAATCTTGGTTGTAGGTTCTTGCTACTTTGAATATTTTTTGCCACTCCCTTCTGGCCTGCATAGTTTCTGTTGAGAAATCAGCTGACATTCGTATGGGTACTCCCTTGTAGGTAATAGTTTTTCTTTTGCTGTTTTTAAGATTCTTTGTCTTTTGCCCTTGGCATTTTAATTATGATGTGTCTTGGTGTGGTCCTCTTTAGAGTCCTCTTGTTTGGGGTTCTCTGCACTTCCTGAACTTGCAAGTGTATTTCTTTAACCAGGTAGGGGAAGTTTTCTGTCATTATTTCTTCAAATAGGTTTTCAATATCTTGTTCTCTCTCTTCTTCTGGCACCCCCTTAATTTGGATGTTGGTACACTTGAAGTTGTCCCAGAGGCTCCTTACACTATCTTCATGTTTTTGGATTATTTTCTCTTTTTACTTTTCTGGCTGGGTGTTTTTTGCTTCTTCATATTTCAAATCTTTGACTTGATTCTTGGGATCCTCTAGTCTGCTGTTGGATCTCTGTATATTATTCTTTATTTCAGTCATTGTATGCTTAATTTCTGATTGGTCCTTTTTCATATCCTTGAGAGTCTCACTAAATTTCTCAGAGGTTTCTAGAAGATTCTCGAGTAACCTTATAACCGTGGTTTTGAACTCTATATCCAGTATTTTGCTTTCATCCATTTCTTTCATTTGTGACTTGTTTCTTTGTCTCCGCATTTTGGCTGCTTCCCTGTGTTTGTTCCTATGTACTGGGTAGCTGCTAAGTCTCCTTGAGTTGATAGAGTAGCCTTGTGTAGTAGGTGTCCTATAGGGCCTAGTGGCTCAGCCTCCACAGTCACCTGAGGTGGACACTCTTGGTGCACCCCTTTATGGGCTGTGTGCACAGTCTTGTAGTTAAGCCTTGATTGCTGTTGGTATCACTGGGAGGAATTGACCTCCAAGCCAATTGGCTATGATGACCAGCTGTGTCTACACTGGAAGATCTCTTGTGCAGGAGACACCCTTATGGGGTAGGACTTGCTTCAGTAGGGCTTTGGTGCTCACTGAGTCTGCTCCTTGAGTGTGTCTCCTATGGATATGAAGAGTTGTAATTCAGTATGGTCTCACTCTGACCATTGGGTACACTGGCTTTTGGATCTCCAAGGAGGTAAAAGGTAAGCCACTGTCTTGGGCTGCCCAGCAGGAGCTACAGAGACCTCTGCAGATTCCTCCTCTTTGTATGGGGTTTGGAAGTGCCCAGTCGAGGCCCAGCTGTGAAGCAAGGCTGCTGCTGCCAGGCAGTGGGTCTTCTTTTGGAATCTCTGGGGCTCTCTGACCCAGCTGCAGTTTGTTTTAGGCTAAAGGACAGGCCATTCATATGCAATAGCTGATGCGCACAGCTTGGGTTTGGTTGTAAATTGGGTGGGGTCTCTGGGAATCACCAGGGCAGAGAAACAGCAATGACTGCCTGAACCAGAGAAGTCCCCAGTTCTCCACGTCCTGAGTCCCAATGCAGGAACAATGATCTCTGTGAGCACCTCTAAGACAAAGAGGCACTTGCGTTCCTGTCCTGATGTCAGACAGTCCAGTTTCACCCTGTATGTGCCTGGTTCCACCAGAGTCTCGCCCAGAACTGGAGTTCAGAGAAAGTGGGAGCTTGTATCTCCCTCCAGGTTTAAAGTGCAGCACATCCAAGTGCCAGCACTCTCCATGCCTCCACACCTCTTACAAGTCTCAATGTGCTTTCTTCACCTTTCTAGTTGTGGAACTTCCACTAAGCCAGCTTTCCCATAGTTCTGGGTGGTAGTTGTTCTGCCTTTTAGTTGTGGTTTAGATGTGGTTGTGAGAGGCAGCAAGTACTGGTGATTACCTATGCCGCCATCTTGGTTTCTCCCAATGTAATACTGTTTTTTAATCCACTCATCTGCTGATGGGCACTTAGGTGGCTTCCAAATCTTAGCTATTGTAAATTGTTCAGCTATGAACATTGGGGTGCATATATCCTTTCTGATGGGTGTTTCTGATTTATTGGGATATATTCCTAGAAGTGGGATCACTGGGTCAAATGGGAGTTCCATTTATAATTTTTTGAGGAAACTCCATACTGTTCCCCACAGTGGCTACACCAGTCTGCATTCCCACCAGCAGTGCATGAGGCTTCATTTTTCTTTGCATCCTTGCCAGCACTTCTCATTTGTTGATTTGTTGATTATAGCCATTCTGACAGGTTTGAGGTGATACCTCATTGTCATTTTGATTTGTATCTCTTGGATGATTCATGACTTTGAGGATTTTTTCCATATGCTTCTTGGACTTCTGTATGTCTGCTTTCCAGATGTGTCTATTTAGATCCTTTGCCCATTTTTTGCTTGGATTGTTTATCTTCCTCTTGTTAAGTTCTATGTAAATTTTGGAGATTAAACCTTTATCGGAGATAACATTGGCAAATATGTTCTCCCATGCAGTGGACTTTCTTGTTTTGTTGATGGTTTCTTTTGCTGTGCAGAAGCTTTTAATTTGGTGTAGTCCCATTTGTTTACTTTATCCTTAGTTTCCATTGTCCCAGGAGCTGTATTGGTAAAGATATTGCTACAACATATGTCTGATATTTTGCTGCCTATGGATTCCTCTAATATTTTTATGGTTTCCTGTCTTATGTTTAAGTCCATCTTCCATTTTGAGTTTATTTTTGTGTATGGTGTAAGTTGGTGTTCTACTTTCATGTTTTTGCAAGTATTTGTTCAATTTTCTCAATACCACTTATTGAAGAGACTGTCTTGTCTCCATTGTATTCTTTTGCATCTTTTGTCAAATATTAATTGAGCATAATGGCTTGGGTCTATTTCTGGGTTCTCTGTTCTGTTCCATTGATATATATGTCTGTTATTGTACCAGTACCAGGCTATTTTGAGAACAGTGGCTTTGTAATATAGCTTGATATCTGATATTGTGATCCCTCAAACTTTGTTCTTCTTTCTCAGGATTGCTGCAGCTATTTGGGGTCTTTTTTCTTTTATTCCAGATGAATTTAGGTCTGTGAAATATGTCCTTGATATCTTAATGGGGGATTGCATTGAATCTATAGATTGCTTTGGGTAGCATGAACATTTTAATGATGTTGATTCTACCAATCCATGAACACGGTATGTTCTTCCATTTGTTTGTGTCTTCCTCTATCTATTTTTCCAACGTCCTATAGTTTTCCAAGTACAGGTTTTTTACCTCCTTAGTTAAGTTTATTCCTAGGTATCTTAATTTTTTTGATGCAATGTTAAATGGGATTATTTTTTGTTTTTTGTTTTTTTAGTTTCTCTTCCTGTGAGTTCATTATTGGTGTATAAAAAAGCCATAGATATTTCTGGGTGTTAATTTTATATCCTGTTACATTACAGAATTTGTTTATCACATTTAGTAGTTTTTTTATGGTGTCTTTAGGGTTTTCTATGTACAATATCATGTCACCTGCGAATAATGACTGTTTTACATCTTCTTTTCTAATTTGGATACCTTTTATGTCTTCTTCTTGTCTGATCACTATGGCTAGCATTTCCAGTACTATGTTGAACAGTAGTGGTGAAAGTAAGCATCCCAGTCTTGTTCCTGTTCTTAGGGGAAATGTTTTTAGCTTTTGAGTATGATGTTGGCTGTGGGTTTGTCATATAGGACCTTTATCATGTTGATATATGCTCCCTTTATTCCAACTTTGCTGCGAGTTTTTACTAAAAATGGGTGTTGGATTTTGTCTATTGCTTTCTCTGCATTTATTGATATGATCATGTAATTTTTGTCTTTCAATTTGTTTATGTGATGTATCACATTTATTGATTTGCAAATATTGTATCAGCCTTGCATCCCTGGAATAAATCCCACTTTATCATGGTGTATGATTTTTTTAATATATTGCTGGATGTGATTTGCTGATATTTTGTTGAAGATTTTAGCATCTATGTTCATCAGGGATATACGCCTGTAATTCTCTTTCTTTTTAGTGTCTTTATCTGGTTTTAGAATTAGAATAATGCTGTTCTCCTAAAGAGTTTGGAAGTGTTCCTTCCTCTTGAATTTTCTGAAATAGTTAAAGGAGTACAGGTGTTAGTTCTTCTTTGAATGTTTGTTTAAACTCCCCTGTGAAGCCCTCTGGACCTGAGCTTTTGTTGGGTGGGAGTTTTAGATTACTGCTTCTATTTCAAGAGTTGTTATTGGCCTATTCAGCTGTTTAATTCTTTCTGGTTCAGTTTAGCTAGATTATATTTATCTAGGAATTTGTCTATTTCATCCATATTGTCCAGTTTGTTGGCATATAGTTTTTCATAGTATTTTCTTACAATCCTTGGTATTTCTGTGGTGTCAGTAGTTACTTTTCCACTTTTATTTCTGATTTTATTTATTTGTGTCCTCTCTCTTTATTTCTCGATGAGTCTGACTAACAGTTTATCAAATTTGTTTATCCTTTCAACAAACCAGCTGTGGGTTTCATTGATTTTTTTAAATTTTTTTGTTTGTTTTGTTTCTATGTTATTTTTTTTTCTGTTCTAATCTTTATTATTTCCTTCCTTCTACATACCCTGGGCTTTTATTATTGTTTCCTTTCTAGTTCTTTACATTGTAGAGTTAAATAATTTATTGCTGATTTTTGTTTTTTGAGGTATGCCTATAGTGCTATGAACTTCCCTCTCAGGACTGCTTTTGCTGTGTCCTGGGGATTTCGAGTTGTTGTGTCTTCATTTTCATTTGTTTCCAGGAAGTTTCTGATTTCTTTCTTTTTCTTGTTGGTAACCCATTCATTGTTTAATAACATGCTATTTAGCCTCCATGTGTTTGACTGTTTGGGGGTGTTTTTACTCTAGTTGATTTCTTAATTTCATTCCACTATGATCTGAGAAGATGCTTGATATGATTTCAGTCTTCTTGAACTTGTAGAAACTTGTTTTGTGTCCTAACATATGGTCTGTCTTTGTAAGTGATCCATGTGCACTTGAGAAGAGTGTATATTCTATTGCGTTGGGGTGACATGTTCTATAAATGTCAATTAAATCCATCTGATCTAGTGGGTCCTTTAGAATCTCTGTTTCCTTGTTAAGTTTTGGTCTGAAAGATCTAACCAGTGAAGTCAGTGGGGTGTTAAAGTCCCCTACTATGACTGTATTGTTGTCAATCTCTCTGTTAAAGATCTCTAGAAGTTTTTTCCTATATTAGGTGCATATATGTTTACCAGGGTTATATCCTTTTGTTGGATCAATCCCTTTAGTATTATGTAGTATTCTTTGCTGTCTCTTTTGATGGCCTTCATTTTAAAGTCTATTTTGATGGATATGAGTAATGCTACTCCAGCTTTTTTTTCTTTTCCATTTTCATGGAAAATTTTTTTCCATCCCTTCAGTCTGATCCTGTGTGTGTATTTTGTTTTGAGGTGGGTCTCTTATAGATAGCATATAGTTGGGTCTTGTTTTTGTATTCTTCTACCCTATGCCTTTTGATTGGAGCATTTAATTCATTTACATTTAGGGTTATTATTGATAGGTACTTATTTATTGCCATTTTAATTCTTTTTTTTTAATATATTTTATTGATTTTTCACAGAGAGGAAGAGAGAGGGATAGAGAGTTAGAAACATCGATGATAGAGAAACATCGATCAGCTGCCTCTTGCACAACCCCCACTGGGGATGTGCCTGCAACCAAGGTACATGCCCTTGACCGGAATCGAACCTGGGACCTTTCAGTCCACAGGCCGACGCTCTATCCACTGAGCCAAACCGGTTTCAGCAATTTTAATTCTTTATTGCCTTTTAAATTATGTATGCCTAGGTTTTTCTCTCTGTTTCTTCTTCTCATTACAGCAGTCCCTTTAGCATTTCTTGTAATGCTGGCTTGGTGGTGATGTACTCCTTTAGCATTTTTTTCTCGGGGACACTCCTTATTTGACCATCTATTTTGAGTGATAGCCTTGCTGGATATAGTAATCTTGGTTTCAGATCCTTGCTTTCCATTACCTTGAGACTTCATGCCATTCCCTTCTGGCCTGTAGAGTTTTTGATGGGAACTCCTTTGTAGGTAACAGTTTTCTTTTCTCTTGCTGCCTTTAAGATTCTCTCTTTGTCTTTAATTTTTGGCATTTTAATTATGTGTCTGGGCATGGGCCTGTTTGGGTTCTTTTCTGGGGTTCTCTGTGCCTCCTGAACTTGTGTGACTTTTTCCTTTACCAGGTTAGGGAAGTTTTCTGCTATTATTTCTTCAAACACATCCTCTGTCCCTTTTTCCTTTTTTGCCTCTTCTGGCACACCTACTATTCTAATATTGTTACATTTTACATTGTCCCTCAGCTCCCTTAAGCTGTCTTCCTGTTTTTTAATTGTTGTTGTTTTTTGTTTTTTTTGTTTTGGTTCTCTGATTGAGTGATATTTCAACTCTGTCTTCTAATTCACTGATTCAGTCCTCATCTTCCCCTAATTGTATTCCTTCCAATGTGTTCTTTATTTGTGTTATGTCATTCTTTATCTCAGACTGTTCTTTTTTCATAGTTACTATATATTTTTTCATGCTGTTGAGCATCTTTACTATCATTACTCTGAACTCTGTTTCAGATAAATTTCTTATCTCTGCTTCATTTATCTCTTCTTTTGGAGAATTCTCAGTTTTTTCATTCAGGTGTTGTTTCTTTGTCTCCTCATTTTGGCTGTTTGGGTTTGTGACTATGTATTAGGTAGATCCTCTGCACCAAGGATATCAAACTCGCAGCCCACGGGCCGCATGCCACCCACAACAAATATTTTTTGGGCCCAGCCAATATAATGGTATGTAAGAAACATTTTAATAAAAATTTTGTAACTTAATTTTTATAATATCTTGTTATACATAATTATTAATAATGAACTACAACATTTGCTGATGACTGATTACTATAATTTTGTTGCATTCATTTTTCTTACGCTCCTTATGCACAGGTGCACCATTTCTTTCCACTAATACTAGCAGCAAATTTTTTAGCAGCCAATTGCTACGTCTTTAGTCTTGGACTGACTTGTTTGGTGTGCACAACAGGAAATATTTCGCTTTTAGAGAACAAGAAAAATAAGTTTATTTGTGTTATGCTTATTAATTTGTGCAGTTATTCAGTGTCTGGTAAGTTAATGTTCGAGAAAAATATTAATTTTTATTAAAATGTTCTATTATTTTATTTTTTTATTTTTTTTTTTCATGATTTTTTTTTCCATTTATTTTCTTTTTTTTTTTTTTAATTTCTTTATTGATTAAGGTGTCACATATTTGTCCTCATCCCCCCATTCCCATCCCACCCCTCTCCCCACGCATGCCCCAATCCCCTGTTGAACTTAACCGTTGGATAGGCTTATATGCATGCATACAGGTCCTTTGGTTGAACTCTCCCCCTCCCCCCACCCTCCCCCTACCCTCCCGTATCCTCCCTCTGAGGCCCGATAGTCCGATCGATGCCTCCTTGCTTCTGGTTCTGTTCTTGTTCCTCAGTCTATGTTGTTCATCATTTCCTCTAGATGAACGAGATCAAATGTCACTAGATATATACTAATAAGAACTGAATGTGAGACGAGCAATAATATTTATGCTGACGGGCAAATGAATCAATCTGTAGCGAGCTTCCCCCTGGACCAACAGTTCTTTTGAGACCCAATTTCGATGTCCAGTAGTTCCTTATGTGTACATGTCAGCACTGACCCCTCAGCTCTGGATGGTGGACAAATAGTGGTAATGGAGGTCTGACTCCCTCTGGTTTGGTCTCGGCTGATCCCAGGGGCACGGCGTCACCTGGACTAAGGGGCACGTGGCCTCACCCATATCCAAGGGGCGCGTGGTCTCACCCGGGCCTGGGACCCAGCCTCACCCGGATGGATCCAGGGGCGCACGGCCTCACCCGGACCCAGGATCTGGCTTCACCCGTACCCAAGGACACTTGGCCTCTCCCAGACCCAGGGGCACGTGGCCTCACCCGGGCTTAGTTGCACAAGGCCTCACCTGGATCCAGGGACACATGGTCTCTCCCGGACCCAGGGACGCTTGGCCTCTCCCAGACCCAGGGCCACTTGGGCTCACCCGGGCCTAGGTGCACGAGGCCTCATCCGGATCCAGGGACGCATGGTCTCACCCGGACCCAGGGACGCTTGGCCTCTCCCAGACCCAGGGGCACGTGGCCTCACCCGGGCCTAGGTTCACGAGGCCTCATCCGGATCCAGGGACACATGGTCTCACCCGGACCCAGGGACGCTTGGCCTCTCCCAGACCCAGGGCCTCTTGGGCTCACCCGGGCCTAGGTGCACGAGGCCTCACCCGGATCCAGGGACACATGGTCTCACCCGGACCCAGGGACGCTTGGCCTCTCCCAGACCCAGGGCCACTTGGGCTCACCCGGGCCTAGGTGCACGAGGCCTCACCCGGATCCAGGGACACATGGTCTCACCCGGACCCAGGGACGCTTGGCCTCTCCCAGACCCAGGGCCACTTGGGCTCACCCGGGCCTAGGCGCACGAGGCCTCATCCGGATCCAGGGACACATGGTCTCACCCGGACCCAGGGACGCTTGGCCTCTCCCAGACCCAGGGCCACTTGGGCTCACCCGGGCCTAGGTGCACAAGGCATCACCCGGATCCAGGGACACATGGTCTCACCCGCACCCAGGGACGCTTGGCCTCTCCCAGACCCAGGGCCACTTGGGCTCACCCGGGCCTAGGTGCACGAGGCCTCACCCGGATCCAGGGACACATGGTCTCGCCTGGACCCAGGGGTGTGTGGGCTCTCCCAGACCCAGGGGCGCTTGGCCTCGCCCGGGCATGGGGTCCAGCGTCATCCGGGTCCAGGGGCACTTGGCCTCACCCGGACCCGGAGTCCGGCCTCACCTGGACCCAGGGGCATGTGGCCTCACCTAGACCCAGGGACGTGAGGCCTCACTTATACCCAGAGGCATGTGACCACACCCGAGTCCAGAGGCGTGCAACCCCGCCCGCACCCGGGTCTCAGCAGGGCCCCGTCTTCCCGATCCCAATTCCTGCCGGTCAATCCCCCCTCAGCAATTCCCCTGGCCATCCTTCCAGAGCTCCAGTATGGCTGCTGCAGAACTCGTCGGGCGGCGGCTCGGCGAAGTTCCGGTGCACCCGGTGCATGGCGGTGGGCCAGTCTGGCGTCGCTGCGTCGGCCCTTGGGTCTGCATAGGTGGCCGGTCGCCGAGCATGCGCACCTGGCCGCTTCCGGGGCGTTGAGATTCTTGACGGACTCAGAGGTCAGCAAGCGCGGAGTCTCCCACCCCATGTCTCATAGGGGCTCGTCTGTCCGTGCTTGGCTGCCAGTGGAGCCGTCCCCTCAGCCGGAGACCGCCGGGGGAACTGCGCCGAGCACGTTCCAGGCCGCTGTTGTATCGCCTGAGCCATAGTTCTTTTGTGTCGCCTGAGCTGTAGTTCTTAAAGTGTGGTCTTTGGGTCACCGGCATCAGCATCATCCCACATACCCCTCTTTTATTCTAGTTGTAGAGCATCTACTCAGCCAGCCCTATGGTGGTCTTGGATGGTGTCTGCTCTGCTCTCTTGTCGTAGTCTCAAAGTTGTTGTGGTAGGCAACAATCAGGCTTCCGCCCTATGCCTCCATCTTGGTCCTCCTTTGTATAGTTAAGTCTTGATTGTTGTTGGTGTCACTGGGGGGGCTCTCTTTGTCTATAAAGGAAGAGTTGCTGTGCAGGAGACACGTTTATGGGCCGGGTCTTGGTGCAGCAAAGCTTTGGCGCTCACTGAATATTCCCGTTGAATGTGTCCCTTATGCACGTGGTTGAAATCTGGTGTCATCTCCCACAGACCACTAGATGCCCTCGTTTCTGGGTCTCCAATGGGGTGTAGATCAGCTACTGCCTTAGGCACTCAGCAAGGATTACAGCAACAACTGTAGTTTCTTCCTCCTGTCTGAGTGGCCCTGGAGCAGTCCGACTAGAACAGCAGATCATCTGGTCCGCTGCCAGAGGGCAGGCCACCCACATGCATAAGCCGTTGCTTGGGGCGCAGGTGTGCCTGCAAGACTTGCGGGGCAGGTCTTCAAAACATGTGGGGCGGGTCCCAGGGCGGGGCGGGGTCTCAGGGCGCCAACAGGCCATGGTGCGGCGAGCCTCGATGGCTGTGAGTCTGGTCCTTCTGCCTTCCATGTATCTAAGTCCCCTCGTTCCGCACTCCAGCGCAGCAAACACTGATTGCTGGGCGCACCTCTGCAAGAGTCCCGCCTCTCCCCGCAGGCATCTGGGTCTCCCGGGGTTCGCCAGAAGATGGGTTTCAGGGTGATGGAGAGCTAATCTCCCTTAGGTTTGGAACAAAAGCCCCTTTCCCCCGCCACCAGCCAGACCCACGCACCTCCACACCTCACCCCCTCCGATTTCGCTGGGTGCGAGGCAACAGAACAGCCTTTAACCTCCGCCGCCATCTTTTTCAAACTTCTCAATTTGTACTTCTTAATCCCTTCATTTCAGTCAACTCTACTGAAGTCTAGCGCCGCCGGGAGGTGCAGGGAAAGGGCGCCCGGGCCTCCGTCCGGTGCGCGGTGCGCGCGTCCCGCGGAACCAGGCGCGCGAGGGCTGCGCGGCTGGGACGGGCGCTGGGCGGCCGCCGAGCTCCAGGCACCGCCATCACCGTGTTCCGGACGTCGCCGCCGCGGCGTCCCCCCAATTTATACTTTTTAATCCCTTGAATTCAGTCAACTCTACTGAAGTCTAGCGCCGCCGGGAGGTGCACGGAGAGGGCGCCCGGGCCTCCGTTCGGTGCGCGGTGCGCGCGTCCCGCGGAACCAGGCGCGCGAGGGCTGCGCGGCTGGGATGGGCGCTGGGCGGCTGCCGAGCTCCAGGCACCGCCATCACCGTGTTCCGGACGTCGCCGCCGCGGCGTCCCCCCAATTTATACTTTTTAATCCCTTGAATTCAGTCAACTCTACTGAAGTCTAGCGCCGTCGGGAGGTGCGCGGAGAGGGCGCCCGGGCCTCCGTCTGGTGTGCGGGGCGCGCGGCCCGCGGGACCAGGCACGCGGGGGCTGCGCGGCGGGACGGGTGCTGGGAGGCCGCCGGGCTCCGGGCGCCGCAGTTGCGGCGGCGTCCCCAGCGTCCCGGGCCGGGCGGCCTGCGGGGGCGGCGGAGTTGCGAAAGTGAGTGAGTTTCCCAGGGTTTCGCCCGGAATGGGGTTCAGTGCAATCGGAGCCGGTGCTCAGCACACTCCGGAGCCTTTATCTCCTTCCTGCCAGTGAACGCCGGCCAGGTCATCAGCTGCCCCCTCCTCTCCGGTTCCATCCTCCCCGCAGGCGCGTGTGCTCGTGTCTCCGCCCGTTTCTCCATACCTCAGGCTTTTACGGCTTCCCCGACTGTCCCCGTGGCCTTCTCCTTCCCCCCAGCTGTGGGCATTTCAGTCCGCCAGCTCTCCTGTGGTTCTGGACGATGTCCGTTCTGACCTCTAGTTGTATTTTTGAAATTGTTGTTGTTCTATTATTTTTATGTTGACAATTATTCATTTATTTCAGCCCTGTGTATTCAGCATGTCTCTATAGAAATAAACCCACATTTCTGTAAGCTTTTTTTTTTTGTGGCCCACATAAATTAAACCTTGTTTATTTGGCCTGTGTTAGCCTTTAAGTTTGACATGCTTGCTCTACACCTCTCAATCTCTAGTTCTGGTCAGTGTTTAAGGCTGTTTCTGACTAATTATATTAGACAAAGTCTCAAAGCCTCCAGAGATCCCCTCTTCCTACAGACTGATAGGATTCTGAATTCAATTGCCCCCAGGCAATCGTCCTAGGTGTGTGGCTAGAGTTTTTTTGTTTTGTTTTTTGTTTTTTGACAGATGGGGGCAGTTGCTTTTGCCTGGAGGCTAGTTGTTATTTTTAATCTCTTAAGTGGCCTCAGGGCAAGGTGTTTTCCAATAGGGTTTGTCAACTAAGTGGCTCTCAGGCAAGGTAAATGTCTACTAGAATGTGGGAAAGATGTCCTCTGCTGTGTGAGGGAATGACTCAGTCCAGCAAACTTCTGAACTCTATTCCCGAGTCCCCAGCCCTGGGTTCTGCTCTCACAGCTCCATTCCACTTCACCCTCCCTCTGCCTGAGCACAAGGTGGGTGGCTCCACAGGGAGTTCTGTGTGTTGGCCCTTTAAGAGGGTGCCTGAATTTTCAGCTGTCACTCCCTGGCAGACAGCACGCCACTGCTACTCACAGCCAGATGTTATGTAGGTACCCTTCTCTGTTTTGGTGCTCTCTGCTGGGGGGGCCCAGCTTGGGGATTAGATCCCAAAGTTCTCTGTGGCAACCCCCCACAGCTGAAATATCTCTCCAGCACTTCAGTTGCTGTCTGTTGGTGCCTGACCAGCCCTTTCGCATCTCTGCCCCTCCTACCAGTCTCTATTCGGACTCTACTTTTGGTCTTCAGGGATCTGGGTTCTCTCCTGAGAGATTTCAGTTGATTATTCAGGAAGTTTTTCTGCATTTTAGTTGTAATTCCATTTTGTTCCTGGGAGCATGTCCATGCAGAATCCACTTACTCTGTTACCATATTTAATCCTTCAAGTTGCTTTGATATTTAACTGAAAACTTTAGTTCAAAAGTACCACTTCATTAAAGGGCACTGTGTTTAAGAGCTATTAACTTTGTTCAAACTCTTAGGACATATTAAAATTACTTAATGTATTTTAGCTTTAGTTTTCTTTGGTGTATAATAAAAATAAAAGTACCTGTATTTTATGGGCTATCATTGGGACTAAATTAAAAATAAAATGTGTAAGATGATGTCACAATATCTGACATAAGGGCATTTGGCTATATCTATTAAAAAAAGGCTCTATCCTGTTACCTAGGAGTTTAGCCTAAAGATACACTTTGAAAATAAGGCAATACATTAAGTTAAGGAGAGTAATCATATTATTTGTAATAACTAATCATGGCAAAACTTAAATATACTTCAATATGTATTAAATTATGGTCCTATTGGTTATAGATACAGATAACAGAAAAGCTTTCTATTTTTTTAACACATGTATGAAATGGTTCTGATATATACATCCATTTTCTCCTTTCTATACTTTTCCTTTTTAATTTTTATCAATTTTTAAAAATTTTTATTGAATTTATTGGGGTGGCACTGCTTAATGAAATTATGAAGGCTTCAGGTGTACAATTCTATAATACATCATCCGTATATTGTATTGTTCATCACCCAAAAGAAAGGCTTCCTAATTCTGTGGGTTTAATTTATGGTTAATGACTGGTTAGATTATGATACAATCTTAATACAAAAGCATGCATCATTAGTAAGAAAGAGAGGTCTATATATGCTAATATAGGAATATCTCTTACATGTAACCAAAACTAGTGAAGTATGGAACTCTGGCCACCATCACATGTAGTTTTCCAAATTGTACACTGTACAGCTTCAGCAAACTCCAGATAAAGTGAATTGCTCCCCCTGGAGTTCTGATCTGTGTAAATAAAGTATATTTTTTATTAACATATTGGATGTAGCAGATAACCAAAAATTAGCAAAGAATTGGTAGCTTAAAATAACACAAACCCATTATCTCTTATATAAAAGACCCTTGGCCATCACGCCATAACACCGTCAAGACCATACTAGCAGCGGCTCTCACAGCGGGTGGGGCGGGGCTCGAGCTACTAGCAACTGGAGAGCTACCAGCAACTGGAGGGCGGGGCAGCCAGCTGAGACAAGCGGAAATGAGCTGGGCCTCTAGTTACTTTGTAATTCCAGAGGTGAGAATTGCAAATGGGTCTCATTGGGTTAAAATAAAGTTATCAGTAGGGCTGTATTTTCTGGAGGCTCTAGGAGAGAATCATTTCCTTTTCCTTTTCCAGCTTTTAGAATCCAGCTATATATTTTTTGGCTTGTAGCTTTCTTCCTTCAGATCAGAGCTAGCAAAATTAGTTAGCACCCAAATAATCAACAATGATTTCATTATCTCAAGTTCAGCTGATTAACACCCTTAATCGCATCTTTAAATTAATTCCTATTTCCATGTACCTTAACATGCTCACAGGTTCTGGAAATTAAGACATTGGTATCGTTGGGAGGACTTTATTTTGTCTACTATAGGTCTTGGTACTAAATTAAATAAGATAGTATTATTAATAGACTAGAGGCCCGATGCATGAAATTTGTGCAAGAGTAGGCCTTCACAGCACGCTGCCTCAATCCCTCCCTCGCAGCAGAGGTGGCTGCCTGGATCCTTCCCTTGCAGCTGCAGTGGCTGCAGCCCCGACTTCGTCCCGGAAGGACGTCCAGTCTAATTAGCATATTACACTTTTATTATTATAGATGTTTTGGAGGAGAGAATATTTTCATTTTATAACTATATTTTTCAACTTTCTGTAGAGATTGAACATTTTTATCATGTACAAGCATGTTTTATAAAAGTAAAATTTAAATGTATTTTTTTTGCATTGGCTGATTTTAAATGTCCAATTATGTGTAAGAAAACCATTTTCTATATGTATATTACTTCCCCATCTTCAACTAGGACATGAGTGACAAGAGGTAATAGCTGATTGAAGTTTTCTTATGGGCATTTCCTGAGTGTGTGAGCACTATATTTATAAATCTAGTTAACAGTGACAAATCTGATAAGGTATTGGCATAGAAATGCATCAGAATGTTGCTTTAACATTCAGGTTTTTAATTCAGAGAAATTTCATTTTGTGTATGATGTGAGTTTAGAATCTAATTCTGTCTGTTATCTTTAATATAAAGTCTAGTTATTCCTAATTTTTTTTAAAAAATTGTTTCTTGTTTTGTTTTAGATAGTAGAGCTTTGCATAGTGATTTGAAATGTCATCCTTCTAATATAATAACTATCCTTATCACAAACTGTCACTATCTGAGTTCTCTGTACTGATTGTACATCCTACTTTTACCCTTGAGTAAATACACAATGATTTGTTTTCTATGCTTAAGTCATAAGAGTTGCTATGGCAATTGTTCCTCCTTATTCTTCTATGTAAAATACTGCATTGGCTGTTTTTGAAATTTTATAGTTTTATATGTTGAATTTTTCCATATTACATGAAAAACTATGTGTTCTAATTATTATTATATTATTTAAATATGCATATTGAGAATTAATTTCTTTGTGATATTGTTCAAATGTCTATTAACATGGTATGTTATTCCAACTATATAAATCTCCACTTATGTAATGCATGTCCCCCAAAATGGTATTATAAAATGTTTCTTATATGTATCTATAAGTGCTTTAGAATGTTTCTTATAATTGAGAATTATATCTTCTACCAGTAATGGTGGGAAGTAATGGTAAAGTAATTTTTGTCATCTATTTTCTCCTTTATCAGTGATTAAGTAAATGAAGTGACATGGGTTAGAAGGCAGAAATGAGGTTGAAGCTAATATGTCTTAACTTTTTGTTGTTATTTGGCTAGCTTCAAGTGTGTGAGACCTGAGGCTTTCCTGTAGCAACATTTTATTGCATATCCTTCATGTTTCTCAGTGTTGAGAGGCAGGTGCAGTCAAATGACTCTTCATGTTCCAGTGTCCATTCCCCAGTTTCATGAGTGTTGAGATCTCTTATGAAAATGTCAGGAAAACTCAATCCACATATGCCTGGGTATCAAGAGCATTCATAGAAGCAGCAGTGGCAGGGGTATGCTTTTGTTCTCATTAGTTCTAATAAAGGCTTCAGATGTGGGAGCACCAGTGTCAGTTTGGGGAGAAATTTCTGTAGATCTGGCCTAGACACCATTTCTCCAACCTATTTCATACTTCTGTGGGCATTAATTTTCTATCCTGAATAAGCTTTATTTTGTCAAAATACACGAAGTATTTTCTGTCTAAATAATAACTGCTTTGATATTTGGTATTGGAGGTAGTTTCAGAACATAACAATGTTGGAAAACAAAATAAAACTGTAAAAACTGTTGGATTTAAAGGCAGGCGTTATCAGGTGGCCAAAGGAAAATGGGACCCTCATAGTCTATGTCACACTATGATAATATAGTCAATTATTTTTTATTTTTTAATGTGTTTTTATTTATTTATTTATTTATTTTTTTTATAGAGAGAGAGAAAAAAGGAGAGGGGGAGAGAGATAGAAACATACATGAGAGAGAAACATTGATCAGCTGCCTCTTGTACACCCTGCCATTGGGGATCAAGCCTACAACCTGGGCACCACGATGTGGGCATGTGCCCTGACCGGGAATCATGATCTCTTGGTACATGGGACAATGCTCAATCCAGTGAGTCACACCAGCCTGGTAATGTAGTCAATTATTGAGTGCTTAGATTCACCTGGAATGAGGTATACTTTGAAGGCAAGACTCTGGCAATGTTGATGGTTGCTCTGATTATTATGGAGGGGAGGAATAAATAGTTATGTTAATAATAATTCTCATTATTCCTGAGACTATAAAGACATTAAAAAAATCTACCATTTTCTGAGAAATACTAAATAGGTTTCAAAAGCATAATAGTTAATGTAAGTTGTGAGATAAGTGAAGAAAAGCTCTTCATATATTTGTTTCAACTTGAGCTGAGTCATGAAAGATAGGAAGACATTAGCTAATTGAGGCCTGAAGAGAAGAGCAATCTAGACATGAGAATATCCAATGATTAATAAATTAATCTAGCCCTGGCCCAGTAGCTCAGTTGGTTAGAGCATCATCCTGATACACCAAGGTTGCAGGTTTGATCTCAGGTCAGGGCACATACAAGAAGCAACCAATGAATGCTTAAATGGGTGGAGCAACAAATTGATGTCTCTCTTTCTCTCTCACTCTCTCGCTATCTCCCCTCCCTTTTTCTCTCTCTCTAAAAAAACAAAACAATAAATAAACGTTTTTAAAAAAGAAATCAATCTACTTCACACAATGTTTTAAAGATAGAATTAAATAGGATTAAATTACATTTTTTTAATATCCTGGAAGCTTTCAATAAATATTTGTGAAATTTATTTCTTTAATTTTTGAGACTAACTTACTTTATACACATTTATACAGCATGAATTTACCTCTGAGAATTATTGGAAATTTCTTCAATTTTTTTTTTCTGAAAATTTGTGGTATTTTAGATACATTTAAAATAAAGGGAAAAACAAAATTATTCCATGGTTCACAAAAGTGAGGAAAGAATAATATGATAAACTAGAGGCCCAGTGCACAAAATTCGTGAATGGGGGGGGTCCCTCAGCCCAGCCTACACTCTCTCCAATCTGGGACCCCTCGAGGGATGTCCGACTGCCCGTTTAGGTCTGATCCTAAACAGGCAGTCGGACATCCCTCTCACAATCCAGGACAGCTGGCTCCCAACTGCTCCCCTGCCTGCTTTCCTGATTGCCGCTAACCGCTTCTGCCTGCCAGCCTGATCACCCCCTAACCACTCCCCTGTCAGCCTGATTGATGTCTAACTGCTCCCCTGCCAGACTGTTTTCCCCTAACTGCCCTCCCCTGCAGGCCTGGTCCCCCCCACTGCTCTCCCCTGCAGGCCTGGGTCCATCCCAACAGCTCTTTCCTGCAGGCCTGGTCGCCCCCCCAACTTCCCTCCTCTGCCAGTTTGATCACCCCAACTGCCCTCCCTTGCAGGCCTGGTCCCTCCCAATTGCCCTCCCCTGCTGGCCATCTTATGCTGGCCATTTTGTGTCCACATGGGGGCAGGATCATTGACCACATGGGGACAGCCATCTTGTGTGTTGGAGTGATGGTCAATCTGCATATTACTCTTTTATTAGATAGAATAGAGGCCTAGTGCAAAGGTGGAGGCCAGCTGGTTTGTCCTGAAGGTTGTCCCAGATCAGGGTGGGTTTCCCTTGGGGTGTGGAGCAGCCTGGGCGATGGGCCTGTGGAGGTTTGCAGGCCGGCCATGGCCCCCAGTGACCCAAGCTGAGACCCTGGTATCTGGGGTTTATTTATCTTCTACAATTGAAACTTTGTAGCCTGGAGTGGAGCCAAGCCTCATGCTTGCTCCATGGCAGCAGCCATTTCTGTTGGGATTTATGTATCTTCTATAATTGAAACTTTGTAGCCTTAAGCGGAGGCCTGGGCTGGCTAGGGTGTGCAGAAAGCTTGGCTTCCTCCATTGCCGGGGAAAGCCAAGCCTCCCTCCTGCTCTCTGTGGCGGTAGCCATCTTGGTTGGGTTTATTTGCATATTTGCTCCTGATTGGCTGGTGGGCGTGGCTTGTGGGTGTAGTGGAGTGGTGGTTAATTTGCATATTACTCTTTTATTAGATAGGATTTGTCTTCAACTATGCAGATATAATCTATAAGCTTCTGTTCAATAAAATTGTCTGGAATATATGATTTCTCTTATTATCATAATTGTCTTAGGTTGGAGATACAAAATATAAGTGAATAACTGCCTAGGTGCAATTCTTTTCAAGAAGAAATTGCCTACTGAAATCAAGATGAAAGCCAAAGCCTTATGAAAAGTTACATAATGTTAGAGTTTTCAATAACTATAGATAATATGTTATATAAAAGGAAATTTATTTTTCTATATTCCAAAGAATTATAGGTATTGTCCTATGGCTCTAAAATTGATGGCTTCAAAGAGATTCAGTTGTTTTCAAAGCATAACTGTCAGTAATGTTAAGGTAATGATTATGTTTTCCTAATACCAATCATATTTCTGATGTGTATTTGGAATGAAAAAATAATTTCAATGATTAATACCTAATGAGAATGTGAAAACAACATATAAAGAAGTCATTGTAACTTCCCAGGTAGTTCCATCCAATAATTGGTTTTTAAGAAACATTCACTGAATATAGAAGTAAAGACCTCACTCTGATCATTCTTTCAAACATAACAGTTATATGACTGCCCTTAAGAATTTATAACTAAGAATATTATGTCCATTAAAAAGTTATAACAATAAATATTATTCTTACAATGACAGTCAGTGGAAAAGAAAAGGGATTGTGAGAGTAGAGACCAAGGTTAGACACATCTCAATGCCAATGATAATGTACTTAACGTTATAAACTATAGGAAAATGTGATTGAGTAAACCAAGGCAAAAATAAAACATTACCAAACTGAATTAATGGATTATTTTCAAATAACATTTATATTTTAGTGTGACAATATGGATAGATTTCAAAAAGGCCGAAAAGAACTGCCCTATTTGCAGTTAAGATATAAGAATAGTCATAGGATGATGCTATTTTCAGTAAAAATTGAGGTACCCAAGAATAATAAAATGTTTTTAAGAATAAATAATAATTCATTTTAGAATTCATTCATTCAAATAGAACATAAGTTTGAATTTTCCTATGCAAATTTTACATATAGTAAAAGCACAGAAGAAGTAACCATGAAAATGCTGGTAAAAAGTAGAATACAAACAGAAGTTTTCCAATACAGTTACATAATTTCAACTTTATTTGAGGTGTCAAGTAATGAGTTATGTCTCACAGAATGTTTTCAGAAAAGCAAACCTTCAAAAATGAGGTAACTTGAAAGATGTGATGAACTATGAGAAGTTCACAGAGAAAAACAACATGAATCTTACCAAGAGAGAATATTCTGAGAACAAAAGATTATGTTTTCTCCTAAAGCAAATATACTCAGAAGGATTTATACTTTGGCTGTCAGAACTAAAATAGTGACGTCAGCAATTATTTATCTATCTACTAGAGGCCTGGTGCATGAAATTCTGCACAGGTAGGGTCCCTAGGCCTGGCCGGCAATCAGGGCAGATCAGGTTCCCCGTTTCCCGCCTCCCCACCTCCTCCTTCCCTCACTCCCTCAGTTCCCTGCCGCCGTTACTGGTTGCCCACCATGTTCTGCACCACCTCCTGGTGGTCAGCACACATCATAGTGAGCGATCAAACTCCCGTTCTCTCCGTTGAACTCTTGAGGGGACACTTTGCATATTAGCCTTTTATATATATTTATATATATAGAAAAAAAGAGGTCATTGCAAAAACATAAGCAAAAATATCTTTATATTTCTGAAGGGTATATTTAATATATTTGGTTTATATCTGTAAGAAAAGATATTGAAAATCTAAGTGTGCAGGTAAATATATGTATACCAGAGGCCCGGTGCACAGATTCATGCACCAGTGGAGTCCCTCGGTGTGGACTGTGGGTATTGGGCTGAAACCGGCAGTCCAATGCCGCCTGCCACTCCTGCCTGCCACTCCCACTAATCCTGGCCCCGCTGAGCCTGCTATGGGCTTGTGCTCAGTCAGTCCTGATTGGGAGAGCCGTGAGCCCTGTGTCTGGTGCCCATGAGTCAGCTGAGTGGTGCTCCCGCTGTGGGAGTGCAATGATCACCAGGGGGCAGCGTCTGCCTCCTGATGGTCAGTGCACATCATAGCAACTGGTCGTTCAATCACTTAGGCATATATATATATATATATATATATATATATATATATATATATATATACTGATTTAAGAGAAAAACATTCTTTATTATTTTTTTATCTTTATTGTTGAAAGTATTACAATGTCCCTTGTTTTCCGCATTGACCCCCTCCCCTTACTTGCCCCCCTCAGATCTTTACCACAATATTCTCTGTGTCCATAGGCTATGCATATCTCTCTATATAAAAGTCTAAGTGACCATTGCAACCGAACAGACAACTGAACAGGCTGTGTGGGGTGACTAGGTGGGCAGGGGGGTTAGTGAGGGGCGACCAAATGACCGAGCAGCAGGCTGCATGGGGCGACCAGGCCCACAGGTGGGCAGTTGGGGGCAACCAGGCAGGCGGGGGGAGCGGGGGGCAGTGAGGGGCGACCAGGCTAGCAGAGGGGGGCAGTGAAGGGAGACCAGGCCAGCAGGGGGGGTAACTGGGGGTGATCAGGATGGCATTAGGGGCATTAAGGGGTGATATGACCAGTGGGAGGGGAGACATTAGGGTCAACCAGGCCTGTGGGGGGGGAGGCAATTGGGGGTAACAAGGCTGGCGGGGGGGGAAGTAAGGGGCAACCAGGAGTGGGGGGGTGCAGTTGGGGGCAACCAGGCTGGCAGGGGGGCATTTAGGGGCAATCAGGCAGGCAGGCAGGTGAGCAATTAGGAGCCAGTGGTCTTGGATTGTGAGAGGGATGTCTGACTGCCGGTTATCTCCCGAGGGGTCCCAGATTGGAGAGGGTGCAGGCTGGCTGAGGGGACCTCCACCCCCATGCATGAATTTCATGCACCGGGCCTCTAGTATGCATATAAATTTCCATTTTAATCTCCCCCCCGACCCCCACCCAACCACTCCTCTGAGATTACGCAGTCTGTTCTATGATTCTATGCCTTTGAGTCTATTTTGTTCATCAGTTTTATTTGTTTATTAGATTCCATATATAATTGAGGTCATGTGATACTTGTCTTTCCTTGACTGGCTTGTTTTGCTTAGAATAATAATCTACAGGTACCTCCATGCTGTCTTTAAAAGGTAATGATACTGCTGCATAGTATTCCATGGTGTAAATGTACCACAGGTTTTTTATCCACTCATCTACTGATGGGCACTTGGGGGCTGTTTCCAGATCTTAGCTATTGTAAATTGTGCTGCTATGGACATAAGGGTGCATATATTCTTTCTGACTGGTGTTTTGGGATTCTTAGAATATATTCCTAGAAGTGGAATCACTGGGTCAAATGGCAGTTCTATTTTTTAATTTTTAGAGGAAACACAATACTATTTTCAATAGTGGCTGCACCAGTCTGCATTCCCACTAGCAGTGCACGAGGGTTCCCTTTTCTCCACATCCTCTCCAGCACTTGTCATTCATTGATTTGTTGATGGTAGCCATTCTGACAGGTGTGAGGTGATATGCAAGCCATTACATTCAATTAATATTTGAAAAAAGGAGTCAAGAGAATATAATAGAATAAAGACAGCCTCTTCAATAAGTAGTATTGGGAAAATTGGACAGGTATATGCAAAAAATATAGGTAGGCCACCAACTTACACTATACACAAGAATAAGCTCAAAATGGATAAAAGAGTTATGAGAAACCATAGGCAGCAGACATCACTCTTTGTAATACATTTGCTGATATATCTCTTAGCACAAGGTAAACAAAGAAGAAAATAAACAAGTGGGACTACATCAAAATAAAAAGCTTCTGCACAGCAAAAGAAACCATTAACAACTGAAAAGGGAACCTACTGTATGGGAGAACATATTTGCTAATGATACATCTGATAAGGGTTTAATTTCCAAAATATATAAGGAACACATACAACTTAACAAAAGAAAGGTAAACAATCTGATTAAAAAATGGGCAAGGACCTAAATAGACACTTCTCCAAAGTGAATATACAGATGGCCAAGAGACATATGAAAAAAATGCTCAAAATCACTGATATACTGTATATAATAAAACAAGCCAACAGAAAGAAAGAGACTACCTTTATCTCAAAACAAGCAACAAGGAATATTTGATTTTATGTCAAAGATATGTGTTATGTTAAAAAATAAGGATAGGCCCTGGCCTGGTAGCTCAGTTAGTTAGAGCATTGTCCCAATATGCCAACATGGCAGGTTTGATCCCTGATTGGGGAACATACAAAATTCAACCAATGAATGCATAAATAAGTGAAACAACAAATTGATCTCCTCTCTCTCTCTCTCTCTCTCTCTCTCTCTCTCTCTCTCTCTCTCTCTCTCCCCCCCAGATCTCTCTCTCAAAAAAAAATCAATAATTTAAATTTAAAATCATAATAATAATACTGCTTAATTTATTTTAGCATAAGGGTATATGAACTCAGATAATACTATTTTTCTCCTTTTATGATATGTACTTAACATCACAAAAATCTATTCTAGATGGCTAGAATGTTAAAGTCATATGATAGTGACAGGAAATGAAGGTGGTAAAGTTTTCTATTTCAAAGCTCATTCTGCAAGTTTTACATTTTTTTTTAAGTTATATAAGTTGCACTTAATCTGTATGCTAAAATCCATGTTGGAAATCATGCTACTACTGAAATTAATATAATCAATTAAATTTGTTTTTAGCAATTAACAATTTGAATTTTTAGTTTTTCATGTCTTTACCAATTTGCCAAATGCACATATAATATTTCCTTTCTAGAATGCATGTATTCAGAAAACTGACTTTATGAAATACATGCCAAATATCTTAAATAACATTTTGAACTTAATAGTATGTTAATTTATATTCACATAGATAGGTAAGAAACATATTGTAAATAAGATATAATTCAAATATTTTAATGTTCAATGCTACTACTAATAATACTCTATATATATATGTATAAATCAGCATATAAAATGGACAAAATTTGTTCAAAATATCAGATACATTTTTAAAACAAAAAATTACAAGTAGTAATTTGTACACTTTGGCAGTATTCTACCTTGGGAAGATAATGAAGTTTATTGACATATATTTTGGTAATTTTTTTTTTTTTTTTAGTATCTATTGTATGTTTTCTTAAGTCCTTCAAAGATGTGTTTGAAGATGTAAATAGCATTTGACTTACCCTGATTTTAGGAAGTAATGTAGCAAAAAGTGAAAAGAAATAAAAGTAAGTCTTAAAATGAAGTATTTTATTCAAAATCAGAAATGTTTAATTCTCTCATTACTTAATATATAATATTAATATTGCTAAGCCATCCTATTAAAAGGCAGAGATTTTCAATATAGATAGAAAGACAAAATTCAACTCTGTAATGTCTATAAGAAACCGAATTTTAATATAAAAGCACAAATACATTATAATTTAAAGAACGAAAAAATATTGACCATGACAGTACTAACCAATTGATTAACTGAATTGATATCAAGACAAAGTAAAGTTCAAAACAAAGAATATTAACAGGGAAAAGAGGGTAATTTGATAGTAATAAAGGTATCAATCATCAAGAATATGTAACAATCCCAAGTGTTTATGCACCTAATACTAGAGCTTCAAAATACATGAAGAAATACCTGAAAGAACTGAAAATAAAAATAGATAAATCCACAATTATAGCCATGAAATTAAATTCCTGCCTATTGATAGAACACATAGAGAGAAAATATGTAAGGATATACTACATGTGAAGACTATACTATCTCTTCAAAATATATGGTTAAGTTCAAGATGTATTATATAAACCTTCTAGCAATCAATATAGAACACAGTAAAGAGCTATACATCAGAAGCCAATGCAGATTTGAAGTAAAATAATAAAATGTGCTCAATCCTTAAGATGGAAATAAAAAGAGAAAATTTAAACAAATGGACAAACAGAAAAACAATTTTTGAAATGTCATACTTAAAACAAAATATGTTAATATATACATTAATTGTAAATGGGTTATGCAACCTAGCTAAAAGTAACTTTAGGAAAATAAAATTACAAAATGATAGACCTCATGAGCATAGATGCAAAGATTCTTAACAAATTTTACAAAATTTAAATAATGCACAAATGAAAAACACAACATGTAAATAGATTTGTTGCAAGAATGTAAAGTTGATTTAACATTTTGAAACTAATGAATATAACTCACCATATTAATATATTTTAAAAAGTAAAAATATGTAATCTTCTCTATCAATTCAGGAAAAGCATTGTACAAAATTCCAACAGCCATTCCCGATAAGTTTCTCTAAATTAAGAATATCAGACAAACTCCTCAATATGATATAGGGCATCTTCCAAAAACTCACTGGATCCTGATCAGTACAGTTTCTATTAAAATCATGATGAAATTTACTCTCAAAAGTAATCATATTACTTAACTGTATTACTTAAGTATAAAAATTAAAAGTTATGTCCAAGTTTTCCTAACTATCACTATGATCTTACATTGCAAAACATATATTCCTTTCAAGAATAGTGAGCAGGAAATTATAAGCTGGACATCTATCTGACTGTCTTTGAGACATTTGCCATATTCGACACAAGAAGAATCTCACAGGAAGGATCAAAGGAATGCTGAGAAAATAAGCCCAGGGCACTAGAATTTGGTAGCAACAATTTCATGGTCATGTCAAACTCAAACTTATCATGTTTCTTTAGGAATTACAGTCTCCCGCATTGGGAAGATATCCCTAGTCAAAGTTAATCAGGCTAGTAAGTGAATAAATTGTACCTGTTTTGTTATTTGGGCATATATTTTGGTTCTTTGTACTCAAATATGATGTACAAAGTTGGAAATGAAACAAAATGTCTGAATGCTAGGTGGGAAATGTTTATGCTGACACATAGAAGAAGCTCAAAGATGCCTCATAGAAATGATGTTTTTAAGGAACTTTGAGAGTGTAAAATATTTTTAAGGTTTATTTGTGATTATCTAAATTTGTATTTTGAGAAGGAAAAGATGTTGAGGCTTATTTCAGTTGCACATGGCAATTTTCCTTTTACAGTTTTTTGTTTTTTTGGTAAGAGAGTGCCAATGTCATTTTAAATGTTTAGCATTCTTACAAAAAGTATTCTTCTTTGGCTCAATATGTGTCATGAATGAAAAATAATGTTATGTTGTTCAAGATGACCTAGACAGAACAGTTTTTATTTATTAAACTGATCTTCCCAAGTGGTATAAAATAGTTGAGCAAAACATACTTAGATCATCTCTCTTCCTCTGATTCTTGAAAGCAAATAAGGCAAGGAGGGAAAATTTTTCTCTGACCCACATTCTCAGAGAACCATGAATATTAGTGAAAAATGTATACAACTTAGAAAAAGAATGGAGTTTGAACAACATCTGCAAATGTCTGTGCCTAGTTTGAGAAGAGGATTTGCTGCACGTGCGTTAAATCTGCTCTATTCTGAGCCTTACTTAACCTTGCTCTTCAGCACTCCTGGGATTGGACAGATGAAGCCACACTTATTCATAGTCCAGAAAAGGAGTTAAAACCTAAGTACTGAGAGGATTTAGAGATAAGAGAGGCAGTTAGGTAGGGTCCATGGGAAGGAATGCATTCCTGATGATCAGAGCCAGCTCCAAACTGCTAGAATGTTTATCTTACAAGCACAGAAGACAGCAGAATGTTACAAGAGAAGGGGGAGTGCCACGTGAGCTTTGAAATTTTGAAACTGATATTAAGTAGGAAAGGGGGGAAATCGGCCAATTGGGAAAAGAAACAAAAACCCACAAGGAGACATAAAATAAGGAAGGGTCCAATTAGAAAGTAGCATGTACAGACAAAGAAGCTGCCAGCATTTATATACCCTTAGACAAAGAGACTCACTGGTTACCCATTTGGGGATCCCTCCCCACACAGGAGTTTAAATACCCTTGCAATAAATTTCCATGCTTTTGCTTAAAATCTTTTAGTCTGCGAATTTTATTCTTCACTTTTCGTGGGATAAGAACCTGGAATCCAGCTTGTCATTAGGGTAACGGTACCATCAGCCTTCCATTCTAAGGGTCAGGCTGAGAATCTTACGTCCTCGGAGCAGAGTCTTGAGAATGTTGCCCTTATGTTAAATGCTGATTAACCCATTTATCAACAGGATGATTGCAAATATCTGCCTATAAATTAATGAAGTTAACATAAATAAGATCATTCCAAATACCTAAAGAATAAATTCATGAGAGTAAAGTTCATTTCAGGTTGTGCATGAGAGTGCATCTCTGAGATTTAATGGCATTCTTGAAATGTTCTCTGAGTTTTACTGAAGTCTCCTCTTGAAAAGGTAAAAACTTAAATGATCCCTAAAGGAATTTAATAAAAGCTATCTCACTGCTCTTAATGACAGTTTCATAACAACTCAATTTTTAATAAACATTTTTTTAAGTTTCACCAGAAGAAAAACGCATTTTTGTTTCTGGGGATTCAGAGATAACCATGGTATTTTGGTTCCATGATATGAATATAGTTTCAGTTTCCTCAATGTTACAAATCTACTAATTGAACTGAGAATTGAATATAGATATTTCTAATTTCAGAAAGCCATGTGCTTATATACTTTAACTTCCCAACATAACCCCCAATTAGAGAAGCGTAACATCATGTGGGATATGGGAACAATTGTGTAATGATGAAGACATTTATGCAAAAAATAATAAAGTAAAATAAAAATAAAACAAAAAAATCACAATTAGACAAATTCTATACAAATTTATAAATTTTTTTGCTTACTTGGAACATTTAAGGTAATACTATAATAGGAATATCTTAAAAGCTCTTTATGTAGTTTTTAAAATTTGGTTATATTTTTTCTGTCAAGAATTAGCTCCTTTTTTTAGGAGATAATGTTCCTGATTTACAATTAATGAAATCAGATAAGAATCAGGGGAAATCCTGCTGGTTAACTACCAGTGGTCAGAGCATTGCTGTGAAGAATGGGTCAAGATGCAGGCCAGTCTATACCAGGGTGCTATTGTGACAAAATGATGTCTGTTAAAGTGCTTTGAGATTGTAACAGATTTTGGGAATTTAGAGATTTTAATGCTCTTTAACACATATCTAATTCTATACAAAGTCTGCTAATACTTAAGGATTTACATTAGTATATTTTAAGGTATTCTAAAGGTATAGTTTTATTTTGAAACATCGATAGGCAAAGATAAAATATAAGCTAAAATTTTCAGAAAAGAACCAACAAATGAGACAATACTTGATTTTTAACCAATGTGGCATTGCAGAACACTGAGGAATTTCCTTCTTTTCAATAAAAGGCTCCAGGTCCACTAGTCCAAATTGGCAAAGTGTAACATGATCCTGCCTAATCCTTACATAAAATTCAACTGTAGGGGACCGCCAATCCAAATGAAAAAATAAAACAAAATTCTCCTGACTTTGAGTTAAGGAAGAATTTCTTAATCAGCACACACACACACACACACACACACACACACACACACACACAAAATTCCCCAAATGTTCTAATCATTGGGGGGAAAGGCTGAAAATTTGTGCTACATCAAAGTTAAATAGTTTTGTTAATTAAAGCAAACAAAAAAGTCTTGAACAGTGTGAAAAGGGAAATCAGAATGGTGATGTAGTAACAAAATATATAACCGGCAAAGTTCTTGCATCCAGAATATATTGATCAAAACTCTGGTAAGCTTCAGTAATGTGCGTCTCCTAAGGAATCTTAGGCCTGCTGGCTCTTATGCAACTCATGTCAGACTTATTTGAAACCAGATTTCCATATCTGTGATATGAAAATTGAACATGTCCAATCCAATAAAAAATAGTTTATAGTTCATTTTGTGAGAAGGAACTTGCATTTAGAATTTTGCTTCATTTGGGATATATACACTTTTTGCTAGAACTCTTAAATTCTTCCTTGTAGAAGCTCCCTGAACTTACACATGAATAGCACAGTACTTCCAAGACAGACAATGATAAGTTTGACATAATTATCGAATCTTATTGGGGCATCATTTTTCCTTACATATCCTATCTAATAAAGAGGGAATGTGCTAATTGACCCTCACACCATTGCAAAGTTGGCAGCGCCCATAGCCAATAAGGAGGGAATATGCTGATTGAGTGCCCTGCCCTCAAAGATGGCGGCACCCACAGCCAATAAAGAGGGAATATGCTAATTGACTGCCAAGCCCTCAAAGATGGCAGCACCCACAGCCACAAGATGGCGACACTCAGTCCTCTCAGCCCTGCTGAGGCATCAGTTGACTGGCAAGGTCAGGCCCGCCCTGAGGCGGGCCTGGTCGCTCTGCATGCCTGCCTTTGGAGTCCCCCAGTCCCCTCAGCCCCCCAGCTGCCCAGGGCAGGCCTGAGGCACAGGAAAGCCTCAGATGTCAGCTGCCCAGCTGCCCAGGGCTGACTGAGGCTCAGGTAACCAGGGTCGACCGAGGCTTGTGCTGCCAGCAGTGGCAGCAGCAGAAGTGTGATGGGGCGTCGCCTTCTCCTGATCGCCAGGTCGCTTCCCACCCCTGAGGGCTCCCAGACTGTGAGAGGGGGCAGGCTGGGCTGTGGGACCCCCACTCCAGTGCATGAATTTTCATGCACTGGGCCTCTAGTGCTGCTATAAAAAAGAAGGAACTTTATCATTTGCAACAGCATGGATGGACCTGGAGATCATTATGCTAAGCAATATTAGCCAGTTGGAGAGAGATAAGTATCACATGATCTCACTCATATGTGGGATATAATGAACAACATGAACTGATGAACAAAAATAGATCCAGAGACAGAGAAACACTGAACAGACCATCCAACCTCAGAGAGAAGGCAGGGGAGGGGAGGGGGGATTAGAGATCAACTGAAGATCTTCTATGCATGCATATTAGTATAACTAATGGACAAGGACACTGGAGTGGTGAGAGTCAATAGGGTCAAATGAGACATATCTAATACTTTAAACAATAAATTTTTAAAAATTAAGCTTAAAGAGGATTGGCAACAATGTGAAGCAATGGTAGTCCTTGCATATTGCTATGGGGCAGGGGAGGTGAAACTGGAACTTTGCAAAACTGATGACATCTACTAGAATTGAACACGTGCATGCTCTATTACCAAGCAAATCCCTTTTAGAGCTATAACCAACAGAATTAAGTATATATTTGCACCAAAAAGAAGAACAATGTTTTTATAGCAATATAATCGGTAGTAGCTAACGATGAATAAAATTTGGACAGGCATATTGTCACATATTGTTTAAAAAGTAATATTGTGTAGAAATAAAAATGATGCATCAATACAGAGAACAATGTGAATAAAGAATTTCACCAGCATAACGTTAGCAACAAAAATTCAGATATAAAAACACTTAATGGCTTCAATAATAGAAAGTTAAAATAAAAATACAAACCATACAATCTTTGGGGATAGAGGTGAGAATAATAGTAATATTCTGGGAGGTCTAATGATTAGGGTGGTTGAGGAAGACTTCTGTTGTGATGGTAATATTATATTTTTTGTTTTCAGTAGTAATTGTGCAAGAGTCTTAACTTTGTAAGAATTCATCAGAATAGATGCTTATGATGTGCACATTTTCCCACATGTATGGAATATTGAATTAAACATTTTTAAAGGGAAATAAAAAAGAAGAAAACCTCTAGGAAGAAGGTGGCATAAAATTTTTACCTGGCCTTTCCTTAACAAATTCTTGTCTAGAATAAAATACCAATAAAGAACATTTGAGTTCTGCCTGGAGGGCAGTCTTTAAAATGTAAATTCAGGAAATCTGGATGAAATGAACTTCTAATTAGTGTGTTGAAGACATGATTATTTAACTCCCAGATGAAGCCTGTCTGATAGGAGTCTGTGGGTTCACTAAATAACAAAAATAATAGCTAACATTTGTGTCAGACATAGTTCTAATAGCTTTACATATGTTTTCTCATTTAAAACTAGTGGCCCGGTGCATGAAATTCATACACATTAAAAAGGAATTAATTAGAGGAAATATTTTAATATTGCTATTTGCCCTTTCTCTATAATAGAAGTGTCAGAGATGAAAGAAAATTAGTAAAATGTATATGAAAATCTCCCTCCTGTCAGAGTCTGGGGCGCACCACGAGACTTAGAGTCAAGTCCCCTGCACCACCCGCATGAGCTTCGAAAACACAGGAGACCCAGACCCGGCCAGCCACACCCCCATTGGGTGAGACCCAGACCCGGCCGGCCACACCCCCATTGGGTGAGACCCAGACCCAGCCGGCCCCACCCCATCAAGCCCCTCTGGGTGGGGGGCACAGCCTTAGGTGTTCCAGCCTGGCGCCGGGTGGGGGGTGAAGCCTGAGGTCTCCCGGCCTGACACTGGGGCAGGGGGCATGGCCTGAGGTCCCCTGTCAAGCCCTGCCAGGTGGGGGGAACGGCCTGAGGTTCCTCGCCCTGGCCAGGCACCATGCAGCCTCAGGTCCCTGCTGTTCGGTAGTGATGTTACAGCGTCCTGGCTAATTTGCATATAGATAGATGAGCAATGGTCCACCTATTGTTTATTGACAGTGAACCTTGGTAGAGCTTCCACATTTTTCAGATATTCAAAAATGTCAAGGTACTTGCAGCTGCAGGGTAAATGCTTCTCAGTCATTATAAAATGTAGAAAATTGATTCCTGTAGTTGGAGGGATCTGGGAATAAGTCTCTACCCCCACCCAACCTCCTTGCTCCAGATATTTTTGCAAATCAGCAGGAATGTAATTGTTGGTTAAGTTTTTGACTCCTGACTTACAAGTGCAGAAATATAGAACTCTCAACTGGGTCCTGTTTTCCTACTATCTTTTATATGCCAGTATTGAGGGAATTGACTACTTTGAATATAAAAAAAAAAGTTGTAATGATTTAAAAATAGACTTATCATCCTAAAAAATTCTCTCTTATTTAAATTAAAACCAGTCAAGAGCCAAAAGGAAATTTAACAAAACTGACTGTTTTCCTGGAGACATCATGAGTGGAATAAAAAAAAAAACAAAAAAAAACTTTCTGAACTATAAATATGCTATTATAAAAATAAAATCTTTATATTTGAAACTAAATAGGATCAATACTTAAATCATAGAATACCAAATGGAATATTTTATACATTAAGTTTATAAGTAAATTGATGGCAAATATGAGTGACAGTGTAAGAGACTTGGAAGACAAATAAGGGTGGTCTATGTTAAAGAAATAAAATTCTTACACTTGTTAAAATGGTAAAGACTTTATTCAGGACTATTGAGGCAGGAGTCAAAACTATCACATTAGGGGAGAGAGATAAGACTCAACTCTGAATATAGCAAGACAAGTGAGAATTTATAGCCAAACAGAATAGGGAGTCAGGGGATGGGAAATTACTAAGACACATTAAGAGAAGGGAGATTTTTGACAAACCTCTTAAGTAGATTCTTGCTGAAGGCAAGCAAGGGTGAGGAGATTTTCACTAAGTTGACTTAACAAGGTTCTTGCTAAAACTGAGCAATACAAGCCCAGCAAAGAACGGGGTTAGGGTCTAAACCTAACTCACGAGAGGGGTCAGAGGTAAAAGAGGCTTTTGCACCTACAATATAAAAAAAGTGTACCATTTCAGAATGAAGAGGGGAAAACCTAGAAAACAAACAAATTTAGTAAATGAAAACAAATAAAATTAATACCACAAAGATAAAGAAAACCCTGTTTCTTGAAAGGGAATATTTTAATTAAGTCACCAGTAAGATTTCATATTTTAAAAATGTTTTTCCAATCAACAATTTTGATTAAAATATTTTACTTTATAAACATTTAAAAATGGGCAAAAGATCTCAATAGACACTTCTCCCAGGAAGACATACAAATAGTCAACATATATGAAAAGGTACTCAACTTCACTAGCTATTAGGGAAATACAAATCAAAACTACAGTGATATACCACTTCATACCTATTAGAATGGCTAATACAAGCTAAGTAATAAGTGTTGGAGAGGTTGTGGAGAGAAAAAAAAAACAACCCTCATTCACTGCTGGTGGGAATATAAACGAGGATAGCCACTATGAAAAACAGTATAAAGGTTCCTAAAAAATTAAAAATAGAGTTACCATATGACCCAGCAACCCCTCTTCTGGGTATCTACCTGAAATTTTTGAAAACATTTATTTACAAAGATATATGCATCCCTATGTTCATTGTAGCGTTATTCATGGTGGCCAAGACATGGAAACAACTGATGTGTCCCTCATAGATGATTGAATAAAGAAAATGTGGTACATATATACTACGGAATAGTAGCCATGAGACAAGATGAAATACTGCCATTTGTGAGATGGGCCTTGAGAATATCATGCTAAGCGAAATAAGTCAGACAGAAAAAGTTAAGAACCATGTAATTTCACTCAAATGTGGAATATAAAACTGAAAGCAACAAAAGAACAAACAAGACAAACAAACAAATAAAAACTCATAGTTACAAACAACGCTATGGCAGTTACCAGAGGAAAGGGCTGTGGGGAGTAGTAAAGGTTAAAGGGGGTCAAGTATATGGTGACTAAGGTTATTTGATTTTGGGTAGTGGGGACACAATGCAATATATAGATCACGTATCATAGAAATGTATACTTGCAACTTATATAATTTTATCAATAACTAGAGGTCCAACCCATGAATTTGTGCACTGGTGGGTCCCTAGGCCTGGCCGGTCATTGGAGCTGATCAGGGCTGTCTTGCCCAGTCCCAACTGGGGCCAGGCTGATCGGGGCCAGCTGGCTGGGGGGAAGGACTGCGGGTGGTTGTCAGGCCCGGGGGAGGGACCATGGTATTTGGCGGTCTAGCTTGCGGGGAGGGTCAGGAGGTTGGCCAGCTGACCGGTGGGAGGGACCGTGGGAGGTTGGCTGCTCATGGGGAGAGGCTGTGGGAGGTTGGCTGTGGGAGTGCACTGACCACCAGGGGGAAAGCTCCTGCATTGAGCATCTGCCCCCTGGTGGTCAGTGCACATCATAGCGACTGGTCGACCAGTCGTTCTGGTCATTCAGTCATAAAGATTGCTTAGGCTTTTATATATATAGATTATTGTCCCAATAAATTAAATTAAAAAAAATATTTCAAAGTTTTATGTTAAATATGTTTTATTGTTACTATTCTTTTTAAAGTTAATTAAAGACTACAGATTTAAAAAACTAACCACTTTTCACCCTAAATTTTCATGATAATATCCATAAGCAACTTTGTTGATTATTCTTGGTTATCTTTCCAGAAATAATTTTTTCACTTTTATTGGATATAACAATATAAGTTTAAGGAATACAACATGCTGATTTGATACCCTTATACAGTGCAAAATGATTACTACCATAGTTAGCTAATACCTATATTATGTCACATAATTACCATTCCTTTTTTGTTCTGAGAACATTTAATCCATCTTGACAACTTTCAAGTATATAATACAGTAAAATTAACTATAATAACCATGCTGAACATTAGTACCCTGAAATGTATTCATCTTCTAACTAGAAGTTTGTGCTTTTTGATCAACATGTGTCCATTTCCCCCATGCCCAAGCCCCTGGTAACGACCATTCTACTATGTTTCTACAAGTTTTACTTTTTTAGATTCCACATACAAGCAATTTCATACAGTATTTGGATAAAGATAAAATATTACAAGCTTCCAGAGAGAAAAATGCAGTTTACTTATACGGCAAAGATAATTACATCATGTTGTATGTCCTACAGGAAGTCAACACACAGGCTTTTATTATATAGGATTTTGTAAATGGCACTAGAGAATATCTATGAACAATATCTGAAGGAGAAAAAAACTTGTAACAGTGTGTCAGATCAAATGACAATTTAATCAGAACAAGGAGCTCAAGATAGGAATAGATCAAGTGAAAATAATAGAAAAAAGATAATTGATCTGGCATGTTTATTAAAACTTGAAATGTATCGTGATATGCCTTGAAGTTTGTGTGACATTTTTGTATAAGAATTATTGAAATAAAAGAGATATAATGAAAACAACAGCATGTTAATACTCTCAACTAACTCACAAAAAGTGAGAACTTGGTGGGACAGGTATTTCAGTAAAAGCGTTCTAAATTTTTTTCTAATGATAATGTATGCATATTAAATTCTGTGTAATAATATGTTTAATTTTGTGTGAGTGATAATTTGTTAATAGAAAACAAATTATAACTTTATTAGGTGATGAATGTTAACTAACTTTATCATGGTAATCATTTCACAATAGACATATATCAAATCATCATGTTGTACAACTTAAACTAATACAATATTGTATCCTATCTAATAAAAGAGTAATATGCAAATTGACCATCATTCCAACACACAAGATGGCTGCCCCCATGTGGACACAGATGGCAGCCACAAGATGGCCAGCAGGGGAAGGCAGTTGGGAGGGCAGTTGTGGGCATTCAGGCCAGCAGGGGAGGGCAGTTGGGAGGAACCAGGCCTGCAAGGGAGGGCAGGTGGGGGTGATCAAGCCTGCAGGGTAGGGCAGTTAGGGGTGACCAGGTCGGCAGAGGAGGGAAGTTGGGGGGGACCAGGCCTGCAGGGAAGGCAGTTAGGGGCAAACAGGCTGGCAGGGGAGTGGTTAGGGGGTGATCAGGCTGGCAGGGGAGAAGTTAGGCATCAATCAGGCTGGCAGGGGAGTGGTAAGGGGGTGATCAGGCTGGCAGGCAGAAGCGGTTAGGGACAATCAGGAAGGCAGGCAGGCAAGCAGTTGGGAGCCAGCAGTCCTGGATTGTGAGAGGGATGTCTGACTGCCCGTTTAGGCCTGATCCTACTGGGACCAGGCCTAAACGGGCAGTTGGACATCCCTCGAGGGGTCCCAGATTGGAGAGGGTGCAGGCTGGACTGAGGGACACCCCCTCCCCTGTGCACAAATTTCATGCACTGGGCCTCTAGTATTAATTATATTTCAATAAAATTGAAAAAAATAAGTAAGTAAAATGTTATAAAACATAAACAAATACATTTTTATGTGTGATAGGGATAAGATGGTAACACCAGTGGAATTGAAACACATAGTAGAACATCAAAATAATAAGACGGTGAAGTGATCCAGCAAATACACTAGAGCCACTTAACTCAGCAGGTTAAAGTAAATAAGGAAAGAATAGCCTTAAGAAAACAACTTAAATAAATAGTTTGGGGAAGTTCTTTTTTTGCTATTGAGTTTTAATGAGCAATGTTTTTTTTCCTTATTGGCAAACCAATATAGCAAATTATATTGCTGTGCTTTGATCTATAAACTTCTGTGATCCTCATATGGAACAGACACGGACAGTGTGAAACATCATGGGCTACCCATACCAGATTTTCTGAAATTCCACAATTTCTCAGTGGTGTTTATTTGGGGGAAAAACTTCTTGTGAACAGTGATATTAAATATATATTGTTAAACACTTTAAGGTCAGTATGTCTAGTTACTGAAAATGCTAGGCCCAGAACCAGACGGCTGAGAGGGTAATTTCTGATTCAGTCATTCACTAGCTGTGTGATATTGGATATGTCGGTCTATGTGTACCTTAGTTTCTTCATAACAGGGATGATGTTTATATGATTTTCATTGGGTGAATAAGGTAAAATAGTTATTGCCTCTAAAACATTTAAACAATGTCTGCCACATACTTATAGATACTGCAATCTTTCTTTACATTTGTCCCAGAGTCCCACATCAAGCATGCACCCTGATCTCTAGCTGCTTTTTTCCAAAGCTGAGAAAAGCTCCGATGCTGAATGCAGTTGCACCTCAAAAATGTGGGAGAATTGATAACTCCAGAAGGAAACATTAACCAATGGTGCATACATGGTGGTAGATAAATTATCCAGGCTTTTTGCTCTCTCATGAAAGTCTAATATACATTCTACACGGTTAACCAGATGGTCCACAATGAGGATAAGCCCATCTTTTCAAAAGTGATGACCAGCTTAACAAACTTTATTTGACTTTTATCCTTTCTCTGTCTCACTTTCACAATTCTTCATTCTCTTCCTCGAGTCACCTTCTACGTAAACTAGTTGGTTCCAAAGGTAAGGTTTACATTTCCTTCCATCACTGCATTCTATGAGAATATGTTCTCAATTGATTACGCTAAGTTAGAATGATCTTTAAAGCTTTTACTTAGGAAGCAGAGCTGACAACAAAAAATAGTTAATACACCTAGACTAATTAATTTCTAGTATACAATGTAATTCAGAATCTAGGCTTTCATTGTTATTTTAATATTTAATATTGATGAAGCCCAGAGAGTTCATGGACTGGTCCAATTTACATACCTACTTCAGCTATAAGGGGCCTTTTTATTAAAATTAGCAACACTGAACTTCAGAAAAAGGAACAAAGGGGAGAATATGTAGACATTAACTGAAAAAAAACAACAAAAAGCAAACACGAATACACAGACAGAATTCCATAAAGGGTAGCCATATGTCATCAGGGCTACTTCTTTTTATAACTCCTAGAGAACCCACCTTCCTAAGAATCCCACCTTAACAAATTTTGGATTTGGAAGCCATGGAAAAAAACATTGTTTAGCAATGTTATTGAATTAATAGATGCAGGTATATGATAACTCTAATTATAATAACTAGGCTAAGTCAAAAGAGACTCACATACAGGGTTGGGCAAAAATAGATTCATAGTTGAAATACAACTAAAATAATACAATAAATAATAAATAGTAATACAAGAATAAACTGTCTTTTGTGTCTCACAAATGTAAACCTACATTTGCTCATCCTGTATTTGTAGCCTGCTGGTTATGATTTCCAATGAGACAAATTATCCACTGTTTCAAAATAGATGCAATTTAATCCTTTTGAAAAGTTGCTATGTAGTAGTAGAATGTTTAACTATGCTGTACAACATACTTAATACTCTTATAATCTCTGAGTATATATATTTTTTAAAATTATTTTGAAGAAGCAGATGTGGAAGAAGGAAATATGCCATAAGTCACAAGGTCAAAATTATATTCAAGTTTTTCTGATTATAAGGAACATGTTATTCTAGACATGAAACTCTATCTCCCAGAAAATAGTATTACAAAATAGAACTTATTTAGTTTGGTGTGGTGTTATTTTAAACATTCAGTTTATAATGAGCTACAATGGAGAAAGAAGTCAACATTCATTCATTCATTCATTTGTTCATTTATTTGTTGTATACACTTTATTTATTTATTTTTAATTTAAATTCTTTATTGTTTAAGCATTATATGAATCTCCTTTTTCCCCCCATTGACCTCTCCGCAGCCACTCCCACCTCCCAGCACATGCCCTCACCCCCCCTACTGTCTGTGTCCATTGGTTATGCTCATATGCATACATACAGGTCCTTTGCTTGATCTCTTACCTCCTCACCCCCTGCCTTCCCTCATAGGTTTGACAGTCTGTTTGATGCTTTTATGTCTCTGGTTCTATTTTTGTTCATCAGTTTATGTTGTTCATTATATTCCACAAATGAGTGAGATCATGTGATACTTATCTTTCTCTGACTGGCTATTTCACTTAGCATAATGCTCTCCAGTTCCATTCACGCTGTTGCAAATGGTAGGAATTCCTTCTTTTTTACAGGAGTGTAGTATTCCATTGTGTAGCTGTACCACAATTTTCTAATCCACTCATCTGCTGATGAGCAGTTAGGCTGTTTCCAAATCTTAGTTATGGTGAATTGTGCTGCTATGAACATAGGGGTGCATATATCCTTTCTGATTGGTGTTTCTATTTTCTTGAGATATATTCCTAGAAGTGGAATTACTGGGTCACATGGGAGTTCCATTTTTAATTTTTTGAGGAAACTCAATACTGTTCTCCACAGTGGCTGCACCAGTCTGCATTCCCACCAGCAGTGCAAGAGGGTTCCTTTTTCTCCACATCCTAGCCAGCTCTTGTGGTTTGTTGACTTGTTGATGATAGCCATTCTGACAGATGTGAGATGGTACCTCATTGTTGTTTTCATTTGCAACTCTTCATTTTTAAGTGTATTTTTAGGTTTATAAAATTGTAAAGTACATAGATTTCCCATATATCTCATGACCCACACATGTAGAGTCTTCCACTACCAACATCCCCCATCAGAGTGATTCATTTGCCATGATTGATGGACCTATATTGACACAATATTATCACCCAAAGTCCACAGATTACTGTACATTCTAACTGTTTGGAAAATTTTATACTGACATACATTTAATATTATAGTATTACTAGAGGCCCTGTGCATGAATTCATGCACAGGTGGGGTCCCTCTGGGTGGCCTGAAGGGATTGGGCTGAAACCCACAGTCCAACACCGCCTGCAGCTCCTACCTGCCGCTCTCGCTCATCCCGGCCCCACTGTGCCTGCTGCAGGCTCGCCAGCCATGAGCCCTGTGTCTGGCACCCTCCCAAGGGGAGTGGCCTGCAGGATCAGGCTGAAACCAGCTCTCTGACTTCCCCCGAGGGGTCTCAGATTGTGAGAGGGTGCAGGCCAGGCTGAGGGACCACACTGGTGCATGATCGGGCCGTGGAGGGACTGCAGGAGGGCTCTAAGGTGTGTCTGGCCCATCTCGCTCAGTCCTGATAGGCCAGACCCCAGCAGCAAGCTAACCTACCGGTCAAAGCATCTGCCCCCGGTGGTCAGTGCACGTCATAGCGAGTGGTTAAGCAGCCTTAGCATATCATTAGCATATTACACTTCGATTGGTTGTTCACTTGTTCTACTGTTCCATCTATTTGCATATTACCCTTTTATTATATAGGATACAGAACAGTTTCAATGCACTTTAAACCTGTGCTCAACCAATTCATCCCTCACTTTTCCCTAACCCCCCAAAACCATTGATCGTATTGCCTTCATAGTTTTGCCCTTTCCAGGGTGTCATGTAATTGGAATCGTAGAGTATGTAGCATTTTCAGGTTGGCTTTTCTTTCACTTTAATAATATGTGTTTGATTCCTCCATGTACTTTCTTGGCTTGATGTTTCATTTCTTTTTAGTGCTGAATAATCTTCCATTGTCTGGATGTACCAAAGTTTATCCACTCACCTATTAAAGGACATCTTGGTTGCTTCCAAGCTTTGGTGATTATGAATAAAGCTGCTATTAACACCTGTGTGAAGGTTTTTGTGTGGATTTTAGTTTTTTACTCATGAAAAATATCAGAGTGCAATTGATGAATCGTACTATGTGTATATTTAGTTTTGTAAGAAGCTGCCAAACTGTTTTTCAAAGTGGCTGTGCCATTGTACATACCCTCACTGGTGAGTGACAGTTTCTGTTGCTCCCCATTCTCACAAGATTTGGTATTATCAGTGTTCCAGATTTTGGCCATTCTAATAAATGTAGTATTGGTAACTTGTTTTAGTTTATATTCCCTAATGGCTGACCATATGGAGCTCCTTTTCATCATATACTTTTTAGTGCACTGTAAGCCTTCTTTGGGGAGCTATCTATAAAGATATTTGGTCCATTTGTTATTCAGATTGTTTTCTTATTGGTGATTTTTAAGAATTCTTTTTAAGTTTTGGGTAGCTGTCTTTAGTCAGAAATGTCTTTTGCAAATATTTGTCAGTCTGTGACTTTTCATTCTTTTCATAATGAATTACTCAGAGATTTTAATTTTAATAAAGTACAAATTTTCAATTCATTCTTTCATAGTTTGTGCCTTTTGATGTACCTAAAAAGTTGCCAAACCCAAACCCATTTAGATTTTCTCCTATATTATGTTCTAGTGTTTTTTGGTTTTGCATTTTACATTTAGGTTCATGATGCACTTTTAGTTAATTTTTTTGAAGCATGTAAGGTCTGTGTCTAGATTCATGTTTTGCACATGGATGCCCAGTTGTTTCAGAACAACTTATTAAAAAGGATATAGCTTTTCTTCATTGTATACCCTTTGCTCCTTTGTCAAAGATCAGTTGACTATATTTGTGTGGGTCTATTCCGAGCTATCATATTCCTTTCCTCTATGTATATTTTTGACAAACCACACTGCTTTGGTTATTATCTCTAATAAAATGGTAATATGCAAATTAACCATAACTCCGCTACATAAGCCATGCCCACCAGCCAAGCCACGCCCACCAGCCAATCAGGGCGAGTATGCAAATTAACACCATCCAAGATGGCTACAGCCACAGAGAGCAAGGTTTCCCAGGTAACAGAGCAAGCCAAGCTTTCCATAGCCGTTGCAGGCCTAAGCCTCCACTCAAGCTACAAAGTTTCAATTATAGAAGGTAAACAAATTCAAACAAATGGCGGCAGAATGGAGCTTGAGAGAGCAGGCCAGGGTTGCCGGCGGCAACAGGGGAAGCAAAGCTTTCCGCACACCCTGGCCGGGCTCACCCGCTTAAGGCTACAAAGTTTCAATTGTAGAAGGTGAATTAACTGCCACAGAAATGGCTGCCACCCCGGGAGGGGTCAGTTGGGAGGCACCCGGCCTGCAAGGGAGGGCAGTTGAGAGGGACCAGGCTTGCAAGGGAGGGCAGTTGGAGGTGATCAACCCTGTAGGAGAGGGCAGTTAGGGGTGACCAAGCTGGCAGAGGAGAGAAGTTGGGGGCAAACAGGCTGGCAGGGGAGCAGTTAAGCATCAACCAGGCTGGCAGTGGAGTGGTTATGGGGTGATCAGGCTGGCAGGCAGAAGCAGTTAGGGGCAATCAGGAAGGCAGGCAGGCAAGCAGTGGGGAGCCAGCAGTCCTGGATTGTGAGAGGGATGTCCGACTGCCCGATGGGATCGGGCCTAAACGGGCAATCGGACATCCCTCGAGGGGTACCAGATTGGAGAGGGTACAGGCTGGGCTGAGGGACACCCCCCCTCCATGCACGAATTTCGTGCACTGGGCTTCTAGTAGCTTTATAAGTCATGAAGTCAGATAGTGTCCCTCTTCCAACTTTATTTTTCTCCTAATACTGTTGCCTATTCTGGGTCTTTTGCTTCTCCATATAAATTTTAGATGTAAGATGTTTTTTCCCTCTGAACTTTTTCTTTATCTTTGATATCCAATAGTTTGACAATAATGTCTAGATGTAGGTTTATTTTTCTTTTGTTGTTGTTTTGCATTTATCTTGCTAGAGTTCTTGAGCTTCCTTATGATTTCTTATTAGCAAAATTTTCCTATTTAATTTATAATAATATAGTTAGCTTGAGCTTAGTATTCTTAAATCATATTCTATTACTTTGCATCTATATTTAATTCATGATCTTTTATATGCAATGTCTATTTATAGTTTTGTATTTCTGTCTTATATTTTTAAAATAAAGTAATTTTAGACACTGCATATAATTTAGACCATAGACACAGTCACATAGTTCTAATTTGTTTTTATGTTTCTTTTTTGAGACTGCATTTCACTGAGAATATCTTGGTAATTGTTCAAGTCATGTTTGATTTCCTTTTTGAGCTTAAAGATAAACAATGATTTACTAGGGGTATGTGTTTCAGGCCTAAGAAAATGAATATATTGAAACATGTTGACACAAAAGATGGATTCTCCTCTGCTAGCACTTCTGCCCAGTCTCTAATCCTGCTTTATAATTAATTAGCTGTCAGATCTGCTAAACTTCCATGAAGAGACTACACAGATGTCATGGCAAATTGTTCCTGAAATTAAGACCTGAATTGGGAAAACTCTTCATCTTGACCTTACAATTCTCTTTATTGATTTTGCTATCATTTTCATCTATTCAGAGCAGAAAGAAATCCAAATGTTGCTTTATTTGTTTTTAAGAAGGAGCTGCCATGTAATAATTGAATAAATGGCTTTGTGTTTATCTCTAAAATTATATATATCTGTGTATACATATATAATATACATAAATATATATTAAAACTATATATTTACATACATACATATATATACATGCCTTTAAATACCTACTCATCAGTGAAGTATTGAAATTAAAACATTCTGGGGGAGGATGGGAGGTTAATGAGGGAAAAAGGAGCACCTATGTAATACTTTTAACAATAAAGACTTAAAAACAAAAAGATATTCATGTAAAACATTAAAGTATACAGTTTTAATGACATTTAATATTTTAAATGAATATGTAAAATTAAGGCATTGAAATTTTCATTGGAATAAAAAATTGAAACAATTTTTCCAGATTCCTTTCATTCTAAATTAACTTAACCTATTTTGCCTTACTTTTTATTTGTTAAAATACTACTAAAAAAATTACTAATTTTGTTTGTAAAGAAATAAACTTAAATATTAACATTCCTTATGCAAGTTTCAATGTACATTTTGGAGTTATTTGAATAATAAAATGTTTTCATTGAATTGCAATATAACTAGATGATTAAGAATTTACTAACATTTTGAAAATTTAATATTAAATAGAAAACATGTACTATATTTGACCATATATTCATGTCTATAAATATGTGCCATATTTCTGGCATCCTGTAATTACACATTCTTATCCTAATTTTCTCAATTAACACTATAATTACAATGTGTCGATGGCATTAAAAGTTCTATGTAAATATTTTTAATTGTATATAATTCCATCGTATTAATTATAGTACACAGGTATGATATTATTAAGATAATAAAGGCATTCTATTTGAGTATTCAGTATTTTTAATATGTTTTTATTGATTTGAGAGAGAGGGGGGAAGGGACAGGGATAGAAACATCGATGAGAGAGAAACATGGATTGGCTGCCTCTTGCCTGCCCCCTATTGGCGATGGAGCCGGAAACCCAGCATATGCCCTAATAGGCTATCCAACTGGTGACCTCTTGGTTCAGGAGTCCAGGCTCTCCCACTGAGCCACTCCCTGCGGGCTGAGCATTCAGTGTTTATAGTGTTGGTTAATGCCTTTTTATATAAATATTTATACACACACAAAAATATTTCTTTAAAGTGGTTTCCCAAAATAGAGTTGCCAAATCTTGGTTGATACAGAGCCCTCCATTCCCAGAAGCGCATCTAGTTCCCTGATGAAGTGAATGCAGCTGAGCCCTGGCTCCCCGCCACCTCCTCTCTGCACCCGGCCTTGGGGTCCGGAGCTCTCCTCTCCCCGGGGACAGGCTCCCCAGTGCCTGGGTAAGGGGAGCATCCCTCGTGCCTCCCAGCAGTGGATGTGGATGTGGATGTGGATGGCAGCGCCAGCCCTGCTTGACCAGGGGCACCCACTCTGGCGAGGCTCTGTGGCCGTCAGGCCGCCAAAAGGCAGGGCTGCGCCATCACCCTGTGCTGCCGTTTGCCCCAGGGCACCCTGGCGCCTGGAGGCCCAGTCAGTCACTGCCTGCTGTGGCCGCTGTGACCTCCCTGCGTGAGGGAGAGGCCTGGAGAGCAGTGGCCTCCACCCCCGGGCCAGGCAGGACTCGGAGTGCAGTCCCGCGGCCAGTCCTGGCTCGACTGGTTCCACACCCTTTACCCGCAGCCTCCTGGCGTCTTTCCGTGCTTCCTTCACCTCCACAATGAGCTCCTCAGAACCGGGCGAGGGTAGGTATACTTCTAGAATGGCATGGCAGGGATCGATCTTCTTTATTCTTTCAACAACTAGGGAACCTGATGGACATCGTTTTACATTTTTGCTATTCTGCTATCAAAAAATACTAATCTCATGATAAATGATGACACCTTATTGAGTATTGATTTTCTTTTCAGTTCTAATTTATCATAGTAATAATAATACATATAAGTGATATGTCTTTGGGCTTTAGGTATAAAGGCTTGTTCTTGCTAATAACTTAATAATAAATTTAATAAGTTATCCAGTATATGTAGAGAGGTAGATATCTATTTACCCAAATTTTTGTGAATTATCTATGTGCCCATTAAGAAATGTCACCTCAACAGTTTGTTGTTTTTTTAAAAATATATTTTTATTAATTTCAGAGAGAGAGATGGAAACATCAATGATAAAAGAGAATCATTGATTGGCTGCCTCCTGCACGCCTTCCACAGGGGATGGAGCCTGCCACCCGGGCATGAGCCCTGACCAGGAATTGAACCATGACCTCCTGGTTTACAGGTTGATGCTCAACTACTGAGCCACGCCTGCTGGGCTCAACAGTTGTTTAATACCTTATTGCATTAGACAGAAAGTTGAAAGTCTCTTAAATTGATATGATTATAGAGACACTCTTTGCTCATTCTGAAGGGAATTTTAAATATAGTACAGTCTTTTGTTTGATTGCTTGAAAGTTTTTTATTAATGTGCATCTTATAGGATTTTAAAAATAAGATATGAAATTGAATCACTGAAATGCCTCTTCAGCATCATTACTTTTACAAATAGTATAAAACTACTATGAAATACTCATATTTCATAAAATGGCTGTATAAAAGCAATATACTGTGCAGAAATGGTATACAAAGTCTACTAATATACAAAGTAAAAAACAAAGAGCTTTGTTCTGGTTAATAATTTACACAGTAAATTTTCCAGAAATTTTAATGAAAAAAAGGCACTTATATGGCAACAATATAAAGTACACTGACTTTAATATTAGTTACAGCACATAAACCTATTTTTACTTTATGAAACACTAAAAAATGAAATAATGTATACATTCAGTTTGGGAATTTTGAGTTCTATACTTAAGTTCTATTTTTAGTCCTCACCCAAAGATATGTTTTTATTGATTTGAGAGAAAGAGAGAGAGAGAAGAGAGAGAGAGAGAGAGAGAGAGAGAGAGAGAGAAACATCAATGTTTCTACATTTACCTCCCATACTCACCCCAACCAGAGACCAAACCTGCAACCTAGGTATGTGCCCTAACTGGGAATCCAACCCACAACATTTTGGTGTATGAGATGACATTTCAGCCAATTGAGCCACCCGGCCAAGCCATAGGAAAACCTTTTATAAGCAAAGGTTTGATTAAGATATATAGATAAAATATTTTCTGTGACAAATATAAAAACTCTGGTGTTTATCTTGAAATACTGACCAGTCCAGTGAATTTACAAATAAAGTTGATTATAGGAGAAAATGAAATAGTCAGAGTGACTCATTATTTGATTACATATCCCAAAACATCAAATATTTATTCTGTGATATATTTATCTTTTCTAAATGTATTTTTCTCTTTTTCACAATCTTAAAATCCTTTAAAATCAATTGTTAATTTAATTCATTTGTTGCTCTTAAATAAATTAACTTTTTTTACATTTTTACTGCTCCAACAACTTAATTAAACTTAACTTAATTAACTTAAAATTAAACTTAAATTCTTTCATAGAAATAATGACATTATCTAACACAAATAATGTTAGAATTCACTATTAAGTGAAACCAAATGATGCACTTAAAAGTTCTCAAACTTAAATTAGTTAAAATTTCAGATTTGAGATAGGACTTCCAAGGTGACCAGCTAAGTTTTATATTAGAAAAAGGAGCCTGCTGGCATGGCTCAGTGGTTGTGCATCAACCTATGAACCAGGAGAACATGGGTTTGATTCCTGGTCAGGGTACATCCTGGGTTGTGGCTCAATCCCCAGTAGGGTGTGTGCAGGAGGCAGCTGATCAATGATTTTCTCTCATCATTGATGTTTCCATATCTCCCTCTCCCTTCCTCTCTGGAATCAATAAAAATATACTTTTTAAAAATGAAAAGAAAAAGTAGCATATATATGTGTGGTTGTGATAATTTCTAAAATATATTCGAATCATCTATTAAAGATAACATTTAAATTTCTGTAGTCTTTCTGTATATTTAAGGATAATAAAAATAATATACAGCATCCAGAAAGTAACCTGAAAAACGGTCAAGTAAACAATAAAATTTTTAAAGCAAACATATAAATAATATTGTCGAAATATGCCTAAGATTCTAGCTAAAGTTTATTGAAATTCCAGATTTATGAAGGCTTTATTGAGATATAATTTACATAAATACTTACATATTTAAGACATACAACTTGATGTTTGGTATGTATACATTGCATATGTTCACATAATCAAGTTAATATATCTATCACAGTCACACCATTTTCACTTTCATTATCTTTTTTATTTGTGGTGAGAAGACAATTTAAGATCCACTGAAAGGAGTTGTTAGGGATAAAATAGTCAGGTTTAATAAGTTTTAGGAATTAGGGGTCCCTGGGGGAGAACCACAGGGCTGCAAATCTGGGAGCTGCAGAAGGTATACATTTACAAAATAAAGGAAAGGAATCCACTCATTTGGAGAGGGAAGAGGAAGGTCAAAGGAATAGAAAAACAAAAGGTAGAAGAAGAGGGAAACCTCACATGGGGTTTGAGCTCTGAAACAATCATAGTGACCAGGACACAAAGAACTGCAGCCTTATAAAACTTAGAAAAGAGGGACTTGGTGGGTTTCTCTCCCCCTCCCCACGTGGGAGTCTGTGCTTGTTTCTCAATAAATTTCTACCTTTTCTATACCACCTTTTGTCTGTGGCTTCATTCTTCGAATCCACCTGGACAAGAACACAGGAAGCCACCTTTGCATCCTGCCCAGGGGAACATCACGCGTTCCAGTTCAATTTCCAGGTTTCACTACTCTCTTAGCTAATTTCAAGAATACAACATGATATCGTTAACTGTAGACACTACACTGTAAATTTGAACTCAAGAATTTATGTATCTTACATAACTGAAATTTTGTAGTCTTTGATCAACATCAACCCATTTTTCCCTCCCCCAGCCCTCGGCAATCACCATTCTATTCTTTGATTCTATAACTGTTTTACTATTTTAGATACCACATGTAAGTAAGATTATGAATTATATATCTTTTTGAGTCTGACTTATTTCACATAGTGTAATGTCTTCCAAGAATATCAATGTTATTGCAAATGACATTATTTTCTTCTTTTTAAATGCTAAATAATATTCCATATTATTATAATCATTATTATACATTATATATTAGTTATAATGTATACCATTTATATATTGTATATTATTGCATATAGTATATACTATAATTTAATATATTTATATAAGTTTATAATTTACATAAATTATAAATATGATAAGTTTATTATATAAATAATATTCTATGTATATCACATTTTCTTTATCCATTGTGGGCATTTGAGTTGTTTTCATACCTTGGCTATTGTGAATAATGCTGTAGTGAACGTGAGGGTACATATATATTTTTTTAACATTCTGACTTTAATTATTTCAAACATATACCTAAAAGTGGGATGGCAGGATCATATGTGTAAGGTGATATCTCATTGTGGTTTTGATTTATTTTTCCCAGATGATTAGTGATCTTGAGTAACTTTTTATGTGACTGTTGGCCATTGTATTTCTTCTTTGGAGACAGATTATATTTGGGTAATATTTTTTTCTTTTTTAAGTCCAATAATTTGGTGGGGTTTTTTTTTGTTTGTTTGTTTGTTTGTCTGTTTTGGATTGGAATTCCTTATATATTAAAGAAATAACATTTTATCAAATACAAGGTTTGTAAATATTTTCTTTCTTACCATATGTTGCTTTTTCAGCCTACTGACTGTTTCCTTTACTTTGCTATTCAAAGCTTTTTGGATTGATGCATTCCAGATTGTTGATTTTTTACTTTTGTTGTTTGAGGAGTTTTTGGTGTCATGTCCAAGAAATCATTGTCATTTCCAATGACATGATGGTTTTTCCCTATGTGTTTTGTGGGTTTTTTTTTCTAGAAGTTTTCAGTTTTTTGTGTTTTTTTTTTTTTTGGTGGTAAAAAATACTATTAAATACTACTCCTTCAAGGATCCTATAGATATCTTATTCTTCAATTTTTTTTTAAACTTTTTGGCCACTGTTTTGTTTGCCTCTATTAGTACTGTTTCCTTCGGCAGCTTCAGTGGTATATACTTACCACGGGTTGTTTTTGATAAATGCTCTGAGGATAGGTCTTTTCCATCAGAGGTAACTCTAAGTCAGATAAAAAATGATAAGCCCACCAATAATAAATAGGGGTATTTCCAGGAGCTTTAAGACAGATAAGAAAGTAACAATACTCTGAACATGGATCTTTTTGGGGAGCATCTAGTGTGTACTAAGCATCTTCTGCCCCTAGTGGATACTATGCTGCTACTGTGTAAGTTACTATGTACCTAGAGACAGGGAGGATTGGAAATAGAGCATGTTATTATACCACCAAGTTAACTATTCTGAGATCAGCTGGTTTTTTGTAATCAAATCAATTCCGGGTCATTGCGAGCCTTTAGTAAATTTGCTGACTTCTAAATAGGTTAATTTTGACAACTTTTCCCAGTATTCTTGTTTTTGTGGAAGAAGAGAATTTCCAAAAGTGCTTCTCATTGAGTATTCTGTATTTGGATATATTTAAGTTGTTAAGAAGAGGTGAAAGTACAAAAATCACTTTAATGTCTCACATCCAAAATTTGTAATTGCCATTTTAGCAGAAAGAAAATAATTAAGTGTTAATTTACCCATTTATTTTATTACATAAACCAAATTACATACAGCTAAAAGATTCTAGATAAATGTCTTGGCAAGTTGCAAACTTGAGAATCTTGTCATATTAGGATCACAATTTCAGTGTGTGAAGATAATTTTTAACAATCATAATGTTCTAAACTTATTTATATACTAAGAAAGAACCCAAGAATTCACTTACTTATTAATTTCAGCTGAAAATTCTATCATAGTTTTATTAGATTCTAAAACTCCTGAAGGAAAACAATAGATGTACAGTGAATGCATAAGTATTCCAACAACCCCCTCATAAACACATGAAATATTGATGTAATTTAAATATCCAAAGCATGCATATTATATATATATAGAACAATGATAACAAAAGGGTGATTATAATTACACGTTTTTCTAAAATAAATATAATACTGCTAACATTTTCTGCTCTGCGATAAATCTTAATTTTCTTGGTTGTAATATGGGTTCAGTATGGAGAATCTGAAATATTACATCATCAATAAATTAAGATGTACTTGAAGGAACATTAATAATACAATTTAGATTATTATGAAATAAAGCCTTTGGAAGCAGTTTATATTTTGGAAGCTATATTTTCTGGCACTAGAATCTGTCAATAATTAACTAGTCTTCAGGAAGTTGATTTGCTGTGCCATGCCACATTAGATATGAGTACCCTTCTTTCCCACAATGCCTCTCCCTGCTCTATACTTTCAAGAAACATTCAGAGCTTTCCAACTCACTAAATATCATGGACAATTTTTTTCCAGACAGTGTAATACTATCTTGAAAATGCAGTACAAATGCTACAAATATATACTAGGTACAATATATGATAAGATATGTTTCATTCTTTATGATCATCCCCATTTTATAATTTTTATTAGCAATATCAACATGCTTAAATGGAAAAAGCCAAACCTCTCCCATTTTGGCATTCTTTTGGAAACTGAATTTCATCAGTATTTCAGGATTCTTCCTTTTCATCAATAGTAGAAAATTTTTCTATTATGAAGATAGATACATAACACAATATGAATTAACATTAGCATATTTTAAAGCTACTTCATGAGTTTCAAATAATAATTTAAAATGTTGAAAATTATTTTACATATAATATTATATGGATTTATCATTGGTATAGCTTTAATTATATATTTCTGTTCAGTTTTAGGCATTGAAGCTATATGCACAGAAATACACAGACACATACAGTTGAATTACTATTCAGTGTATATACTTAGTATATATACATATATACATATATATACACATATATATGCACATATATGTATCAATGTAATACAAGTATTAGCATTGCCTTTTCATGTACTTTAAAAATAGTATAAAGTAATATATTAAAAATGTTTTGTGACCTTTAAAACAACGTATTCTGATTGACTGGTTCTTGCATGTTTACACTAGCATTCAGGGAGTGAACTGAATGGCTACTGAATCAAGACACAGAATATTGAAAAGGTCACCAGTGTATGATGGTGAAAATCACCTCATAAAGCTTTTGACTTTAGAGACTTTTTCTTCATGAAATAGGCTGTAAATCGGCAGAGCAAATAATTCAGGGAAACATTTTTTTTAAATAGTGAACAAAGAAAGCATGCTAAGACAAATATTATAATCAAGAAATGAATGATATAACTTCATTCTTTTAGGACACGTTCTCTCAGACTTGTTTTGTACTTGGAATAATTTTTGATTTATACATAAAATTATAGCCACAGCACCATAACATGAAATCACTTTACATACAGGTCATGATAATTCAACATAGTTTAAAATAAACGCTTTTGCTCTGTGCTTGGTATACAGATAAATTTACTTTTTATAGTTCCGTGGTGCTGTCTCCCAACTTTGAAATACAAAAAGCTCTGGAAAATATATTTTTTCATAGTTTATTTAGTGATCAGATCTAATCTCACCTGAGATGAAACCAGTTATAATCTTTATTTACTCATTTAGTTTGCTACAGAAAAATAAGTGTGTTTAATTATGGGAGCTATCCAAGATCCTGCTGGGAGGTGTCCATAATAAATTATATATGCATATACTAACTTTCCAGAATAAAATATTCTGAATTTCAAAATACTTTTGATCCCAATGTTTTAGATTGACTAATAAACAGATATTGTAACATTTAATGTTACAAGTGGGGTAAAAGAGAACCTGAAAATATTTATTGGAAGATTTTTTAATAGTTAAAAATTCTGTACTCAACACTTTAAATGCACAGTGATTGATTTTACATGTGATATTCTATGGTTATTGGAGATGAAATTGTTAACGAACTAAAGGGTCCATTTGCCTGTGCTCATCAAAGCCCAATAAGACAGGAACAGGAGTTTGCAGCAAAGAGAATAAGGGCTTATTTTTAGGAAGTGGCCCCCGCCCAGAGACAGGTTAGCTCATGCTCAAGACCTGGCTCCCAGATGGCTTCCAGCAGATGGATTATACAGGGGAAAATCACTAATCGTGGTGACAAGAAAGCCAGGGCTAGGTTAGGGTCCTGGTCTCCACTGATTGGTTGGTGGTTGGCACCTGGGAAGAGGGTAGTGGATCAGTGCATCTGGTCCTAATGTCAGCCTTCACAGCCAACACTTTTTCTGGCTTCGCTGCTTTTCTGTGCCTGGAACTGAAACACAGCTGAGGGCTAGTTTCATAGAAACTATCTCTGGGCTCAGCAGACCTGAGTCTTTGTTCCTAAGATTATTTGATGCTGATCAGAACCCCACTGTCTTGAGGGATTAAGGGAGCGGTGTGCAAGGGAGGAGGCAGGTGAGTCAGGGTGCTGGATGACGCCAGTTTGAATCGAAGGAAAGGAAGGAGGAAAGGTCATATTAAAGAATTAAGTTTCTATGCGGTTACAAAATTTTAAACATGAAATATTATAAAAATCCACTTTATGGTAACAATCATGAATTTTATAAAATTAACATCTTCAGTGTTATCTTATTGCTCTTTGTAGATTATTGTCTTCATACTTCTATGCAGTAACTTGTCTATGAAGAGCATATTTTAGCCGTAGCCAGTTTGGCTCAGCCTGCAGATGAAAGGGTCCCAGTTAGATTCCAGTCAAGGTCATGTATGTACCTTAGTTACAGCCTCTAGTCTATATAGATAAAAGCCCAGCGATGGAACGGCAGAACAACCAGAATGGGTGCATGTGGGAAGCAACCAATCCATGTGTCACCCTCACAGTGATGTTTCTCCCTCTCTGTCTCTCCCTGTCCCTTCCACTCTCTCTAAAGACTCAGTGGACCTGGAGAGTATTATGCTCCGCGAAATAAACCAGTCAGAGAAAGACAAGTATCACATGATCTCACTCATATGTGGAATCTAACAAACAAAATAAACTGTTGAACAAAATAGATCCAGAGACATAGAAGCATGGAATTGACTGCAGAATCTCAGAGGGAAGGCGGGGGAGGGTGGGTGGGTGAGAAGAGATCAACCAAAGAACTTGTGTGCATATATGCATAACCCATGGACACAGGCAATAGGGTGATGTAGACCTGGTTCAGGGGTTAGGGGTGGGCTAGGAGAGGACAATGGGGGAAAATGGAGGACATAAGTAATACTTTCAACAATAAAGATTTAATTTAAAAAACTCAATGGAAACAATGTCCTCGGGTGAAGATTAACAACAAAAAGAACACATTTTATATGGGTGTTATTTTTATAACCTTACAAAACTCATTTCACTACCCTAACCAAATCACTAATTCATTAGAATTTGGCTTACATTTCTCTTTGTTAACAAGGACTTTTATTAATTACTAGAGGCCCGGTGCACAAAATTCATGCAAGAGTAGGCCTTCCCCCGGCTACTCTGGCAATCAGGCCTTCCCTCTGGCACCCAGGATCTAGGCTTCCCTCGCAGCCCCAGCTTTGTCTGGAAGATCATCCGGAAGGACGTCCAGGAGGACGTCTGGTCTAATTAGCATATTATGCTTTTATTATTATAGATGCCAATTGATGCTATATATTTTATATATCAATACTACATATTTCCAGTATATCTTGCTATTAATGATCTCCCAAATCCTTACATATATTTTTTAAATTTTTGTCAGAATATAATGTATACAATTTGGTGAGCTTTAACAAAAGTATGAAGTCATATAGCCACCACATAATCATTATATAACTCATTTCCACTAACTCACAAAGTTTTCTGCCTCTTTGCAGTCAACAAGTCCTTTTGCTATGTGGTCCATAGCAAACATTGATATGCTTTCTGTTATTATAGTGTGCATTTAATAGCATTTTAAAATCATTTCATTGAGGTATGATGGACATATCAAATCAAAAGCTGTACATATTTAACATTTACAACTCAATGAGTTTGTTGTTAAACATATGTCTGCAAAATCATCATTTTCATAAAGACCATTAAAAAGTCTATCACCTCAATAAGATTCCTCCAACCCCCTTTATTATTATTAATTTGTCATAAGAACACTCAACACTTAGCAAATTTTAAATGTCAAAATATAGTATGGTTAGCTGTAGGCACTATGCTGTATAGTAGCTCTCCAGAACTTATTTATCATACAGAACTGAAACTTTGTACCCTTTAGCCATCACCCCTCTTCTTTCCCCTCCTCTCAAGCCTTGACAACAACCATTCTATTCTCTGCTTCTTTGAGTTTGGCTTTTAGATTCCACATGTAAGTGAGATCATACATTATTTGTCTTACTAGCATTCCCGTTGCAGGAAAAATCCTGCAATAGGGTTTCCTGCTGCACTCTACCCTGCCACGCCTTCTCCACCAGCCCGCCTGCTTTTCCCTTCTCCCCCGGCTCCGCCTCCACTCCTCCCTTCTCCCACGGCCCCGCCTCCGCTCCTCCCTTCTCCCCCAATCCCACCTCCGCTCCTCCCTTCTCCCCCAATCCCACCTCCGCTCCTCCCTTCTACCCCACCCCACCTTCTCGGCCAGCCACCTGCTCTCCTTCCTTCTCCCCCAGCCCCGCCTCCACTCCTCCCTTCTCCCCCAGCCCCACCTGGGCTCCTCCCTTCTCCCCCACCCCACCTTCTCCACCAGCCTGACCGCTCTCCTTGCTTCTCCCCCGGCCCCGCCTCTGCTCCTCCCTTCTCCCCCGCCCCACCTTCTCCACCAGCCTGACCGCTCTCCTTCCTTCTCCCCCAGCCCCACCTCCACTCCTCCCTTCTCCTCCCCGCAGCTTGCTTGCTTCTCCGCAGCTTTGCTCCCTTCTGTAGCTCTTGGCTTCTTTCTATACTGTCTTGATATGCAAATTAGCCGCCATCTTGTCTGGGTAATTTGCATACTCATCCTGATTGGTTGGTGGGCGTGGCTTGGCTGGTGGGCGTGGCGTGGAGGTAGCGAAGGTGCGGTCAATTTGCATATTTGTCTATTATTAGGTAGGATTGTGCCTGACTTATTTCACTTAGTATAATGACCTCCAAGTTCATCCATGTTACTACAAACTGCAAAATGTCCTTCTTTTTCAAAGCTGAGCAATGCTATATTGTATATGTATATTGTATATATGTATATAAAAATCTTATAATTTTTAATCCACTTATCTGTTGACGAACACTTAGATTGTTTCCAGATCCTGGCTATCCTATATAATAAAAGCCCAGCCACAGAATGGCAGGACGACCAGAACGACCAGTTAACCAGTTGCTGTGATGCACATTGACCACCAGGGGGCAGGCGCTCAACACAGGGTCTGCCCCCTGGTGGTCAGTGCGCTACCACAGTGGGAGCGCCACTCAGCTGACCTGGATGAGCAGCTGCTCCTGTTGTGAACCCTGGGCCGACAGGCAGGAACCTGTGCTGTAGGAACCCGGGCTGCGATAGTTGCCTCCTCGCCCTAAGCTCCTCCTCTTAGCTCCCTGCCGCCTCCTCTGGATGGCGCACAGTGCCGCCGCCACTACTGCCCTCACAGAGCTGACCCTGGAGGCTGGAAGGTAGATCCATGGCAGCCAAGGGACTGTGGTCTACTCCACCACCTCTCAGTGCTACTGTCTCGGGGCCCGCCACCGACTGGGTCCCTTGGAGAGGCAAGTGATCCAGCTCCACGGAAGATGCTGGACCAGGGAACAACCACTCAGAGGGCGGGTCGACAGTTGCTCAGCTGACCAGGATGAGCAGCGCTCCCACAGAGGGCCAATCCCTGCAGGCCATGCCCACCACCAGTGCACAAACCCCATGCAATGGGCCTCTAGTCTATATATATAAAAGCCCAGCAACGGAACTGCGGAACGACCAGAACGACTGGTTGATCAGTCGCTCTGACACGCACTGACCACCAGGGGGAAGACGCTCAATGCAGGAGCTGCCCTCTGGTGGTCAGTGCACTCCCACAATGGGACTGCCATTCTGCTGACCAGGATGAGCACTCCCACAGTGGGGCCATCCCCACAGTCCATGCCCCCACCAGTGTATGAATCCATGCACTTGGCCTCTAGTCTATATGTATAAAAGCCAAGCGACCGGAACGACCGGAACAACCAGAACAACTTGAACAACCGGTCACTATGACACACACTGTGGACAGCCAACTGGCCTGATGGGGTTAGGGCTTGCTGGCAAACCTCCAATGGTCCCTCCACCTGGCCAGCCTGGCCCCCAATGGCTCCCTCACCCCAATTGGGGGTGAATTCGTGCATGAGTGGGATCCAGCCGGCCCGCCCTAATTGGGGCTAATCAGGGGTGGGGCTGGCCAACCTCCCATGACCCCTCTCCTGGACATCCCCGCCCTGTATCAACCCCAATTGGGGCAGGCCAGCTGGATTATAATTGGGGCAGGCCAGCACGAATTCATGCACTGGGTCTCTAGTTTTGAATAATGCTATAGTAAACATGGGAGCACAGATATCTCTTCAAGATCTTGATTTCAGTTCCTTTGACTATATACCCAAATGTGAGAATGCTGGATAGTATGTTATTTCTATTTTTCATTTTTAAAGAACCCCTATCTATTTTCCATAGTGGCTATACCATTTAATCTTCCCATAAACAGTATACACAATTTCTCATTTATTTGTATCCCTACCAAAAGTTCTTTTGTTTATCTTTTTAAAACCCATCATAATAAGTGTGAGACTTATTGTTTTGATTTTCAATACCTGATGATTAGTGATGTTCTTATGAATGGAATCTTATAGCAACTCATATTGTTAGTCTGGATTCTTTTGCTAAGCTTTATGCTGTCGTGATTCACTAATTCACTAATTGTGCTGCTTGTATGAGTAGCTACATTTTATTATTAACTAGAGGCCCAGTGCACAAAATTTGTGTACGAGGGGGGGTGTCTCTCAGCCCAGCCTGCACCCTCTCCAGTCTTGGACCCCTAGGACATCCCTCTCACAATCTGGGACTGCTGGCTCCCAACTGCTCGCTTGCCTGCCAGCCTGATCACCCCCTAACCACTCCCCTTCCAGCCTGATCAACACCTAAATGCCCTCACCTGCTAGCCCAGTAACCCCCAACTGCCCTTTCCTGCAGGCCTGGTTGCCCCCAATTGCCCTCTCCTGCAGGCCTGGCCCCCCATCCAAATTGCCCTCCTCTTCACGCCTGGGTGCCCCCAACTGCCCTCCCCTGCCAGCCTGGCCAGCCCTCCCCTGCAGGTCTGGTTCTCCCCAACTGCCCTCCCCTGCTGTCCTGGTCACCCCTAACTGCCCTTCCCTGCTGGCCTGATCGCCCACAACTACCCTCCCATGATGGCCATCTTGTGGTGGCCATATTTGATCACATGGGGGCAGCCATCTTGTGTGAGGGTATGAGGGTCAATTTGCATATTACCTCTTTATTATATAGGATTAGTATTCTATTATTTGTTAATATCATAATTTGTTTGTTCATTCACCAGTTAATGAACATCTGTTTTTTCTCCTACTTTTATTTTCAGCACATTGTTAGTTTTATTTAATTTTGATCACATATAGAATAATTTTCAACATCCCTCCCAACCATCATTAAATCAGAGCATTTTCAAGCTTGTTGGAACTAGAAAGGATTTCTAAAGGTATCTCAAAAAAGCAGCAGGTGTCTATTGAATTAAATGTCAATCCACATTTACACAGGAGCCTGAAAGCTCTGAAATAAACTATTTCTACTTTTTTTTTTTAAGATTTGACTTTTAGTAACCTAGAAAATTCAATAGGTTGAATATTACATAGTGACTAAGAATTCAAGCAAGATAATTTGAAACCCTATTATCACTTTTTAAACTACAATAGAATAATAAACTTATCCACTTGCAAGATAATCATTGGTATTGCTTAACTCTTGAAAATACTCTTGGGCTTTATTTGTTCTTTTCTTTCTCATGGCTATGTAATTCTTTAGAATTCTTTACAAAAGTAGGAAAGGGACTTAGTCGCTTTTGCTTTATTTGCATTTTAGAGTCAGTAAAAGGTACTTTTCATAAAATTTATAATTTTTACTGTGGAAAAATATTAATACATTATTATTACAAATAAGTCAAAACTATAACTTTTAGGTTACCCAAAGTTTTCAAGTTGTTACACTTTAGATGATAATAATGATAATAAATAATTTATTTTTACTTTAGGATTCTATTCCTTTTTAAATGACTATTTTTTTTAGAAAAGTTTTAGGTTTAAAACAAAATTGATAGGAGGATGCTACAAAGATTTTTCATTTACCTCCTGCATTCTCCAATTTTTTGAAATTATAACCAATGCTTTTATGAACATTCTAGAACAAATCTTTATTGTGAACATATATTTTCACTTATCTTGGGTAAATATCTAAAAGTGGATTTGGTTGGTCATCGGTGACTTCATGTTTAAACTCTATAAGAAGCTATACAATTGCATTTCAGACTCTTTATATCATTTTGCATCTCCACAACCAATAAATGAAAACTGCAGCAATGTAATGAATGTTCAGCACCAGTGCTTTGTATTGTTGGCTTTACAGATTTTAGCCACTTACTGGCTATGCAGTAGTATTTCATTGTGGTTTAATTTTCATTATGCTGAGGACTAATAAGTTTGAGCATCTTTATATTTGTACATCTTCTTTTGTGACGTGTCTAATGAACAGTTTTGGTCATGTTTTATTAGGTTGTTGGTCTTGCTATTATAGCATATTTTTAAAAATATTGTGCATATATTTATTTATTAGGTATTTGTTTAGCAAATATTTTCTATTATTTTGTCTTGCATTTTTACTTTCCAATGAGTATGTTTCAAAGAGCTATTTTAAAAATTTTTGATGAAGTCCAGCTTAATATATAATTTTTTATTTATACAATATGATTGGTGTTTACTATTTAAGAACTCTGTCAAACTCAAGGTCACACAGGTTTCTCCTAGGTTTTGTTTACAAGTTTTAGAAATTTAAAGTTCACAATTTGGTCTATGATTTATTTTTATTACATTTTTGTATGTGATGTTAGGCAAGGATGGAACTTCATTTTCCTTATAGATGGGCAGTCCATTTTTTAGCAATACTAGTTGGCAATGTCTCTTTTTTATCTTTGCATTTCCTTTTCATCTTCCTTTACAATTAAATGTTTGTGGGTCTATTTCTTAAGTTTGTTTTCCCCCAATAATCTATGCTTGTTTTTATTACCAATATAGCATTTTCTTTCTTACTGGTTACTTTTTTTTTTTTAATATATTTTATTGATTTTTTACAGAGAGGAAGAGGAGAGGGATAGAGAGCTAGAAACATCGATGTGAGAGAAACATCGATCAGCTGCCTCCTGCACACCCCCTACTGGGGATGTGCCTGCAACCAAGGTACATGCCCTTGACCGAAATCGAACCTGGGACCCTTGAGTCCGCAGGCTGACGCTCTATCCACTGAGCCAAACCGGTTTTGGCTTACTGGTTACTTTTTAATGAGTCTTGAAATCAGACAGTGTGAGTCATCTAACTTTGTTCTTATTTTAAAAGTTTTTCCCCCCCAGTTATTCTTGGTCCTTTGCATTTCCACATAAATTGTTCGATTAGCTTGTCAATAAAACAAACACAATTTTTGTCTAGGTTTTAACTATATTATATAATGTTGACTTTTTCTACTTTATAACTGCAGTTACTTTTAGGGTTTATCCTGGATCAGCATGCATCTCTTTCTTATATACTCCCTGTCTCTATCAGGACACTCTTCTCAATGATAGTTTGCGTTTCAAAGTCTTTATTCATAGTAAGTCCATTTCTTCTGCCAATATCTATTTTGAAAAACTAGATTCTTTCATATGCCCAATTGTCTACTTAATATGTTATATACCATATGTTAAAAACTTCAACTTAGCTGTCTCATAGGAAATCCTATCTTTAACATGTTCAAAATGAATATTGTTGGTTTGTGCTTCAGTGTATTACATTACTGCTGTTCCTCATCAGAATTAATGTTGCTTCTATCTATTTATCCAGATGCTCTTGCCAAATAATTGTCTTTCTTGATTCTCTCCTTTGGTTAATGCCTCTAATTTTCTTGCTCTCAACAGTTACTCTAAACTCATTTTTGGTCAGCAGAGGCTAAAATCCTATTACAGCTAAGTATCTTCATGTGATATGTCAAGCTTATAAACCACTAGTTTAGACAAAGTGTCTATATAGCTCTTCAGTGAAAATACTGCAATAAATCATGTGAATGGGAATTAAAGATCTGATGAAATGGATCAGCCTACTAACGGTTCCTATCATGCATTGTGAGTACCTGTAATTTGCTGATGTTGGCCATGCTCCTTTACACATTCCCCTTTCTCCTTCATCAAATTCTCTCATATGTAGCTGAAGTTTCAAATTCTATGAAGGAAAAGACCAAGATAAGAAGTTAATTATCTCTAGGATTTTATTCACTATTTACCTAAGTATATTTTCAGAAAATAATGAAGCCAGTAATCATATTATACCAGATTGACAGTTGGAGACAGGACATCAAAATATGCAGACAATTTCTTTCACTGTGGAAATGAGAAAAGTGGAGAGTATTGAAAGTGGAATCCCTAATATATTTAGTATGAGTCAAAGAGGAATTTTTAGTTTGCTTATTTAATTAATGATGTTTTACATATCAATAATATTGATCATCCTATCCTATCTAATAAAAGAGTAATATGCAGATTGACCATCACTCCAAAACACAAGATGGCTGTCCCCATGTGTTCAAAGATCATGCACCCATGTGGACTCAAGATGGCCGGCACAAGATGGCCAGCAGGGGAGGGCATTTGGGAGGGACCAGGCCTGCAAGGGAGAGCAGTTGGGGGCAATCAAGCCTTCAGGGGAGAGCAGTTAGGGGTGACCAGGCCAGCAGAGGAGGGAAGTTGGGAGTGACCGGGCCTGCAGGGAAGGGAAGTTGGGTGGGATCCAGGCCTGAAGGATAGAGCAGTTGGGGGGGACCAGGCCTGCAGGGGAGGGCAGTTAGGGGTAACCAGGCCTAAAGGGGAGGGCAGTTAGGGGCAAACACGCTGGCAGGGGAGCAGTTAGGCATCAATCAGGCTGGCAGGGGAGTGGTTAGGGGGTGATCAGGTTGGCAGGCAGAATCGGTTAGGGGGAATCAGGAAGGCAGGCAGGCGAGCAATTGGGAGCCAGCAGTCCTGGATTGTGAGAGGGATGTCCGACTGCCCTTTTAGGCCCAATCCTATGAGAGGGATGTCCGACTGCCCGTTTAGGCCCAATCCCAGTAGGATTGGGCCTAAACGGGCAGTCGGACATCCCTCGAGGGGTCCCAGATTAGAGAGGGTGCAGGCTGGCCTGAGGGACACCTCCACCCCCCTGTGCATGAATTCTGTGCACCGGGCCTCTAGTATATAATAAAGAGATAATATGCAAATTAACCCACACAACCTCACAAGATGGCTGCCTATGACCAAGCTGGGAGTGGTTAGTGAGGGACAACCAAACGACTGAACACCAGGATGCGTGGGGCAAGCAGGCTGGAGGGGGGGCAGTTGGGGACAACCAGGACAGCAGGGGGGGCAGTTAGGGGAGACCAGGCCAGAGGGGGTGTGCAGTTGGGGACAACCAGCCTGACAGGGGGGGCAATTAGGCTGGCAGAGGGGGCAGTGAGGGGTGGCTAGCAGTGGTGGGGGGCAGTTGGAGGCAACCAGGCCAGCAGGGGGGGCAGTTAGGGGTGACCAGGCTGGCAGAGGGGGGCAGTTTGGGGTGACCAGGCCAGCAGAGGGAGCAGTAAGGTGTGACCAGGCCGGAGGGGCGTGGGGGGAAATTAGGAGTGATCAGGCTGGCAGCGGGGGGCAGTTAGGGGTGATCAGGCTGGCACACGGAGACAGTGAGGGGTGATCAGGCCGGTAGAGGGGTGCAGTTTGGGAACACCAGCCAGGTGAGCCATTAGGGGCCAGTGGTCTAGGATTGTGAGAGGGATGTCCGACTGATGGTTTAGGCCTGATGAATTTCGTGCACTGGGCCTCTAGTATTTAAATATAAATCAAATAGAGTTAAGAGATAAGAGTAAACTATAAGGGGAAAGTTTGCCAGTTTTTTAAAATAAACCAGAATCATGGTTATTTTAGGCTTATCTTGTCCAAGAACCCATAGTTATGGGAGAAAATCAACACTCACATAATGGATATATAATGGGCAATCAAGCAAGCCAATAAAAGACTGAAAGAAAATCTTTAGCTAACTATGTGACACCATAACAAAAACTTACATATACCCAAATATCCTGCATCTATAATTGTCATTATCCACCTTGAGAGACTATGGGATTTACATATGCATCAATACTTCTTGTTTAATAAACTCAAACATGTTAAGAACTTGAGTTTGAAAGACTTTCTCTATCATGCATTAAATAAAGCCTCTGCCAAAATCTTAGTTTGTTTATTCATAAAATAATAATATAATTATCTGCCTAATATTATTAGACTAATGATTAATAAATACTTAGAATAATTCCTGTTACATACCCATTACTTAATAAGTGCAAACTAACATTATTGATGTTTTTCTACCTTCCTTCTGCTAAAAAAGTCTGTGGGATAAATGTTCTTTTTCTTATACAAATGAAGTACTGCGTTTGGAAGTCAAAACTATCAATTGATTGAGTTAGAATTTTAAGAGCATATCTGTTGATTTCAAATATTTAATTATTTTTGCAATATTTATAATCTATTAGCTCAGAGTGATATAGTATTCTCAATAAGCTAAAGCAAAGTAAAGATCCTACATAATTTAAGGTATGAAATTTTATGTGTAGTGTGTATGTGTATTTGTATATTTAAACCAAGAGTAGATGATTCTACTAATCCAGGCATAAATAGTAAAACCAAATATAGACATTTCATAGTTAAATATAGCTTCAGTTTAGAATATTTTTGTTTGTTTGTTTTATGTCATTTATTTTCTTGTAACAATTTTCCTGTAATGCTAATTCTCATACTTGGCAAATATAAAAATAATGAATGAAAGTTTAAAAATTTTTATTTAATAAAATTTGATATTAAGAATCTTTACTATGAGAAGTAATATTTAATACTGCATAAAGTAGAGACCTAAGTCATTAATTATGGTAAAATATCTTCATTATACAATGTCTCATCTCTATAGCACTACTTTTGATTTACTTCAAAATAAAATTTCACTGTCTCTTAATATCAGAGCATAAGTAAATTACTATGAGAAGAAATTGCTATTTGTTTTTATAATTTTTGATACAATTAATATAGCAAAGTGAAGAGAAATACTATTTGGAAACTGTTTTATGAATACATTATTAACTAATTCATATGTGAATTCTTGAAGGTATTTTTTAAAAATACAGAATGTGAAATATTTTCCTAAAAATTAATGATAAAATTATTTTAATCTAGAAAATGCTACTGAAGATTATAATTTGAGATAATCCCTCTGCAGTTTTTTAAAAAAATATGTTTTTCTTGATTTTTAAAGAGAGAGGAAGGGAGAAGGAGGAGAGAGAGAGAGAGAGAGAGAGAGAGAGAGAGAGAGAGAAACACTTATGTGAAAGAAAAACATTGATCGAGTGCCTCCTGCATGCCCCCTACTAGGGATTGAGCCAGCGATCTGGGTATGCGCCTTGAGCAGGAATCAAGCCTATGACCCTTTGGTGCATGGGACCATGCTCAACCAACTGAGCCACGCTGACCGTGGCGCCCCTGCAGTTTTTGTTTCACACTAGAGGCCCAGTGCACAAAATTCATGTGGTCCCTAGGCCTGGCTGGTGATCAAAGCAGGAGTGTCTGGCATTGAAGGGCAGCTCCCAGCTGAACTCTGTGCCCTGGGCAGCACCTGGGCCCCCAGGTCCCTGCGCAACTCCCCTCATCTGAGTCATCGAGTCCCCGCCCAGCTCCCTCAGTGCCTGGGAGCCGGGTGGTGGCCCCGCCCCCTGCTGCTGCCACTGGTTGTGGTCTGGGGCACTGCTCACACCTGCCTTGGCCTTGTGCTGCCTGCTCACCTGCTCCACCATCCTGCCATGGTCCTGCTCTCATCAGGGCCCATCAGGGCCGGCAATGCCTCCACTGCCACCCACTGCCAGCGCTGTCACTGACGCCCGCATGTTCTCTGCCAACCCCTGAGGGTCAGCGCACGTCATAGCGAACGGTCAAACTCCTGGTCAAACTCCCGGTTGAGGGACAATTTGCATATTAGACTTTTATTATATAGGATGGTTTATAGGATACTTGCCTTGAGTCATGCAATTTATAAAGATACACTCTGAGCAATTAAATTGTACCAATAAGTGTTTTATGACAAGTTAGCATGATCTTTGGAAACATTTAAATCCATTATCTTCGTAATAGTAACATAACACGACTGAATTTTTGTAAAAGTTAAACATTTATGTGGCATTTCATTTTTAAAAATCAAGAAATTAATATAATAACAGTATTTTATAGAGTATTTTTGGATTAGTACTGGCATAGGTAGAAAGCTAAGAATATGAGCATTACAACTGAGAAAAACTCTTGCTCAGAAAAATAAAGCATTTGGAACAAAAAATCTTCTGGAGCTTTTGGCAGCAAAGCTTTTGGAAATTGGTACATTTATCCTGAAGATGTTTGTGACTATGCAGAATAAGAGGTTAAGAACTGTTAAGAGGTAAACTGAGGCACATTAAAAAAAATTTTAAGAGTTTATTTTAACAAAAATCTAATTGAATGGGTCAGTACCACCAAAAGTGGTTAGGAGGACTCTGCTGACAGGAGCCAGGGGAAAGGCTTAAACAGAGAAAGTACAGAGGTAAAGACAGGGCATTATTTTGTTGGCTGTAGCTTAAAGCCCAATTGGCTGTTTGTGATTGGTTATCTTTAGCAATTTGATTTTATAACCTTGAGGCATTTACAGGTTTATGTTTCATTCTGCTTATGTAACCACACGGCAATACAGCCATCTCAGTCTAATGACCTCCTTATTTAATTAATTTAATATAACCTAGCAGAACATCTTTGTTAAATAGAGCAGGAGTTTCAGCAATCATGAGAACTGAGTATTAGAGTTTAGAGTGTGAGAAGAATTAATCCCAAAATATGAAGCTCTCATTTGAAAATACTAGAAGGATAGTGATGAACCAAAGACCCATTGAATCTTGTCAGAGCTCCAACCCAGAATTAAATCTCTACTTGATTAATGAAGACCAGACATTTTTCTATTATCTCAGGAAGGAGAGATAACATAAAGGAAGTAAACATTATATAAGCACTTTTATTTTCATTTAAAATCAGCAATATTATGTCAAAAAGATCAAACATGCCAAAGGTAGCATCACAAAAGTCATAACTTCTAAGAAACAACTCAGGTTAATACACATAAACAAATTAGAGACTGAAGAGAATAAAAGAAAAAGGAAATACCGTAGAATGTAAGAATAAATTGGAAAACAAGGACCAAATGGAATCCTTCAGAGATAGTAAAGAGAAATGGGGAAAGAACAACTCCTTAAGAGGTATGATCAACTAGTCTAAAACTAGTTAAGGAAATCAAGCCATAGATTTAAGAGATGCTACATATAATGATCAAGTAAATTTCACAAAAAAAATCACATCTAGGGTCATTATAATTAAACTTCTTACAAAACCAAAGACAAACAGAAAATCTTACAAGTAGTCAGATGGGAGAAGACAAAACAAATAAAACATTACTTTTAAAAAGTCAACAAACAACAAAACACATTGAGTTTCTCAGCAAAAATGATGAATGTTCTTAAACAATAAAATGACAACTTTAAAGTACTGGACATAAATATCACTTTAGAATTCAGTTCCAAAAGACATTATTTTATACATTAAAATTAAAATGAATAGGTTTTCAACAAACAATGTTTTTTTGTGTACAAATAAACACAAATTTTAAAGGCATTTTTATGTAGAAGGAAAATAATTCTAGACAAGAAGATAAAACTGATCATAAAAGAAAAAAAAAAAAATTATATGAGTAAATGAAGATGAAAGCTTATTGCCTGTCCAAAAACAGACATAAGAATGTTATTGGTGGGGTGCCCTCTGCATCCCCACCTGTTACTGGTGTTAGTGGATTTCTTGGAAAAGAATTTCCTGAGTCCTCCATGAGAGGATGGAGTTTCCTGTGTTTTGAGGAAAGATTTACTGATGATGTAAAATTAAGGGGGGTCCGTTCCATGGTCCCATTTCCCCCTGTCCTGCAATGAAAAAATTCCAATATTATCTTCAGCAGGCCGAGGATTAAGGCCACTGCCCAGAGTGTCTTCTCCATAATAAAGTACGGTCCAGATCAGCATCTGGCTAGGTAAGCTTGTGTTCCCAGCTGCAGTCCATGGTGTGTAAGGTTTGCATGTCTTGGGCAATGTGGCTGCTTCAGACCACATGGCATGCTAGCGCATAGGTGAGTGTGTGCCGGAAGCCAGTTCCAGCATGTCATAATAGCAAGAGTTTCATCGAAAGGTTGATGGAACTTGGGAACTCAACAAGGGCTGAGTCACATATGTTATCACCTGTTGGGAAAGGCTGAGGGCATTTCCCCAAACCAGAAAAGGATGCATTAAATTGATTGTTTGCTGCCAGACAGCTCAGGGCATCTTAATCTACATGTTATTGCCTCCTACTGGCCAAACACCTGAATAGCCGTAGGCTATTCCCCATTCTGACAATGGACTCTGTAGACGAAACCCTACCCTTTGAAGTGTATATCTCCAACTTGACTTAGGACAAATTATGTTAATAAAAAGCAAGGGGTCCTGAGACAAGAAGAACTTAGCCCCTTTAGCTAGGCTGCTCTGACTCCCAATGCCTTTCAAAATTATCTTTTGTCTCTGGACTCTTACTTAAGTTACACACAGCCTTCCTCCAGATTGCTGAACCCTTCTTAATGCTGGAACAAGAACCCTGACAAGTGTGGGTCATAGAGCAAGAGAGTGCAAGGGAGCAGGAGCAAAGCAAGAGCAGAAAAAGAGAGAACTTCTTATTTAGGGATTATAACCAGGAACTTAACCAATTAAACCTTCAATATTTTGCATGCTTGCCTTGGCTCCACCCTTCTAGCCAATGGTCTAGACTGAAAAATAAGCACCTTCCTGACATTACCATGACTTCACTGCACATGTGCCCATCTCCCCTTTTGTTGGATTCCTTCCCCAGTGATGCACAGGGAATGAACCAGTAGTTCCCTGGGGAGTCTGAAATTGTAGCTTCCTGGTGAAGCTGCCCACATGACCACACTTATAATGCCTGGCCTCCTCTTTGCACTCTTTCTATTATTGATTTTGACTGGCTAATTTTAACAATATCAGGAATGTCTGTTGATGTTTACCATGTATTAGAAATAACATCTATTAAAAAGTACTTAAAGACTGAGTATCTTGAATTCAAGTATGCCTGGGTAACTGGAAAAAGTAATAATTTGCATAAATTGTAATAAATTAAATATTGTATTGTTATCTTTTAAAAAAGTACTAAAATAATAATAGAAATTGCATAACTCACAAATTACCATAGGGAAAATTGAATAATATTTTTTTAAAGTAAAACTCAAAAAACTGAGAAAAAAAAGAAATATTAAAAAAAATAGATGGATAAAATAGAAAATATTTCAAGAAAAATACTATGATTTTCAGAACATATAAAATGGAAAACACAACTGAATTCTAGAGCAATTTTCTATAGCTAAGATATGGAAAAGTTAGTCAAAGAACTAATTATATCATGTAAACACTAAAGAAAATAAATGTAATGTAATTACATTACTAATAGTCAAAGTAAATTTTAGGAAAAATGCATTATTAGAGGACAGAGGAAACACATATAGAAATATAGTATATACACATATATAAACACTAGAGGCCTGGTACACAAAATTTGTGCATGGGGGGGGGCGGTCCCCTCAGCCCAGCCTGCACCCTCTCCAATCCAGGACTCCTCAGGGGATGTCCGACTGCCGGTTTAGGCCCGATCCTGTGGGATAGGGCCTAAAGAGGCAGTCAGACATCCTTCTCACAATCCGGGACCACTGCCTCCTAACTGCTCACCTGCCTGCCTGCCTGATCACCCCTAACTGCCCCCCACCTGATGGCCTGGTCACTTCCAACAGCCTACCACTGCTGGCCTGTTCACCCCAACTGTCCCCCCTGCTGGCCTGGTCACCCCTAACTCACTCCCCGCCGGCCTGGTTGCCACTTACTGCCATTCCCTGCTGGCCTGGTCACCCCTAACTGCCCTCCCCTGCTGGCCAGGTCCCCCCAACTGCCCTTCCTTTCAGGCCTAGGACACCCCCCAACTGTCCTCCCCTGCAGTCCTGGTCACTCCAAACTGCCCTCCCCTGCAAGCTTGGTTGCCCCCAACTGCCCTCCCCTGCAGGCCTGATCGCCCTTAACTGCCCTCCCCTGCTGGCCTGATCCCCCCCAACTGCTCTCCCTTTCAGTCCTGGGTACCCCCAAACTGTCCTCCCTTGCAGGACTGATCGCTCCCAACTGCCCTCCCCTGCTGGCCATCTTGTGTCCACATGGAGGTGGCCATCTTATTTGTTAGAGTGGTGCTCAATTTGCATATTACCTCTTTATTATATAGTATTATTTTTATTAAATTTATTTGGATGCCAATTGTTAATAAGATTATATAGGTTTCAAATGTACATTGCTATGATACATGGTTTATATATTATACCAGAGGCCTGTGCATGAATTTCTGCATGGATGGGGTCCGGGCGGCTAGCTCCGATCCGGCCTATTGGGGGCGGGGGCCCGGGTGTTTGGCGGGCTGGTTCACCCCCTGGTCTAACTCTGGTCAAAATCCCGGTTAGGGGACAAATTGCATGCTACCCTTTTATTATATAGGATTGTGTACCCAGAAGCTAAAGTCAAATCATCATATATATGGCCCCCTTTACCTCTGGTTATCAGAATAAAATTTTTAATCATATTTCAGTTTTTACTTGGTGCTACATATTTGTATTGCAGTTTTTATAAACTGAAATAAGAGATTGCATGAAAAGTGAACATTCTTGTTTGAGAAATAAGAGTCATAGATTATAAAGAAAACAAAAAGAAATATAATCATTATCTCTTGAGATGATTAGATTATGTACACTATATATTCAAGACAATTGATTGCATTCATTGATGTTCATTTTTGCAATCAAAAGTGACATGAAGAAAATAAGAAAATTGTTGTTTTAAGGACAGATGTAACTGTTATCAAGCCTTACAATTTAAAAGAGAAAATAATGCTAAAGTATTTCTAATATAATTTTTGAATAAAAATTTAGAATAAATATGCAATAAAATTAAAAATTATAAAGAGTGAAATCTTTATCTTTATAATTTCAGAGGTAGTATACTATATTACAGAAAAAAATAGGACATACAGAATGAAAAATAAACCTAAAACTTCCTCTCACATAACTAGTTATTACTTTTGGTGATAAGCCTATTTTATACATATACTAGTATATGGAAAACATAAAAAGGAAATTATAACACACTCTATCCTATTTTTTTTCTAATGTTTTATATCCCTATTAATACTTTGTGGAACATATGGGCTATTGGTATATATTAGTGGGGAAAAATAGCTTTGTATATCTCAGAATATAATTTAATTGTTTTCTCTGGAATTTACTAAAATCTTTAAAATTTTCCTATGTTCATTGTATATATCAATATTGTTCTTAAATTTTTCTCTTAAAAATTTAGAACTCTTAAAGTGAATATCTGTTTTATAATGTTCAATTTCATAAATTTTAATTTTTGGTTTTCTATCAATATTATATCAATATCATGATTTGATTCCATACCACTTGCATATTTTTCTGTAAATTATTTGCACATAGTGGCATTGATTTAATACAGATCCAGAAAATTTGGAGAATATTGGAATGGTGTCTAAACATTAATCATTGATGAAATTTCAATTATCTGTTCTCAATAATTAAAAAAAAAATTAGGAATCTACTTATATTAAGTTTTCTTCTTTTTTACAATTTTTAATATTTTGGTGTACTTTTTTGGTAATCAAATAGTGAATTTTAATGAGACATTCTAATAGCATGTAATCTGCTGATGTGCTTAAAAGGAAATTTATTATAAAATTAATCATGTATATCCTTTTTTTAACTACCTAAAATTTCCAGTCATTCTTTTTGCCATAGAGCTTAGCACTTGATAAGAATTCAATATTTTTAGTAAATAAAAGGTTTATATATATATATATATATATAACTTTTAATCATTTCAAGTTTTAAGATAATGATGCACAATACTTAATACTATTAGCAAATACAACAGAATTTACTAGATATGAGGATGTGTTAATTGTACAAAAGTAGTAAGATTAAAGATGTTTGTTTTTTGGTTTATATAATATAAGCAAACAAATCTAAATATTTGGTTAACACTGTATTAATATTACATATAGAAATAAATTATCTTATTTTATAATAATGTTATGAGGTCTACAATATTGATATGGTATCAATAGATATAAGGACTTTATATTTTGGAGCTTCTAGTTTTATAACATTACAATTTGACATGCCAGAGTTTTAAAATGCTTTTTAAAAATCACTATCTGGAACCTTAATATTTAAAAGTACTTCATATACTCCAGTGCATTTTTTTTCTTATTTTCCATAGTACACATCATTTTCTTAGTTGACACCTGAAAATTTTTATCTAAGAATCCATTAATTTAGCTAAAATTCCTTTTTCTACTTAAAATACATGAGATACAATAATACGTTTCTGAAATACATCTGTAGAAAAATGTCTCTTAAGGTCATTTGACCATTTTTAATAGTACTAGAGGCCTGGTGCACAAAATTCGTGCACGGGGAGGGGTGTGTCCCTCAGCCCAGCCTGCACCCTCTCCAATCTGAGACCATTTGAGACATGTCCAACCGCCCGTTTAGAACTGATCCCACAGGGACAGGGCCTAAACGGGTGGTCGGACATCCCTCTCACAATCCAGGACAGCTGGCTCCCAACTGCTCGCCTGCCTCTGCCTGATTGCCCCTAACCACTTCTGCCTGATAGCCGGATCACCACCTAACCACTCCCCTGCCAGCCTGATCGATGCCTAACTGCTCCCCTGCTGACCCGATTACCCCTAACTGCCATCCCCTATCAGCCTGGTCACCCCCAACTGTCCTCCCCTGCAGGCCTGGTCCCCTCACAACTGCCCTCCCCTGCAGACCTGGTCTCCCCCAACTTCCCACTTCTGCCTGCCCGGTCACCCCTAACTGCCCTCCCTGCTGGCCTGATCGCCCACAACTGCCCTCCCCTGGTGCCTGGTCCTCCCCAACTGCCCTCACCTGCAGGCCTGGTCTCCCCCAAATGCCCTCCTCTGCTGGCCTGGTCCCCCCCAAATGCCCTCCTCTGCAGGCCTGGTCCCCCCCAACTGCCCTACCCTGCAGACCTGGTCCCCCCCAACTGCTCTCCCTTTCAGTCCTGGGTCCCCCCAAACTGTCCTCCACTGCAGGCCTGGAGCCAGAGAGGAGGGAGCCTGATTCCAGGGTGCATCACCCAAGAACCACCCTCTCACAATCCAGGACCCCTCGAGGGGTGTTGGAGAGCTGATTTCAGCCTGATCCCTGTAGGCCAGGCTGAGGGACCCCACCAGTGCACGAATCCGTGTGCAGGGCCTCTAGTAGTTGATAATATTTTTAATAATATAGTTGAATATTGGAAATTTGCTAAGAGAGTAGATTGCAGATGCTTTCATCAAAACAAAATAGCGAGACTTCCCAAGATGGAGGCTGGCAGGACGGAGGTGAGGGAGAGGAAGGGAGTGAGTGAGGGGGTGAAAGGAGAGTGTGTGGATGTGTGTGGTGTGTGTGTGAGTGAGGGAGGGACAGTTAAATCTCACAGGAGTAGCAGGGGCTGGCAGACCAGGCTCTCTTGGACAAGGAGAGACTACTACCACTGTGGGCACTCCCTGGACTGCGGGACTCGGGCACAGAGCCCACACCATCTTGAAGGGGAGAATGGCCTTTTCTAGGAACTCATCAGCACCACCACCCAGACAGGCCTTTGACACTGCCCATGACCCAGCAGCCACTATAGCCAAAATCCTACTGCCCCACCTGCAGACCCGTGGACCCTGGGACCTACACCTCCAAAGGTGCACCGTTCCCGTAGCAGTAAGTGCAACTTCCCCCTCCCCAGCAGCAGAACTCCAGACACCACATTGACGTGTTTCCAGCACACAGGCATCCAGAGCACACCATTCCGTAGGCAGCACCTGGGAGCCACTGGGAACCCCTGCTGGGTGTGATTTTCTACAGACAAGGGCGCGCTGCCTTAAAATTCTGAATTCCCTCTGCCTGAGTAACTGCCCACAGACACCCCAGCTGTGTAACTTCAGCGCCAGAGCCCCTCAAAGTGCGTCAGAGCTCTGCACCAGCAATGCACTGGCAAACGCTCCGCCACAGTCTGTGTCTGCATTTCCAACAGGCAGGCCCCCTGAGCCCATCTATCCACAGAGTCCTCTGGGGAGCTGCTTTGAGCCCCTGCTGGGTGTGATTCTGTACAGACAAGGACTCACTGCCCTGCAGTAGAATTTCTGAATTCCCTCTTCCTGAATAACTGCCCACAGACACCCCAGCTGTGTAACTTCAGTGCCAGGGCCCCTCAGAGTGCGTCAGAGCTCTGTGCAGGCAAATGCACTGCCACACTTGCGCATTTCCAATGGGCAGACACCCTAAGCCAATCTATCCACAGGGTGCTCATGGGAGCTGCTGTGAGTCCTTGCTGGGTGTGATCTTGGACAAACAAGGACTCACTCCCCCCAGCAGTAGAAATTCTGAATTCACTCATCCTGGATACCTGCCCACAGACGCCTCAATTACGCAGCTTCAGTGCCAGGGCCCTTCAGAGTGCTTCAGTGCCCCTCGCTGGCAAACGCACCATGGGTGCCCCTGTGAGCCACCACTGGGAGCATGCGCCTATCCACCACAGGTGCAGCAGCAAAAGCTGAGTCTACCCACCCCACAACTACAGAACTCTGGATACCACAGTCACGCCTTTCCAAGCACAGGTCTCCTGAGCCCCACCACCCCAACAGACAGTTCCTGGGTGCCACTGTGAGTCCCCGCTGGGCACGCATGATTTTAATCAAGGGTGCAAGACAGCAAAAATTGGGACACCCCCTTCCACAGCTGCTGACTTCTAGACACAAGTTCTACCTTTCCAGCTCACAGGCCTACATCAAGAGAACCCAAATAGCTCAAGTAGGGAGCTACACTAGATTATCAAGCCCAGGAGACCTGAGAGATCACACCAGTAGCACCATCCCCAAAAGCAGCTGAATAGCAAAGCAATCAGATCTACAATTAAAACATTACAGCAAAACATGGGAAGGCAAAAAAGCAATCCACAAAGGAAAGAAAAAGAGGAATCACCAGAAAGGGAGTTAAATGAAATTGAGGCTAGCAACATACCATAGAAAGAATTCAGAGTAATGGTTATAAGGATGCTCAAATGGCTGGATGACAAATATACACAACTCAATGAGAATTATTAGGAGCTGAATGAGAATGTCATGAACATGAAAAGGAACCAAGAGGAGATGAAGAACGACAGAGCTGCAGTAAATAACACAATGGAAGGCTTAAACAGTAGACTAGAAGAGGCTGAGGACCACATCAGCGAATTAGAAGACAAGGTAGGAAAAAATCACACAAACACAGCAGCAACTGGAAAGAAGACTTAAAAAGCAAGAGGAGAGCCTAAGGGAGCTTTAGGACAATACACAACAAAACAACATTCGCATAATAGGGATAAAAGAAGGAGAGGAAGAGAAGCAAGGAATAGAAAACCTGTTTGAAGAAATAATGACAGAAAACTTCCCTGATATTGGCAAGAAAAAAACTATGCAAGTTCAAGAAGCACACAGAGTCCCAAACAAGATGAACTCCAAAAGACCGACACCAAGACACATCATCATTAAGTTGGCAAAAACCAATGACAAAGTAAGAATCTTAAGGCTGCCAGAGAGAGACAGAAAGTTACCTACAAGGGTTCTCCTATTAGAATATCAACAGATTTCTCAACAGAAACACTCCAGGCCAGAAGGGAATGGATTGAAATATACAAAGTGATGCAAAGCAAGGGACTGAATCCAAGAATACTATACCCAGCAAGACTATCATTCAAAATTGAAGGTGGAATCAGGAGCTTCACAGACAAAAAAGGGCTGATTGAGTTTATTACTACCAAGCCAGTAATGCAAGAAATGCTCAAGGGACTGCTGTAAAAAGAAGAAACAGAAAGGCAAGAAGAAACACAAACATTAAGGATAAATATGACAACAAACAAGTACTTATCAATAATAACATTAAATGTAAATAGATTAAATGCACCAATCAAAAGACATAGGTAGCTGAATGGATAATAAAACATGATTCATATATTTGCTGTCTGCAAGAGACACACCTCAGAACAAAGGATTCAGAGACTGAGAGTGAAGGGATGGAAAAACATTTTACAAGCCAATGGAAAGGAAAAAAAAGCTGGGGTTGCAATATTTATATCTGACAAAATGGACCTCAAAGTAAAGGCCATAGCAAGAGATAATGAAGGCCACTACATAATACTAAAGGGAGCAATTCAACAAGAAGATATAACTCTGGTAAACATATATGCACCCAATACAGGAGCACCCAAATACATTAAACAACTTCTGGAAGATATCAAGTGAGAGATCGATAGCAATACAGTAATAGTAGGGGACTTTAATACACCACTGATATCACTGGATAAATCCTCTAGACAAAAATCAGCAAAGAAACAGCAATCCTAAATTACTCACTAGATCAGATGGACTCAATTGACATCTTCAGAACATTTCACCCCAAAGCTACAGAATATACATTCTTCTCCAGTGTACATGGAACATTTTCAAAGATAGACCACATATTAGGACACAGGCAAAGTCTCTTCAAATTCAAGAAGATAGAAATCATAGCCAGCATCTTCTCAGACCATAATGGCATAAAACTAGAAATCAACTACAATAAAAACAATGAAAAAAGATCATATACTTGGAGGCTAAATAGCATGCTATTAAACAATGATTGGGTTACCAAAGAGATCAAAGAAGAAATTAAAAGCATCCTGGAAATAAATGACAATGAAAACACAACAATCCAAAATCTAATGAAAGCAGTCCTGAGAGGGAAGTTCATAGCATTATAGGCCTACCTCAAAAAACAAGAAACAATGGTAATAAATTATCTAACCTTGCAACTTAAAGAACTAGAAAGAGAGCAACAAGAAAAGCCCACAGTGAGCAGAAGGAAGGAGATAATAAAGATCAGAGCAGAAATAGATGACATAGAGACCAAAACAAAAACAACAAAAAAAACAACACAATACATAAGATCAATGAAACCAAGAGCTGGTTTTTTTTTAAAGGATAAACAAGATGGATGAACCTTTAGCCAGGCTCACCAAGAAGCAAAGAGAGAGGGCCCAAATAAACAAAATCAGAAATGAAAGAAGTGATGTAACAACTGACCCCACAGATATACAAAGGATTGCAAAAAAATACTATGAACAACTCTACTCCAACAAACTGGACAACCTCGATGAAATGGACACATTCCTAGAAAAACACAAGCTTCCAAAACTCAATCAGGAAGATTCAAAAAACCTGAATAGGCCGATAACTACTGATTAAATTGAAACAGTAATCAAAAAGCTTCCAGCAAACAAAAGCCCTGGACCAGATTGCTTCACAGGGGAGTTTTACTGAACATTCAAAGAAGAACTAAAACCAATCCTTCTCAGAGTATTCCAAAAAATTCAAGAGGAAGGCACACTTCCAAACTCTTTCTATGAAGCCAGCATTACACTAATCCCAAACCCAGATAAAGACACCACAAAGAAAGAGAATCACAGGCCAATATCCCTGATGAACATAGATGCTGAAATCCTCAACAAAATTCTAGCAAACCAGATTCAGCATTATATTAGAAAGATCATATACCATGACCAAGTAGGATTTATTCCAGGAATACAAGGCTGGTACAATATCTGCAAATCAATAAATGTGATACATCACATAAACAAAGTGAGAGACAAAAATCACATAATCATATCAATTGATGCAGAAAAGGCACTTGACAAAATCCAACACCCTTTTCTGATAAAAACGCTCAGCAAAGTGGGAATAGAGGGATCATACCTCAACATAATAAAAGCCTTATATGATAAACCTACAGCTAACATAATACTCAATGGAAAAAAACTAAAACCATTTCTACTAAGAATAGGAACAAGACAGGGAAGCCCACTTTCACCACTCCTGTTCAACATAGTACTGGAAGTGCTAGCCACAGAAATCAGACAAGAAGAAGAAATAAAGGGCATCTAAATTGGAAAAGAAAAAGTAAAATTGTCATTATTCACAGATGACATGATACTGTACATAGAAAGCCCTAAAGACTACATCAAAATATATTAGACTTAATAAATGAATTTGGCAATGTAGCAGGATATAAAATTAATGTCAATAAATCTATGGCATTTCTATACACCAACAGTGAACTTACAGAAAGAGAGACTAAGAAAAGCAATCCCATTTACCATCGCACCAAAAAAATTAAGATACCTAGGAATAAACTTAACTAAGGAGGTAAAAGACCTCTACTCAGAAAACTATAGGACATTGAAAAAACAGATTGAGGAAGACATAAATAGATGGTAGAGTAAATCTCAATGAAATGGACACATGGATTGGTAGAATCAACATTATTAAAATGTCCATTCTACCCAAAGCAATCTATAGATTCAATGCACTCCCCATTAAAATACCAATGGCATATTTCACAGACCTAGAACGAACTCTCCAAAAATTTATCTGGAATAAAAAAATACCTCGAATAGCTGCAGCAATCCTGAGAAAGAAGAGGAACATAGGAGGTATCTCATTACCAGATATCAAGCTGTATTACAAAGCCACTGTTATCAAAACTGCCTGGTACTGGCATAAGAACAGATATATAGACCAATGGAATAGAATAGAGAACCCAGAAATCGACCCAAAACCATATGCTCAATTAATATTTGACAAAGGAGGCAAGAGCATACAATGGAGTCAAGACAGTCTCTTCAATAAATGGTGTTGGGAAAATTGGACAGATACATGCAAGAAAATGAAACTGGACCACCAACTTGCACCATACACAAAAATAAACTCAAAATGGATAAAGGTCTTAAATGTAAGACGGGAAACCATAAAAATATTAGAGGAATCCACAGGCAGCAAAATCTCATACATATGCTGAAGCAACTTCTTCACTGATACTGCTCCTAGGGCAATGGAAACTAAAGAGAAAATAAACAAATGGGACTACATCAAAATAAAAAGCTTCTGCACAGCAAAAGAAATCATCAATGAAACAACAAGAAAGCCCACTGCATGGGAGAACATATTTGCCAATGTTATCTCTGATAAAGGTTTAATCTCCAACATTTACAGGGAACTCATACAACTTAACAAAAGGAAGATAAACAACCCGAATCAAAAAATGGGCAAAGGACCTAAATAGATACTTTTTGAAAGAGGACATAAGGAAGGCCAAGAGACATATGAAAACATGCTCAAAGTCACTAATCATCTGAGTGATGCAAATCAAAACAACAATGAGGTACCATCTCACACCTGTCAGAATGGCTATCATCAACAAATCAACAAAGGACAAGTCCTGGCGAGGATGCAGAGAAAAAGGAACCCTCGTGCACTGCTGGTGGGAATTCAGACTGGTGCAGCCACTGTGGAGAACAGTATGTAGTTTCCTCAAAAAACTAAAAATGGAACTCCCATTTGACCCAGTGATCCCACTTCTGGGAATATATCCGAAGAAACTAGAAACACCAGTCAGAAAGGATATATGCACCCCTATGTTCATAGCAGCACAATTTACAATAGCTAAGATTTGGAAACAGCCTAAGTGCCCATCAGCAGATGAGTGGATTAGGAAACTGTGGTACATCTACACAAGGGAATACTATGCTGCTTTAAAAAAGAAGGAATTCTTACCATTTGCAGCAACCTGGATGGAACTGGAAAGCATTATGCTAAGCGAAATAAGCCAATCAGTGAAAGAGAAATACCACGTGATCTCACTCATTTATGGATAATAAAGAACATTATAATCTGATGAACAAAAAGATTGATACAGAGACAGAGAAGCATCAAACAGACTGTCAAATTACAGCTGGAAGGCTGGGGAGGGTGGAGGGAGGTAACAGATCAACAGAAGGACTTGGATGTATGCATTAAGCATAACCAATGGATGCAAGACATTTGGGGGTGAGGGCATGTATGGGAGTGGGGTGGTTGGGCAATGGGGAGATATGGACATATGTAATACCTTAAAAATTTTTAGAAAAGCAATTATGTGAGATATGTTGAGTAGCTTTTCATGTAGTAATCATTCATAATAGTATATAAAATAACATTATATACCTGAAATATATATAATTATTACAAAGTAAATGCTTTGATAATGTTAAATATTTCTGTGTTTCTAAGTATTTTTGATAGACTTTTGAATTAGAGTAAAACAAGTAAGATGTCATAAAGCGTGCAAACACACATGTATCCATAAACTTTTGAATAAATGAGTTTGGTTCTATTCTTTTTGAATAATAGTCTAAATTATTAGTATACACATATTCTTATCTCATAACATGCTTTTCATTAAAAGCTTGCCAAATGTGTTCTTTGACAGATAATAGTAAAAAGGAATTGCTTCTCCAGAGTGACATATTGATTAATTATTCATTGTTTTTAACTTTAAGGAATGAGTGATGAAAAAATGACTCTAATTTTGACTATAAACAGTGACAGATCTCAAATGACTTATGTGACTATTTACATATGTTGGTCAAATGAATGTCAATTATATTAACATGGGAAATAAGCAGGTCTTTGTTTTTTATGAGTTGTGTCAATTTGTTTGACAGCACATATTACAGTGGGTAGTTCCACACATTTAATTAATTTGATTTTGTGAAATACCAGAGAAGTGTCACATCAAAACAAAACTGACTTACCGTGTGCCAATAGTTCTTCATTATGTTAGAAAAACAAGAAAGACTAAAGTGTGATGCATATCTAACTTTCCATTTTTAAGGCAGGGAACGGTTACTGATGTGTGAGAGAGAAGCCAGTTCAGTTCCATTCTCCTCTGTTTTCTCACTTCCTGAGGTAATTTCCTCTGGTTGTGTGGATCTGCTGACATGGTGTTTCTTCTCTCTGGAAGTTTCCAGTGTTTAAAATTACGGGGTGTGTGCCCACAATAATGCAACCAAGTTTCAAATAAAACAAAAGGTATAAAGGTTAACATTCTATTTGACTCCTGTGATTTCTGTTTCTAACAGGAGATTAAATGTATTTGTTTATGCCTCATAATTATTTTTGCTTATAATTTTTTCTCTGCCTTTTCAAAACAGTTGCCATCTCAATACTCACTTAAAATCCCATCTCTCATACCTAGTGGTGGATGTTTATGCTGTTTTTATTCCTGGGTCACATAGCCAATGTGTTCCTACAATTCATACAAACAGGATAAAGAGTGATGTTGTCTCTAGAGAAGGACAAATTGCACTGTTGAGATGATCTCTTGAATAGCTCCATCTTTTCACCCACTGCTGTTCTTAGAAAGGAACATACCATTTGCAAACTTGGTGCTGCTTTTTACACAGAGGGAGGAGAGTAAAACATTATTTGAGCTGAGTTAGGGTGTTTGGACATGCAAATTTTATTAGAACCTAATTCTCATTATAATCTTATACTTTCCTCCAAGATATCATGGGTGTTTTTGTTTGTTTTGTTTTGTTGTTTTATTCTTGGGACTATTTCTCCTACCAGTTTCTATGCAATATTGCTATAACACAAAAAGCTCAGAATGGTTAGAGAGCAAGCGAGGTGAGAGATTTGATAAGAAAATGTTCAGTGGTAGTAGGTTGTGGTAAAAGAATAAAGCAGTAGAATCACTGGGTCAAATGACAGTGCCGTTTTTAATTTTTTGAGGAAACTCCACACTGTTTCCCATAGTGGTTATGCCCGTCTGCATTCCCACCAGCAGTGCACTGTGGTTCCTTTGTCTCCACATCCTCACCAGCACTTGTTTATTGATAGAGATTCTGGCAGATGTGAGGTGACATCTTATTGTCATTTTAATTTGCATCTCTCTGATGATTAGTGACATTGAACATCCTACATTATAATAGAGAAACATGCAAATTGACCGCACCTCCGCTATGCCCATGATTGGGCCTGCCAGAGGCTGGGGGCGGGACTCCGGGTGGCCTAACTGGCCATTGAGAAAACCAAGATGGCGGCGCCAAATCCTCTTAGTTCCGGGGGTCCTGGTGAGTGATGGCAACCCTAGAGGGGCGTGGTATGCACAGCCAGCAGCCTCCCGGGGGTCCCGGGACCCATCGCGACCGGGGGGGCGTGGCCGGGCACGGCCAGCAGCCTCCCGGGGGTACCGGGACCCATCGCGACCCGGGGGGCGTGGCCGGGCCCGGCCAGCAGCCTCCCGGGGGTCCCGGGACCCATCGCGACCCGGGGTGGCGTGGCCGGGCACGGCCAGCAGCCTCCCGGGGGTACCGGGACCCATCGCGACCCGGGGGGGCGTGGCCGGGCACGGCCAGCAGCCTCCAGGGGGTCCCGGGACCCATCGCGACCGGGGGGGCGTGGCCAGGCACGGCCAGCAGCCTCCCTGGGGTACCGGGACCCATCGCGACCTGGGGGGGCGTGGCCGGGCACGGCCAGCAGCCTCCAGGGGGTCCCGGGACCCATCGCGACCGGGGGGGCGTGGCCGGGCACGGCCAGCAGCCTCCAGGGGGTCCCGGGACCCATCGCGAGGGGGGGGCGTGGCCGGGCACGGCCAGCAGCCTCCCTGGGGTACCGGGACCCATCGCGACCGGGGGGGGCGTGGCCGGGCACGGCCAGCAGCCTCCCGGGGATACCGGGACCCATCGCGACCCGGGGGGGGGTGGCCGGGGACGGCCAGCAGCCTCCCTGGGGTCCCAGGTTCAATGGCGACCCGGGGGGGCGTGGCCGGGCACGGCCAGCAGCCTCCCTGGGGTCCCAGGTTCAATCTCGACCCGGGGGGGCGTGGCTGGGCACGGCCAGCAGACTCCCGGGGGTCCCGGGACCCATCGCGACCGGGGGGGCGTGGGCCGGGCACGGCCAGCAGGCTCCAGGGGGTCCCGGGACCCATTGCGACCCGGGGGGGCGTGGCCGGGCACGGCCAGCAGCCTCCCGGTGATCCCGGGACCCATCGCGACCAGGGGGGGGCGTGGCCGGGCACGGCCAGCAGCCTCCCTGGGGTACCGGGACCCATCGCGACCCGGGGGGGCGTGGCCGGGCACGGCCAGCAGCATCCCGGGGGTCCCGGGACCCATCGCGACCCGGGGGGGCGTGGCCGGGCACGGCCAGCAGCCTCCAGGGGGTCCCGGGACCCATCGCGACCCAGGGGGGGGTGGCCGGGCACGGCCAGCAGCCTCCCTGGGGTCCCAGGTTCAATGGCGACCTGGGGGGGCGTGGCCGGGCACGGCCAGCAGCCTCCCTGGGGTACCGGGACCCATCGCGACCCGGGGGGGCGTGGCCGGGCACGGCCAGCAGCCACGCGGGGGCCCGGGACCCATCGCGACCCGGGGGGCGTGGCCGGGCACGGCCAGCAGCCACGCGAGGGCCCGGGACCCATCGCGACCCGGGGGGGCGTGGCCGGGCACGGCCAGCAGCCTCCCGGGGGTCCCGGGACCCATCGCGACCCGGGGTGGCGTGGCCGGGCACGGCCAGCAGCCTCCCGGGGGTACCGGGACCCATCGCGACCCGGGGGGCGTGGCCGGGCACAGCCAGCAGCCTCCCTGGGGTACCGGGACCCATCGCGACCCGGGGGGGCGTGGCCGGGCACGGCCAGCAGCCTCCCGGGGGTCCCGGGACCCATCGCGACCCGGGGGGGCGTGGCCGGGCACGGCCAGCAGCCTCCCTGGGGTACCGGGACCCATCGCGACCCGGGGGGCGTGGCCGGGCCCAGCCTGCCGCTCCAGGGGTGATGTCCCTGGGCAATCGCCACCCTCGCCTAAATGGCTGGTGCTGAGAGGGATCAATGGGGCCAGTGGAAGGAGCAGGTGGTAGTTGACCACCGAGGCCATCTGCAGCAGCCGGATGCAGAGCTGGGGTCCACGTTCTCCAAGTTGGCCTCCGTGGGGCCCGTGTCGCACCCATAGTAGCCGAGTGGGCATGCTGGCATAGTAGCCCCAGCATGAGGCCAGCTTCCCAAGCCAGGCTGCGGAGGGAGGGAGGGCCTCTGGGCTGGGAGCACTCCCCCACCCCAGTGGACAGGGCACAGAGAGCAAGCAGCAGAGAGCTACTAGAGGTGGTGGGTGTGGTGGCCTGGCTTCCAAGAGGCTGGCTTCAGCTGCTGTAGCCTGCGCTGAGGTGGCTGGTGGTGGGGGCAACTGCACGGGCGCATCCGAGGCTGGGGCACTGGGAGACGTGGGACTGCAGCCCAGAAAGCGAGGCTCCGGAGGACCTGGTCACCGACCCCGGGCATTAAAGCCGCCTCCTACAAGATGTATCCTAGCCTAGGTGTGTGGGAAGCAGATTCAGGAACCTCTCCCTTTGCGGCGCCAGAGCCCAGGCCTGCCAGCACCCCAGAGGAGACCCGCACCAGGATCGGGGGCGTGACCAGTCTCTAAACCAGGGTGGCCATTAGCCTAGGCCTGCCAGCACCCCAGAGAAGACCCCCACCAGGATCGGGGGTGTGACCGGCCTCCAAACCGCCAGTGACCCTAACCCAGGCCTGCCAGCCCCCCAGAGGAGATCCCCACCAGGATCGGGGGCGTGACCAGCCTCTAAACCTCCCGCAGCCCTAGCCCAGGCCTGCCAGCACCCCAGAGGAGACCCCTGCCAGGATTGGGGTCATGGCCAGCCTTCAAACTGTGGCGGCCCCTAGCCCAAGGAGGCCTCCTGGCCGAGGACGCCTGAGTCTGTTCTTGACCTAGGGCCGGACTCTCCCCACAAGGGACTCAGAAGCCACCAGAGTCTAACTGCCAGTCTCTGGGAGTGCATCCACTGTCCACCAAAAAGTAGGGCCATCAAAGCATTCAGTCTCAGTGCAGGCACAGGTCTGTGGCTGACGGGGTGGAGGCCAGACCAAAACAAAACAACAGAAACACCCTGCCCACCTGGGCGGGTACTGCTGTAGTCCACGTGGCCTGGGCAGTGTAGAAAGCGCTACCTTCTCCCAGGTCCTGTGCTGGCACCGCCGCCTCGCTCACCCTCAAGCCCCCCTGAGTCCTGACAGCAAAGTGTGTGGGGCATTCTGCAGGAGTTGTGCCGTTCTGGGTGCTTTTGCCCAAAGACACACTTTGGGATGAATTCAGAGCCACATCTCATTTTCCATGACACTGGAAGAACCATGTAAAAGGATTTTGACAAAAGCTTTCCACATCTCTGTTTATTCTTTTGAATCCATAAAACGACCTTAAAAAAAGCATCCGGGCCACCTAAGAAAGAATGCACTTTCTGGCCAGAGCACGCAGGATTCTTTTGCCCAACAGGTTAAAGGGAGCAGAGCTGGCACAGTGGGAATGGCCCTGGTGCCCTATGAGGAGACCGGGGGAATGGGGTTGCCGAAATTCCATAAGCCTCTTGCCACCTTCTCCTTTGCAAACCACACCATCCAGATCCACCAGGACTGGAGGCAACTGGGAATCACAGCCGTGATTTGGGACATGGTGAGCAAATCTTGAGGGGCCTCTGTAAACATCTGCAATTGATTATAAGACTGGTCTTTATTTAAAAAGAAATAAAAGAACAGCTTTGTTGAGAAATATCCATATACTGTACATGTCACCTAAAGTGTACAATGAACTGGTTTTTTAAAGTAAATTCAGAGTGGTACAACCATCACCATGCTCAATTTTTAAATATCTTCATGACCCATCCCCTCCAAAAAAAACTTCTACCCATTGGAATCACTTTCCTGATCATCTTCCCCAAAATAGATTGCACTTTAAAGGTGGGTAAAGGAAAGTTGAGGGAAGTTAAAACACTGCACAAAGGATATTGTAAGATGACAAAGCCCAAAGTGAAGCTCATGTGTTTTCTTTAAAAAATATATATTTTTAAAATGTCAGAAAGGGAGAGGGAGAGAGAGATAGAAACATCAATGATAAGAATCACTGATCAGCCGAAACCGGTTTGGCTCAGTGGATAGAGCGTCGGTCTGCGGACTGGAAGGTCCCAGGTTCGATTCCGGTTAAGGGCATGTACATTGGTTGCTGGCACATATCCTGGTGGGGGGTGTGCAGGAAGCAGCTGGTCGATGTTTCTCTCTCATCGATGTTTCTAGCTCTCTATCCCTCTCCCTTCCTCTCTGTGAAAAATCAATAAATATATTAAAAAAAAAAAAAAGAATCACTGATCAGCTGCCGCCCACAGGCCCCCTACTGGGGATTGAGCCCAAAACCCAGGCATGTGTGCCCCTGATCAGAATCAAACCTGGACTCTTCAGTCCACAGGCCGATGCTCTCTCCATTAAGCCAAACTGACCAGGGCCATGTGTTTTCTTCAAGTTCTGCGTGGTTTTAATGGTCCCCAAATCTATACTAATAAAAGGATAATATGCTAATTAGAGTGGTTGTCTTCCGGACATCTTTCCAGACAAAGCCGCAGTGGCTACAAAGGCCAAGGCTCAGGCAGCCATAACCAGCTGCAGTGGCAGCAGCATTGGGGTTATGGGGGTGGTGCCTCCAGAGGGAGGCCAGACTGGGGGCCAAGGCACAGGCAGTTTGGGGTGATCAGGCTGATAGGGGAGGACAAGGCAGGAGATCAAGGTAGGGGCGAGCAGGCAGGCAGGCAGTGGGGTTAGGGACAATCACGCAGGCAGGCAGGTGAGTGGTTAGGAGCCAGCGGTTCCGGATTGTGAGAGGGATGTCCGACTGCTGGAAGTTGGACATCCCCTGAGGGGTCCCAGATTGAAGAGGGTGCAGATTGGGCTGAGGGGCACACCCCCCCACCCCCACCCCCAGTGCACGAATTTCGTGCACCGGGCCTCTAGTGTTTTTATATGTCTGTTGGGTATCTGTCTGTCCTCTTTGGAAAAGAGTCTATTCAGGTTCTTTGCCCATTTTTAAATTGGATTTTGTCTTCTTTTTGCTGAGTTGTATGAGTACTTTCTATATTTTGGAAATTAACCTCTTATCTGATGTATGATTGGCAAATATGTTCTCTCATATATCAGGTTCCCTTTTCATCTTGATGCCAGTTTATTTTGCTGTGCAGAAGCTTTTCTAAATTTTGATGTAGGCCCACTTGCTTATTTTTCCCTTGATTTCTCTTGGTCCCAGGCAATGTATCAGTGAGAATTCTGCTAAGTGAGATGTCTGATATTTTGCTGCCTACATTTTCTTCTAGGATTTTTATGGTTTCCGGACTTACACTTAAGTTTTTTTTTAATCTATCCAAACTGCTATTTGACCCCATGACCTCACTTCTAGGAATATATCCTAAGAAGCCTGAATCACAAATCAGAAAGAATATATGCACCCCTATGTTCATAGCAGCACAATTTACAATAGCTAAGATCTGGAAACAGCCTAAGTGTCGATCAGTAGATGAGTGGATCAAAAGGCTGTGATACATTTACATAATGGAATACTATGTATCTGTAAAAAATAAGGACCTATTACCCTTTGAGGCAAAGGAATGGACCTGAATATTATTATGCTAAGTGAAATAAGCCAGTCAGAGAAATATAAATATCACATGACCTCACTCATATGCAGAATCTAATGAACAAAATAAATTGTCAAACAAAATAAATCAAGATACATGGAAGCATGCAGCAGACTGACGAGTCTCAGAAAGAAGGTGCAGGGAGGGGCGGGGAAGAGGTTAACCAAAGAATGTATATCCATGTATGCATTACACATGGACACTGACCCTGGCGGGGTGAAGGCCTGGGTCGGGGTGGGAGCAGGGAGAAGGGGATCAGTGGGGGGTAAAGGAGGAGCATCTCTATACTTTCAAAAATAAAGATAAATTTTAAAAATATAGAAATACAGTTTTTAACATATTGTAACATTTTATTTTTATTTAAAAATAAAACTACTATAGCATTTTAAAAAAGAATAAAGTAGTAGAAAAAAAGTAAGAAGATAAAATCTGGGTTTAATACTCATGAGTGGATATTAGTTATATAAAAGTCTAATTCTCACTTACTAGAGGCCAGTGAGTTTCCAATATAGGAAGCTTCCACCTTGTTCCAATATCTTATTTGAAATCTAGATACCATAGCTGATAAATGAGAAGAGAGTTGCATACTGGAAATTAATGTTTTAGCTAGAGGTTGACATTTGTCATCTTTCTTCAAAGCTCATTAGTGTAGTTAATTAAGTGTTTTTTCCTAACTGCAAGGAGTCTGGGAAGTAGTCTACCATGTGCCATGGAACTGGGTTAGCTGGGTAAAATATAGGATATCCACTTAAATTTAAAACACATTTTTTAGTATAAAGTAGGACGTGTAAGTATGTATCCTTTGTGTATCAGAAATCAAATTGAACAGTTGCTAAATTTTGCTTCCATACTCAAGGAGAGCTGGATATTGATAATCACTATAATGTCTACCACAATGTTTTTATTAATAGCAAACCATTTTGTTCACTTTTATTTTCTCATACATTGAACACACTCACTTCCCCTACTTGGCAGACAATGCAAATCGTTTCCAATTCAAAAGTTCTGGGTAGTGGAAAAGTTGCATTGTCTCTCCATCAGGTACTTTTTTTTCAGGTCTATGCACTAAATACACTATCTGGCCTTCACATACCCAATATGCAATAGTAGAATATGGATACACCAACTGCAAGAAAACCTCAGGTAGAAAGGAAGAACAGGTGACCCAGTAATTACAGGTTCTGACACCCCTCTAAACAGACAATATGAGGTTGCCTATCTTGGGATGAGGATATTTATTAATTATTCCCGACACTGCTCTCTGCAAGGAGCTGCCATGTGCACTGCTTTTGTTTGTTTGCCTGGTTTGACTCTTCAGTCTTTTCTGTTTCCTCTTTCACCATTAACTTAATTTGAAATACATGGTGAATCTGCCCTTCGGGAGGGGGTTCAGAAGGTTAACAATTATATTCATACACATTCAAATATTGAGACAAGAAATATATAGACATATGCATTTATATTTACACACATGTAAAATATATGTATTTTCTTCTGTGTGATTAATAAACTTAGTGATGGCTACATGAAGGCCACCTGAAAGATTCCTCTTGGGTGGCAAAATCATGCTCAAAAAGACTCAAGTTAATACAAAGTAACAAAATGATACTTTGCCGGAGAGTCAACAGCAAAGGAAACACACTAACATTCTGATTCATTCCAAATATTTCACTGTAGCTACAGGCTGAGTAGGTACCTGTGTGCCTTGCATTATGTTGCAGGTGAAAGCTTTTGTTTTTGTTGTCAAGTTCTTCCTTCAATTTTACAATATATTTTAGAGGAAGTTGTTTTGGGAAAAAAAGCTACTAATTTGTGAGTTACATGGTTTCATGATCAGGTATTACCTAAGAAGATATCTAAAATCTAATATGTGGAACTGCAAAATGATAGAAAATTTAAAATTTCTGTTTCCTGAGACATTGATATTTCTACTTTATGAATTAACCAATATTTAAAAATTGTTTAGAAGCATTTTCAGTAAAAATATATCTAAAAGCAAAGTAATCAGGCAACACTCCTTTTAAAAGTATGTAACAATAAAAAAGTTTTTTAAATAATTAACTCATTTCTTAACAAATTAAAGTGCCCACCTGAGGAGAATAGAAGTCTTTTAGATTTGACTTATTAAGATCATCATACTTTTGTGATGGAAATTATACTGCGGAGCTTAAATGCAGTTCTTATGGGAAGAACAAGTTTTGCTGAATAATTTACTAATAACTATTATACTCCAATTAAATGTATTCCCTTTGCAATTTAATTATTCTTATTTAAATGTATCTTCTCAGTTGTATACAGAATGACATTATTGCAGATGTCAGTGGAAGAGACATATTGTATATGAGTATGCTAATAAAAACATAATGAGAAACATTTGGAGCGATTGAGATGAATATTTATTGGAGTACTTGAATTTATTTTTACATCTTAAAAATGCTTCCAGGAACTACAGGACAAGAGTTTTATAATTGATGAAAGTATATATAGGGTTATCTTTATAATGGCTTTCCAAGTATGCAAATGACATAATTTATAATGTAGAAAAGCCTGAAAAATTCTACTCACATCAGATTTTTTGAAGTGGAACTTTCTCCCCCAAAAGTCTCTCACTATCCAATTAAAATGTTAATTAGTATTGACAGGATTTGAACATTTTACCTGGTTATCATTGAACCCCAATCTGGAAAATCACAATTATGAAAAAGTCTCATATCTCTGCACAAGGTAAGTTTCTGTTTTAATGCATGTTTAGAGAAATATTTTCCAGTTAATATTTAATTTTAGCATTAGAACTGCATAATCATTTAAAATTACTATATATTATAAAACAGATTCTCACAAATTGCTAAAAAAAGCTAGCCCTTTATTACTCATTTTGAGTTGGTACTTTAATAAGATTGATTATACAATTATGAAAAGAAGATTCTTTATATTCTTTTCAATTATGTCAAATTATGTGCAATTATAAAGACTTATTGTGTATTACTTCCATATTTGAGTCTATCTTTGGTTTTTCACTCCATAACATTGATTTCTCTCCCTTGTTATGTCAACAGCTTCACACTGTGTAAGTTATGGTGGATTTCTAACATCTGAAAAAAATTAGCATTCACTCCCTCATTCTTCTTTTTTGAGAATTATCTGTAAAATCTTACATGTATATTTTCCACCTGGCTTGATTATCTATAAAATCCTACATGTATATTTTCCACCTGGCTTGATTATGTACAAATATAGCTTTATATTTTTTTTATTGAAATCAGGACCATATATAGATTAACTTATATCCATGAATTGAATTCTTGTCTGAGTATTTGTATTTCTATTTATTCAAGGATTTGTTAAGAATATGTTAATCTTTTTAAAGTTTTTACATAAATGTTTACATTTTAAATTTTATTTCTATGCATTTATTTTTTCTTTTATTCAATTCTTTAGTCTACATTTTTTTTCTGAACATAAAACAATCTATATATATATAAAAGCCTAAGCAACCATCTGAACATTCTAACGTTCAACCAGTAGCTATGATGTGCACTGACCACCAGGGGGCAGATGCTCAATGCAGAGGCATGGAAAGAATGGAAACATGGAACAGACTGATGAATCTCAGAGGGAAGAGAGAAGGGGGGAGGACAGGAAGAGATTAACCAAAGATCTTATATGCATACTAGAGGCCCAGTGTACGGATTCATGCACCAGCGGGGTCCCTCAGCCTGGCCTGCAGGGATTGGTCCAAAACCATCAGTCTGACATCCCCCAAGGGGTCCCGGATTGCGAGAGTATGCAGGCCAGGCCAAGGGACTCCACCGGTGCATGAATCCATGCACCAGGCCTCTAGTTGGTTTCTATAATTCTCATTAGCCTCATTAGTAAAACTATTTTTGGATGTTCTCTTAGATATTCCAATTATACAACTTTACTATTCATAAATACTATGGTTAGATAACAAAACCTTTAAACCTACCAATGTGTTTTGGCTCATTGTCCTCTTCCATTCTCAATGCCAGCAATGGCCAGTGAAGTGTTTCTCATGCTGCATCACTCTAACACTAACCCCTCTCCCTCCAGCCTTCATATTTAAAGGACACTGTAATTGCAATGGGCTCACCCATGTATTCCATAAAAACCTGCTTATTCTAAGGTCAGTGGAATATCAACCTTATTTCAATTTTTAGCTTTAATTTTTCTTACCATGTATGTAGCATAACATAGTCATATGACCCACAGATTAGGGCTTGGACATCTTTGAGGGACTATTATTTTGTCTACCATAGCCAATTATTATTTTCTCTGGTCTATTTTAGGCTAATAGGCAAATCCAATCAACATTAAAAATCTGGTGTGAAAGGGGAACTTTTTAATATTTTGTTTCATAGATATGAATATTAAAATGTAAGGGCATTTTCTATAATTCTAATTTTATTATTAGTTCTATATAAATAAACACTAGATGTTTAATTTTAATAAATATAACCAATATATATGCATATAACTGTTTTTTTTTCTTTTAATGTAAAAGTTACATTTCTAAGTTTTCTAATATAAACTATATTTTATTCCAAAGGTCTGTTTTATGTTTTGTTAATTTTATTTGATATGTACTTACTTTTTTAGTAGAACATATAAGCAAGTCTTTTATACCCATTCTCCATGTTAGTGTACTTATTGATACTAGTAGAGCTTGAATTGTATTTTAAATATATGGTACAATTTACCTGTAAAATAATCTGAGTCTGGTGCCATTTTGCAAGTAAATTTTTTACTTTTTTTCCATTTCTTCTATAGAATTAACTGTTTGAATTTTAAAAATCTCTTCTCTGTTATTTTCTGATTTATAGTCAATTACTAAATCAACCATTTTCTCAAGGTTTTCAAATTTTCAGTAAATCTAAAATGAACTCTAAGACTCTGTTTCTCAGTGACAAACAACACATCTCATCTTAATATCTGCATTTCTATATTTGATGTCAAAATACCTAAAATTCTCAATATTTGCCAATAACTGAGATCCCTATTTATCCAGGTCCTGTGTAATGTCAGCAGTTTACGCTACTGAGCAAAACTCTGATAAGCATAGTTCTCTTTTGTTATAATAAGAACTAGAGGCCCGATGCACAAAATTTGTGCACGGGGTTGGGGGGCCAGTGGTATCCCTCAGCCTGGCCTGCACCTTCTCGCAATCTGGGACCCCTTGTTCCTAACCACCCGCCTATTCGCTTCTAACCACCCACCTGCTCTCTCCTTACCTGTTGGCTCGCCGCTCCTTAATGCTGCTGTGGAGGTGGGAGAGGCTCCCACCACCACTGCTGCATTTGCCAGCCATGAGCCCGACTTCTGGCTGAGCTGCTTTCCCCTTGTAGGAGCACACTGACCACCCGAGGGCAGCTCCTGCATTGAACATCTGCCCCCTGTTGATCAGTGCGCATCATAGTGACCAGTCGTTCTGGTTGTTCCACCGTAATGGTTGCTGGGCTTTTATATATATAGATTCAGTTTGTCTTTTTAGTTGAGACTTAAAGGTGTTCTCGAAATTATTTGACATATGTGAACCAAGTTTTAAAGGACCCTAAAAATAAATGAAATAAAAATGTCACTAGTTGGTGACATCACCATTGAATAACTGAATTAAAAAGATAAAGCTGAAATTATTGTTTACTATAGTTCAGTGGGGATTTGCTGACTACACATGGTCTCTTCAAACAGAGCATGATAATTGGATATTGGCATTTTTGGTACAATGAGGTTCATATATTTGTGAACTTCCCGGGGCATCATAGGTTTTCAACATTTATAAAAGTAGATATTTTTTTCTGGTGCTATTATTATTAATTGGTTGTCACATGAAGGTATATTTATTAAAGTAAGTTCATCCCTAATTGGCTGATTTTGAAGGTAGAGACTCTAATTGATTTTTTATTTCATGAAAGCATATTCACTGAGCCAATGTTTCATTGACTGAACAGGTTTAAACTGTTTGACTGAGTACCTGTTACCATGGCTACAATGTAATACTCCTTTCCTAATTCAGTGGGACATTTTTGTCCTCAGTCACTCCTTTGGTGTTATAGGAGAAACTATCAAGTAATAGCCAGATCTTCACTATTGATGATTCTCTTTGTAGGTGAGATTTCTGAAGCATTTAGATATTCAGTGTGTGCATCACTAGCATGATTTCATCCCATTTTAAAAATAGAATTTGTTTTTCTTGACAATTTTATCTTCACAGCAAAACTGAAAGGATGATACAGATATTTCCCATAACCCACCTGCCCACACATATGTATAGCATTCCCCATTATCAACATCCTCTACCAAATTAGTACCTTTGTTATAATTTATTAGCCAACATGGACACATCATTATCACCAAAGTCCATAGTTTAAATTAGGGATCACTCTTGATCTATCTATCGCTTTGGACAAATGTATGAATGATATGTATCCACCTTTATAGTTTGATATAGAGCACTTTCTCTATTCTAAAAATCTTCTTTTATTCAAATATGCATCTCTCCCTCCTTCCTACCCCCTGATTTATTTTTTTTACTATTTTGATAGTTGTTAATTTTGCCTTTCCTATATAGTTGGAATCATGCAGTATGTATCCTTTTCAGACTGGCTTCTTTTACATGATAATTTATATTTGCTCAATGTCTTTTCATTGCTTGATAGCTCATTTCTTTTGGGAAATGAATAATATTTCATTGTCTGGATTGCCACGTTTACTAGTCCATTTGCCTAATGAAGAACATCTTGATTGCTTCTGAGTTTTGGAGTTATGAATTCCAAGAAGTGTGATTGCTGTGTCTTATGGTAAAAAATGTGTTCATTTTTTGTAAGAAATTGCAAAACTGCCTTTCGAGGTATCTGTACCATTTTGCATTTCCATTATTGAGAACTGCAGAACAGTTGCCACATAATTCCACCCACACCTCTGCACGAAGAGATTTGATTAAACTCTAGACTGGCTTCTAGCAACATAAGGCTGTTTTTAGTATGACCCCAAGACTCCTGTTAAAATGTTGCCTGAGAAAACTCAAACCTGCCAGGAGATTTTACTGGTTGTTTTAGCCAACTTCTGATGCTAGGTCCCTGACAACCTCTTCTTAGAGCATTTACTAAAAGGCCTTACAATTGTGAACATATATCTCCTACAAATCAGCGGTGTATTTGTCAAGGACCCGAGGGCCATTCCTTTGAAATATAATCATCAAGAAGGATACCTCTGTCTCCCAGTCACTGTTATGGAATAGATTGCTAACTTCAATAACTGCCAGTTAGCAAGCACAGCTAGCTTACTTGCATTGCACTGACTGACCCCTTGTAAATTTTTACTTCCCTCACTCTACTGAGTCCCTGCTCTCTCTCTTTCTCATTCTCCCTTTAAAAAACTCATCTCCTTTGCAGAAATGGGGGTGTTAATGGAACCTTCCTTATGCTATCACTAATTACTAAATAAGATCTGTTTTCACTACATTAACAAATGTTTGGACATGTTTATTTTTTATATTAGCAGTGAATAAGAGTTCTTCTTGTTCCATATCCTTGTCTGCATGTGTAGTTTTTGGTGTTTTGAATTTTAACCACTCTAATCGCTGTGTAAATGATATCTCACCACTGTTGCTGCTTTAATTTGTGTTACTGGCATTGGTTCTCTTGGATTTCTCTCCAGTAAGTTGTGATCTCCCCGTATTCACCTGTCAGTTTCTTTTTGTTTGTTTGTTTGTTTTTTGTTTTTAATTTGTGGAGCAGTGGTTTTCCTTGTGAGCTTGCTTTTATTATAAATCTAATAAAATACAATTATGTGTTGAATAATGGTATTTTGGTCAACAATGGATAACATAAATGATGTTGGTCCCATTTGATTATATGTCCCTGGTGAAGGGGTGCTTGCCTCTTCTCAAGATAGAAATAAAGAGAAGAGGCAAAGCAGACTCAAAAGAAGAGGTTTACTGAAAAGTGGATGGGAAGGAGAAAGGGAGGGAGATGATACACCATGGGAGCACATGCTCATGAAGAGTATTGTTCCCAGAACTGCTGCCAGGTCTCTCTTACAGAGGACGGGGCTCTCCACACAGGTGCAGGCACAGAACAGAGCCATTTTCTTTCTGGAGTCCCACCATGGCTGGCATCTTCTGGACAGTGCAGGTGCAGAGTAGAGCTCTTTGGGTAATGCCTAAAGAGAAACTTTAAACTTATCTGGCAGAGGCTTGAAAAATAACTGAAGATCATTCCCATTCTTTTAAGAGAAGCTCAGACTGACTCATATACTGGAGCTGAATTTTCAATAAGAAATGGAAAGATATGTGGCTTAGGAGGATTTTTATTTCCTCTGACAGGAGTTTTATCTGTGGGGCGTGGCAATAGATTTCCTCTCACTCACAGCACCTCAATTTTTCATACCGAGATTATATCCCAGTCAGCCACTGACCTACCTCAGCACAAAATTTCAAAAGTCAATTCAGTTCCACCCACTCTTCATATTAAATACCCTTTTATATTTATTTATTTATTTATTTATTTATTTATTTATTTAATCCTCACCAGAGGATATTTTTCTTTTCTTTTTTTCTAATAAATATTTATTGTTCAGATTATTACAGTTGTTCCCACTTTCTCCCTCCATAGCTCCCCTCCACCCAGTTCCCACCCCACCCTCTTCCCTTATGCCCCCCCACTGTCCTCATCCATACGTGTATGATTTTTGTCCAGTCTCTTCCCAAACCCCCCACACCTCTTTCCCCCGAGAATTGTCAGTCCAATCCCTTTCTATGCCCCTGATCCTATTATATTCACCAGTTTATTCTGTTCATCAGGTTTTTTTATTCACTTGATTTTTAGATTCACTTGTTGATAGATATGTATTTGTTGTCACTTTGTTGTTCATAGTTTTTGTCTTTACCTTTTTCTTCTTCTTCCTCTTCTTAGAGAATACTCTTCAGCATTTCATATAATACTGGTTTGGCAGTGATGAATTCCTTTAGCATTTTCTTATCTGTGAAGCTCTTTATCTGACCTTCAATTCTAAATGGTAGCTTTGCTGGGTAGAGTAATCTTGGTTGTAGGTTCTTGCTATTCATCACTTTGAATATTTCTTGCCACTCCCTTCTGGCCTGCATAGTTTCTGTAGAGAAATCAGCTGACAATAATATGGGTGCTCCCTTGTAGGTAACTAACTGTTTTTCTCTTGCTACTTTTAATATTCTCTCTTTGTCTTTTACTCTTGGCATTTTAATTATGATGTGTCTTGGTGGGGTCCTCTTTGGATTCCTTTTGTTTGGAGTTCTCTGCACTTCCTGGACTTGTAAGTCTATTTATTTCACCAGGTGGGAGAAGTTTTCTGTCATTATTTCTTTAAATAGGTTTTCAGTATCTTGCTCTCTCTCTTCTCTGGCACCCCTATAATTCTGATGTTGGTATGCTTGAAGTTGTCCCAGAGGCTCCTTACACTATCTTAATATTTTTGGATTCTTTTTTCTTTTTGCTTTTCTGGTTCGGTGTTTTTTGCTTCTTTGTATTTCAAATCTTTGACTTGATTCTTGGGATCCTCTAGTCTGCTGTTGGATCTCTGTATATTATTCTTTATTTCAGTCAGTGTATGCTTAATTTCTAGTTGGTCCTTTTTCATATCCTCGAGGGTCTCACTAAATTTATCAGCAGTTTCTAGAAGATTCTTGAGTAACCTTATAACTGTGGTTTTGAATTCTATATCCAGTATTTTGCTTTCCTCCATTTCTTTTATTTGTGACCTGTTTCTTTGTCTCTGCATTTTGGCTGCTCCCCTGTGTTGATAGCATGGCTTTGTGTGCTAGGTGTCTTATAGGGCCCAGTGGCTCAGCCTCCCTAATTACCTGAGGTGGACACTCTTGTTGCACCCCTTTAGGGCTGTGTGCACAATCTTGTTGTATTTAAGCCTTGGTTGTTGTTGGTATCACTGGGAGGAATTGACCTCAAGGCCAATTGGCTGTGAGGATCAGTTGTGTCTATGATGGGAGAGCTTCTGTGCTGGAGACACCCTTATGGGGCAAGACTTGCTTCAGTGGGGCTTTGGCGCTCACTGAGTCTGCCCCCTCAGTGTGTCTCTTATGGATCTGAAGAGTTGTAGTCTGGATAGTCTCTCTCTGACCACTGGGTACATTGGCTTTTGGATCTCCAAGGAGAGAGGCCACCCAGCAGGAGCTACAGAGAGATCTGCAGATTCCTTCTCTTTGTTTGGGGTTTGGAGGTGCCCAGATGAGGCCCAGCTGTGAAGCAATGCAAGCTGCTGTGGAGCCTTGGGTCTTGTTTTGCAGCTCTTTGACCCAGCTACAGTACATTAGGTTTCAGATTGCAAAGGGCCAGGCCATTCATATGCAAAAGCCTCTACGCACAAATTGGGTGGGGCAGGGTCTCAGGGAATCACCAGGGTGGAGCAAACAGCAATGGCTGACCATCAGCCCTGCCTTGGAAGAGGTCCTGTGTCTCTGTGTCCCACTGCACCGTGCAGGAACAATGATCGCTGCAAGCACCTCTGAGAGAAAGCCGCCCTCGAGTTCCACCTGATGCCAGACAGTCCAGTTTCTCCCCATATGAGTCTGCGTCCCCAGAGTCCCACCCGAAACTGGAGTTCAGAGCAGTCGGGAGCTTCTGTCTCCCGCCCGATTAAAAAAGACAACAGCGTACTCAGTTGCCAGCCCTTTTTGCATGCGTGCCTATGTACCTCTGTATTTCATTTCTGCACCTCCGCTCCTCCTCTGAGTCTCAGTGTGCTTTTCTCTTTCATTCTAGTTGTAGAATTTCCACTCAGCTAGCCTTCCCATGGTTCTGGATGATATCCGTTTTGTCTTTTAGTTGTAGTTTTGAAGTGGTTGTGCGAGGCAGCAAGTTCAGGTGTTTACCTATGCCGCCATCTTGGTTTCTCCTCGAGGATATTTTTCTATTGCTTTTCTGAGAGAGTGGAAGGGAAGAGAAAGGGGGAGAGAGAATGAGAGAGAAACATAGATGTGAAAGAGATACCTGGACTGGTTGCCTCCCTCATGCTCCCCAATGGGGCGGGAACGGAAACTGCAACCCAGGTATGTGTTCTTAATGGTGAATCAAACCTGCAATCCCTTTGTGCATGGGCCAAAATTCTAACCACTGAGCAACACTGACTACGGCCCCTTTTATTTTTTTAATGAATACCACAGAATTCCTTAATACAACTACTGTTCTAAAATGCAATAACCAAAACCACATTGCCATGACAATCCTCCATGTTCCTTTATTTATTTATTTTTTATCTTGATTTCTTATTTCTACTAATTTTCAGGCCACCTTCACTCCCTCCTGACCATTATTTTATGGTGATCTACACCTTATTCAGTCTGTTTCTCCTCAATATTCCAATCAATCTAAGCTATATCCCTGTTCATGGAGCAGCATCGACAGCTTTGATGTTCTATTTCTGACCCCATAAGAAAGAAGCAGAGGGAGGGCCTATGGACAGTGTTATAAAGTCTACAGTAGTTTATGGTAATGTCTCTTAGCCCTTCACATTCACTCACCACTCACTCACTGACTTACTCAGAGCAACTTCCAGTCTCGCAAGCTCCACTCATAGTAAGTGGCCTATTCTGTATTTGTACTGTACTTTTACTGTACCTTTTCTATGTTTAGATACACTAATACCTATCATTGTCTTACAATTGCCTACAGTATTCAGTACAGTGTCATGCTGTACAGGTGTGTATCATAGGAACAATAGGCTAAAGCATATAGCCTAGGTCTGTAATAGACTATACCACCTCAGTTTGTTTAAGTGAACCCTATGATGCTAACACAATGACAAACTGCCTAATGAAGCATTTCTCAGAATATATAACTCTTATTAAGTGATGCATAGATGTAGTTGATGTTTCAGTTTGCTCAGATTTTTAATTGTTAGGATTAGTGGTGACTTTCAAGCTTTTTACATGCTGAAGTAGTAACCTATTTGTTTTCTTAACCATTTGTTGAATAATTTGCCAGGATAGTGGCTTGACAGAGACATTTATAAATCAGGGAAACAGATATAGAACACCTGTGATTCAAACAAGTATAGCTAGGAATACTATCTAATAAAAGAGTACTATGCAAATTGACCATTACTCCAACACACAACATGGCCGTCCTCATGTGGTCAAAGATGGCTGCTCCCCTGTGGACACAAGATGGCCGCTACAAGATGGCTGACAGGAGAGGGAAGTTGTAGGTGATCAGGCCAGCAGGGGAGGGCAGTTGGGGGGGGGCGCTAGGCCTGCAGGGGAGGACAGTTGTGGGTGACCAGGCCTGCAGGGGAGGACAGTTAGGGGCAACCTGGCTGGCAGAGGAGGGCAGTTAGGGGTGACCAGGCCACGAGGGGAGGGCAGTTAGGGGCAATTGGGCTGGCGGGGGAGCAGTTAGGCGTTGAACATGCTGGCAGGAGAATAGTTAGGGGGTGATTAGGCTGGCAGGCAGAAGTGGTTAGGGGCAATCAGGCAGGCAGGCAGGCGAGCAGTTGGGAGCCAGCAGTCCTGGATTGTGAGAGGGATGTCCAACTGACCGTTTAGGCCCAATCCTACCCGGCCTAAACAGGCAGTCGAACATCCCTCGAGGGGGTCCCAGAATGGAGAGGGTGCAGGCTGGGCTGAGGGACACCCCCCACCCCCATGCACAAATTTTGTGCACTGGGCCTCTAGTACTATATAAGGGGACTGAAAGACAATCCAGAATCACAACTCAAGATTATCAGGCTTAATCCCCAATGAATTCTTGAATCCATCTTAGGTAGCCAGGTTGTTTTTTTCTTACAAAGTCATTAAAAGGCTGTTGATGAAAAGGAAGATTAGGGAGAAGTCTCAGAAACCAACATCTTAGTAATACTATAAATATCTGGAGACATTAAAATCATGGAGCTGATGGTCAAGAAATTTTAAAGAAAGAGGAGAGGTCAAGAGTGTAAAATTATATGGGGCTACTTGTACATACATACATGATAAAATTAAATTTATAAATTAGGCACAGTAAGAAATTAACAATTATAATAATAAACTAAAACAATAATTATATCTTGTAATCAAAGTTATGTGAATGTGGCATTAGTAAGTAAAATAAGGGTTACCTGGCCATGAGCACTGTGATACCAAGACAATAGATCTGATAGATTAGATGACTACTATGTGACTAACAGCCAGGTAACATATATAAAATGGATATGCTAGACAAAGGGATTCATATCCTTGGTAGGACTGAGTGAGATGGTGTGAGATTTCATCACACTACTCAGAGCCATGCAATTTAAAACTTATGAATTATTTATTTCTGAAATATTCTCTTTAATATTTTCAGCCTGAGGTTGGCTACAGGTAACTGAATTAAAGAAAGTGAAACTGTGGATGATAGGGACTACTGTAGTTTCCTTTAATCTGTTTAAATTACTTATCTATTCATACATGTTGTTAATCTTTTAACTTAGATCATCTATATATATAAAAGCCAAGTGACTAGAATGACCAGAACGACCAGTCACTATGAAGTGCACTGTGGCCAGCTAACCGGCCTGATTGGGGGTGGGGCCAACAGGCCAACCTCCCTCGGCCCTTCCCCACAGCTGGCCAGGCTCTGATCAGCCCCGACTGGGCAGGCCAACCAGACCCCACCCATGCACGAATTCGTGCACTGGGCCTCTAGTTTAATATATTTACCCTAATAATGTGAAAGTCTTTGCCCAATGATTCCAGTAATTTAACCATGTATGGGTCTATTCTGTTGACTCTTTTTTTCCCCTCTAATGGATGTGGTTAAAATTTTCCTGTCATTTGACATTTCTCATTACTTGTGGTTATATGCAAGATATCGAATGTAAAAGAACAATGGAGAATTCATTAAATTCATTTGTCCTCAAAAAAGGCACATGCCTATCTATGTCAAGTTGTATAAATAGGTAAGAAGCATGGTGAGCCAATCAGATCTGCAGTTAATCTGGTTTTGTTGCAGCTTTATTTACATTCAGCTTAATACTGGCATTAAAAATGATGAGGAAACAATCATCACTTCCTTTTACACAAGGATCTGAATCTTTGCAGTGATTCCTCAGAAATGTTTGTGCTTTATATCCAAGCTTTTTTGAAGTTCAGAATATCTCTCTCTCTCTGGTTTATAGCATGACATCTAGACTTGGAGGTCTTAGAGAATACTTTTTACACAGAGACACACCTTCTTGAACTTGCAGGTCCTCAGGTGATTTCTCTTTGTCTTGCTACCTTGCTTCCGCACCGCACTTGTGTTTATATGTCCATGGCAGTGCACTTTACAAAAGCCCAGTGTACCTTGGTGAGATAGCTCTCATTTCTCCTCTTTTGTCTCCATCCTTCAGCGTAGATGCAGCTTCCATGCCTCTTGGACAATATTGCTCAGCTTTGCTGCCCAGCCTCCATTCTTTATGGCCACAGTAAAGATACTGTTTGCCTTGTAGGGAGAATCAATCTTAGCTAGCTCTCTTGTACAGTTTTCAGCCTGTGCAGGTAACACCATGTACTCTGAAAAGGCCAATGTTGCATGCTGAGTCATTGTGTAATTATGGCTCCGGAAGTCATCCCTGTAACCCTCTCATGGTGATTCAAAGAAGGGGTCATTTCTCCTGACCATTATTTATGTTTTTTTTTATAATATATTTTATTGATTTTTTTTTACAGAGAGGAAGGGAGAGGGATAGAGAGTTAGAAACATCTATCAGCTACCACAACCAAGGTACATGCCCTTGACCAGAATCGAACCTGAGACCTTTCAGTCCGAAGGCCAACACTCTATCCACTGAGCCAAACCAGCTAGGGCCATTATTTATGTTTTATTCACTCCTCTTCCTGCTGATCTTCGAGGCTTGAAAACATCCAGACGTTCCTTATGTAATAGAAAGGTATAGTTTTATTCAAAACTTAATTCATTTAGTTTTGATTTTAAAAAATTCTTATCACCATGATTATTTTTAGATTCTGAAAAATTTCCCATTTATATGACTTATTCTCACTGTTAAATTAAATGATGGTCATCAGTGAAGTTCCACATTCTTATTGAAAATGGAAAACCATAAAATCTACAGTTAATTATTATTTAAATTAAACTTAATTTTTGTGTAGAATAAGAAAGGACACTCCTTCTGAGGTACAGAGGACAGAAGGAAAGTTCACTGCCATCTGTTTAATGATATTAGGCATGATCACTTCACTCACTCATGTATAGCAAGTATAATACAATAAAGTTATGCTGGCTAATGCACAGATGATCTCTCCTTAGATGAGTGATTTCCAATTCAATAATGTGTAAAATCAACTTTTCTTATTGTGAGTATATAAAATATCCATTAAGTCTATGCCATGTAGCAAGTTCCTAAAAGAATTTCTTATTCTTAAGAAATAAAATAAAAATTCCCACCACATATATACAGTATTAAACTAATTATATTTATAGAATACAATATAAAATATTTCAAAAAGCTAAAACATTTTGAATGACTTTCTTGACAATAATTCATTGAATGTATTTTCTTTAATGAATGTTGCAAACTTCTCTGTTAAAATTAGGTTGGTCATTTAGACTTTTTGTTGTGGTTAGCCAGACATTGCTGTGTACAGGACAAAAGCAGTGTTCCTAGTGGAAACTGGAGCTTTTCATCCTCTTTAAAATGCTCCTGTAGTCAAAGTCTTTCTAAGGAAATGATAAGCCTGCAAAAGCACTCCTCAAGTGTGCAATGCATGGTAGTTACTATTGCAGTTGGGTGCATTATTCCTGAAATAGGACTGTTTTTTTTAAACTTTTAATTGGTAAGAAGTTTTGTATAGCAGCAGTAGATGATGACATTAGCATAGCTTACTTTGTTATTTGGATCATCAGGTTTTTTTGTTGTTGTTGTGTTAAAGTGATATATTTAAAATACTGTAGCTAGGTCCTTGTTAATTATTTTAAATTAATCTTTGAAAACCTTTATCAACAAAATAGTTTAAATGTCTTCTATCCTATCTAATAAAACAGTAATATGCAAATTAACCATCACTCTGCTACACCCACAAGCCACGCCCACCAGCCAATCAAGAGCGATATGCAAATTAACCCAGCCAAGATGGCAGTTAACTTGCATATCCAGGTGCAGAGTGAAGACTGAAGACAGTGGAGAAGGAAGCCAAGCACTGCAGAAGGGAACAAAGCTGCAGAGAAGTAAGCAAGTGGGGCAGGCGGAGAAAAGAGGGAAGCAGGCGGGGCAGGGGAGAAGGGAGTGAGCGAGGCAGCAGAGACGGGAGTGAGCGAGGCAGCGGAGACGGGTGGGAACTTCGCTCAGGCTGCAGGAAGCCCTATTCTTGCAGGAGTATTCCTGCAATGGGCGGCTAGTATATATATATATATTCTAAAAGTAAACTTAAATTGCATATTCTTTTGTTGTGTCCAAATCATTATTCTTTTGGAAATTGTATAGTCTTATTAAATGGCTGAAATCCAAGATGAGACTTTTACAACAAAATTTACTTAAAATTTATTGAACGATTAATATATTTAAATACATATACCATACATATAAGCAATGTTATTTATAACCATACATAAAGTTTGTTAAGCAAACATTTGAACATTAAATGATATTCTTGAGTGCTCCTGTAAGTGGGAGGGGAAATTGAACTATTTGATAAAGCAACATACAGCATGATAAAGTTTTCCAAGACATCTGATTGAAGTATTTGCATAAATCATGATGAAAATTCACACTAAGAATGGTACATGGTACCATCTATGGATAACTGTGTAAATGAGGAGTTACAGAATAGACTGGGGTTTAGCCCAATATAGCAACATAAGACAACATTCTTGAGGGGTAAGGATTTTACAGTGACAATGGAGAGTATTTTTATTTTATGTAAAAACTTTTATGCTATAATCATATACCTCCTTGGGTGTTTGTATAATTTTTAAAAATATATTTTTATTGATTTCAGAGAGGAGGGAGAGGAAGAGATAGATAGAAACATAAATGAAGTGAGAGAATCATTGATCAGCTATCTTCTCCATGCCCCCTACTGGGGATTGAGGTCACAACTTGGGCATGTACCCTGACCATGAATCCAACCCTTGATCTTCTGATTCATAGGTTGATACTCAACCACTGAGCCACACTGGCTGGGCTGTCTGATTTTTATTGTCATCAAATTTAAGCCATTGTTGGTGTCCAAGTACATTTTTAGGCCAATTTAAAGAGTATATGTTGAAAATTAAAAAAAAATTTGCTAGTGTAATAATAAGATATGTTACCATTTTTTATTAGATATCTCTGAACTCTGTGAAGTGTATTCTATATTATCTTAGCTTAATCAAATTAGAACTTATATGTTACATTTAATTATGTTGTTGCTCATTTCTTAAGCTTCTCTTGTTTTCAAAATACCACCTATTAAAAGAAAGTTTTATTAAAGTAATCAGGTTTAATTGAATTTTATAAAAATCATGGTAAGAATATTATCCACATAATTTCATTTGGATTTGGAAATTATATAATTTTAAAGAAACAAATAACCAACCAATATTTATTGGGTACTTGTTACTATGACAACTATCTTATTGAATTACAAAGAAAAATTTCATATAAAAATAACAATACTTTTTTACACATATACTTTTTAGTGTATAAAGTACAAAATGAATAGCTAACATTTGATATTTATTTGTCACATAAAATAAAAGTGATCAATAGCATGTTTGTATACATATGAAACATGTGTATTATATATTATGTTACATATGTAACATGGCACAATGTATAATAATGTAGCTTTACATACAATCCTATATAATAAAAGCCCAGCGATCAAGACGTTGGAACGCCCAGAACAACCAGAACGACTACGGCCCCTCGCCCCGGCCAGCCCCACCTCCCAGTGGGGACCCCCACCCCGATCAGGGGCCCCCATCAGGGCAGGCCGGCCTGCCCCCACTCGTGCATCTGGACGCTATAGAAACATAAAACCCTACTACACCACCACTCTAACCAAACCCGCCAAAGGCTCCTAAAACCACAAAATTAGATCACTGATTCAGGCTAGCAGTTCAAAGTGTAAAGCTTCATTTACACGTGAGGAATTTGCACCTCTCTCCTTCCCCTTGGACTTCTGCATCTCAGAGGAGGCCTGCATGGTATGGACGCACAAATGAAAGCTCAGGAAAGTCACTCTTTTGGGGTTCTGTGGTGCATCCAGTCAGAGACAAACTGAGCACCAACAGCCAAGCACCAGACTCTGTCCTTCCTCATCCCACAGCCTCAGATCCAGGAGGCCCTCCCCTTGACAGGATACAAGTAGAGCCCCTTCTCGAATCTTAGCAGAGACGGGAATGCTCAGGAGGCCAAGATAACAGAAACCTAAGGACCCAAATGCTGGGGACCATGCCGCCAGGGCCTGCTTAGCACAAGGTCAAGGGAGCTCAGACCAAGTTCTGGTCCAATTCCTAACCCAGTCACGACCGTCACAGTAACAGCCATCCCAGGGCCATATCGCGAGCTGGAGTGTGTAATCAACGGGGGCGCTCTGGAGGCGGAGGGCTCATCCCAGCCCCTCATCCTCAGGGGCTCTCTGCCTGTGCGCCCTTCCCCCAGGTGCTCAGCCCGGGCTGTGCCAGCAAAGCCCCTTTGCTGGGGCAGGATTGCAAGGGGCAGGCCGGGGAGGGGTGGCCGGCCCGTGGCCTCTGCTGCGGCTGTTTGCACACATGTAATTAGTTCTAATTATCCCAGGTTTTCAGTTTGCCGACTCCAGGCCTGGGAGCTGCACCCGGGGTGAACAAGCCCAAGGAGCCGCGGCTCCGCCGAATGAGCCCTCTCACCGGACCGGGAAGCTCTATCCCCGTCCACAGCACCCTGTGTTGTGTGTCTGTCTCGCCCTGTGCATCTCTCTCCCTGTTTCTTGCTCTCTGATCCTGTTTACTCATTCCCCATGTCTCGCTGGGCCTTTTGTCTCTGTCTCTCATCGGATCTCTGCCCGAGGAGAACAAAGGAACACACACCAGCAGAATCTGCCTTTTCAATAAAAACAAGTGGGAAACAGAGTGAATTGAAAAGCATTAACTTAAAAACAATCCATGCGTCTGCAAATGCGTTCCAAATGGCAGCACTTCGGCAGGGTGGGGCCACATGTTCTGGAACCTCAGACACAAAGTGTAGGGGCTCAGCCCCTCGCTATGGGCCCCTCCCACTAGCCACCTGGGATGGCAGGGTCTGGGGAGGGGACTTAGTCTATACTCACCCTCACGGACCCCCATCTGATTCCGTAGCCTGTTTTCCCTGTTCTGGCATCTGCTGGTCCCTCTTACTACCCCAGTAACTCCAAACCTACCTATGCTGATCCCAACTCTCCTTCTGCACAAGCCCTCCCCCGACACACACAGATTTCATCCTCTCCCTTCCCCACCGCCAGTTTTCTACCCCATACTTCTTTCTGCTCTGCCCTGTCGCACCTCCATTCTGCCTTCCTGCCCCAGACCACCCAGCAGCCCTGGCTCCGGAAGAAATGGTTGGAACAAAGCTTTCCTTGGCCGGAAGAGACTCTGTAGGGAGCTGCATGCAGAAAGGCACCCAGTCCTGTACCTGCACCTGCTCTGTCCTGCCAGATGCCAATCAGAAATTGTGTCTCTGGAGCCAGAGGGTAGCAGAAGTAGGCTGCTGTCCTTTGAAGCCCCTCATCAGGAGGAAACTCTCCCCCACAAAAAATTTCACCCTGCTGCCTCCCTAATCACTTTCAGCAGCCCTCCTTTGCCCCTTTCCCTGGAAGTGGAAGGATTGGAGCACATCTATCTATACTAATAATAGAGGAATATGCAAATTGTCCAGGGCGCCATCACAATAACAGCTGAACAGCAGGCTGCTTGGGTGACAAGGTCAGCAGGAGGGTTAGTGAGGGACGACCAAACAATGGAACAGCAGGCTGCATGGGGTGACCAGGCCAGCAGGAGGGTTAGTGAGGAACGACCAAATGACTGAACAGCAGGCTGCATGGGGTGACCAGGCCAGCCGGGGGGGGGAGGGTAGTTGGGGGTGACCAGGCTGGTGGGGGGGGCAGTTAGGGGTGACCAGGACAGCAGGGGGGCAGTGAGGGGCGACCCGGCTGGCAGGTGAGGGCAGTTGGGGTGACCAGGCTAGAAGGGGGGACAGTTAGGGGCAACCAAGCCAGAAGAGAGGGGCAGTTGTGGGCGACCAGGACAGTAGGGTGGGCAGTAAGGGACAACCAGGGTGGTGGTGGGAGCAGTTGGGGGCGACCAGGCAGGCAGGGAGGGCAGTTAGGGATGACACGTTGGCATGCAGAGGTGGTTAGGGGTGATCAGGCTGGCGGGGGGGGGGGGGGAGCAGTTAAGGGCAATCAGGCAGGCAGGCAGTGAGCAGTTAGGAGCCAGCGGTCCCAGATTGTGAGAGGGATGTCTGACTGCTGGTTTAGGCCTGATCCCAGGGATCGATCCTAAACCGACAGTCAGACATCCCCCAAGGGGTCCTGAATTGGAGAGGGTGCAGGCTGGGCTGAGGGAACTCCCTTCCACCCCACCCTGTGCAATGGGACTCTAGTATATACATATAAAAGAGTAATATGCAAATCAACGGAACGGCAGAACGACCAGTCGCTATGAGGCACACTGACCACCTCTTGGTCCCTCCCCGCAGCCGGCAGGCTCCAATCGCCCAATGACAAAAGGGGAACCAGGAGTGGGTGGTGGCGGGGGGGGGGGCAGGGCAGGCTGCCAGCAGCCAGGGAAGATGGCCCAGATCATAGGCCAGGGCTAGGGACCATTCCCGCACACGGATTTCATGTGCTGAGCCTATAGTATAATATGTAAAGTACATGTAAATAGTATATGTGTATATATGCATGTATACATACAATATACATATATTATTTATGTCTTAAGTAGAATAGAATTTATATTTTAGAGTTATTTTCTTGATCATCACATTTAGCACTACCAATTATTAGTTTAACTAGAGGCCCAGTGCACGGGATTAGTGCACAGTTGGGGAGCATGGCCTGCCAGGATCGGCCCACTGTGGGAGCGATGCTCATCCTGGTCAGCTCTGCAGCTCCTGTGTTGAGCGTCTGTCCTCTGGTGGTCAGTGTGCATCATAGCGACTGGTTGGCCAGTTGTTCTGGTTGTTCCGCCATTCAGTTGCTGGGCTTTATTATACAGGATTATAATTATGCTTACTTAAGGTAATGAAAAAATGCATGTGATATGAAAAAAAAGAAATATTTGAACCAAGGTTTTAGCTAATACTCATAATTGAAAGTGAATAAACTTATTCAATTCATGACTAGAAATATGTAATGTGATGCTTTAATTTTGGATTATATTCTAGGTATTTTCTAACATGTAGTTAAACAAGTTTGATTAATGTTGAGGTAGTAACTTAAAAACAAGTTAATATAACAGAAGTTGATCCTCAAAATTGTTATAATGAAAAACATTAACTTTAGTCCCTAATTTAAATTTAATGTCAACAATATATTATTAAAGAAACCATTTTGTCGTTATAAACCCATAGTAATAAATCTGAAGAGATTTTATCATGTGAAAGAAGCAGGTTTGTTTTCTTTTGTTATCCTAAGAGAGAAAATGGACTTTGAATGATTATATTTACCTTCAATGATAAAAGGTATTTTCTAAAAATAGAAATGCCTATATATTAAAATTTATCTTGTTAAAACTAACTGATAAAAACAGAAGTGAATAAAACTCAAGTAATAAAATAACAATTGTATCATTGTACTAAAAAGCCAAGAAAAATTTCTTCCAATTATGTTTTTTTGGAATTTAAAATTGCTTTATTAGCTAAATATATACATATAATTTAAAAAATTTAGAATCAGTATGTATTAAAATATTCAACAACAATAATCAAACCAATGTGTTAAAACAAATTCTGTCACCTTGGGCAAGTCATCTTTTTTCAATTAGTTCATGTTTCTTCATCTGTGAAAAAATATAAACTAATATTAGGAAGAAGGTATTGAATCTTTCACCATTAAATATAATGTTATCCGTAGTATGTTTATAGGAGCTATTTTGTATCAAATTAAGGAAGTTTCCCTCAATTCCTTTTTTCTTTCCTGAGTTTTATCCTGAATGGCCCTTCCATTTCATAAAATGACTAGGGGCCCGGTGCACAAAATTTGTGCACTGAGGAGGAGTCCCTCAGCCCAGCCTGCCCCCTCTCACATACTGGGAAATTAATCAGTCCATCCAGTGCAGGGACTAATGCAGGCAGTCCCTGGTGGTGGCCAGCAGGGTCCCTCCAGTAGGTGGGGTCCCTCAGCCTGGCCTGCGAGGATTGGGCCGAAACCCGCTCTCTGACACCCTCCTGAGGGGTTCCGGAGTGCTAGAGGAATCATGAGGAATTGGGTTCCCTCCTTTCTGGTACCGGGATGGGTGCGTCACCTGAGAAACAAGGCTACCAAGTGACTGCAGCTCGGCAGCTCCTGTGTTGAGCGTCTGCTCCCTGGTGGTCAGTGCACGTCATAGCAACTGGCTAGTTGGCCAGTCGGCCAGTCTGCTGGTTGCTTAGCCTTTTTTATAGATAGATAGTTTACAATTCATTACTTAGGATTATACCAGGTCACTAAATTTAAACATTTGTTGTATATTTATTTGAAATTCAAGGCCATTTGTGAAAGAATTTTTCACTGTACTACCATTTTAGAAATTCTTTTCTAAATGTATGCAACACAGTTATTAGGGCAGGGGAGCCATATGGCATCTGTCATGTGTGCTTTATTTTTTTTTTAAGACCATTCAATTTTTTCTCATCTGCTGTCACCCTCTGTGAACAAGAATAAACATGACCAAGTCATGACTGGAGGAGAGGGGAAAACAACTTGTCAGTCATTCTCAAGAATCTGTATCTGTCTCAGTACACAGAAAAGTCTGAATGGTTATGCAGATTCTTTTTTAATATTATTACTAAGTCTTATTTGTTGATTTTTTGTACTTTAAAAATTAAATCTTATTTGTTGTATTTTTGTATTATCTATTTTTACCTAGAAGTATTCACATCATTTTTATATGATTGGAATTTTTATATAAATCACATAGTATATTTATTTTATTTTTCTTCTTTTTAAAATGCTTTATACGTATAGACTCATGAAAGGAAGCAAAATAAATAAATAAAAATCAAGAGAGAATGAATAATGAATTTGGGGTGTAGTCTAGCTTAACCAACCCAACACTGTGTTTCTGCAGAAAGACTTACCAATTTATTTACTCACTCAGCCGCAGGTAGTAGTAATAAATAAATATATAATATTGAAGAACAGGACAACATAAATTACTTTATATGACAAGAAATATTAACATGAGGATATAAAATAAGAATGCATTTCCCAGGTCTTTCTAGCTTCTGGAGGCTGCTTACATTTCTTAACTGGTTGCACCCTTCCTCCTGCTTCAGGGTCTGTATCATGGCATCTCTGTGATCCTTCTATTTTCACTTTCCTTTTGACTGAAGGGGACCAAAGATTTGTCACCCCAAAATATGCTTTCTTGGTATATTGACTTTAAGCTGGTTATTAAGAAACAAAAGACTCAAAAAAAGAACCCTTTATTACAGGAAAGGGTCACAAGCATTAAACAAATAGGCCACAATGAAGCCATGCTAGACTCAGAGCCTGCTACGTGCCACCAGATACAGAACCTGGTTCATCGGTCATGGGGTCAGATGACAAGGAACTTGCAAAGCAAAGAAAATGCTGTAAAGATTACTAGCAATATCTTTCCTATACCACAAATGTTTACTCATACAATAAAGGAAGAAAAACAACAACAGGTCTTGTAAAAAAAAAAAAAAAGTCAAAGTTAAACCCCCTTCTTTTTTCACTCTCTATTTTCCCACACCAGTAATTTTCCATAGAAATTACAAACAGATATAAGTTCAACCTCTAGCGACGGTTGGGGTCTCCCTTCTCTTGCCAGGAGAGATTGCAACTCTGATTCTGGAGTTGCTTCTCATGCTTGTCCTCTCTGCTCAGTAAAGCCCGCTTTTCCACTTCACCCAAAGGCTCGTTCGTCTTTCTTGCAGGAAGCCAAGCACACTCTGGGCTCAGGCCTCCAACCCCACTAGGCATCACTTTGATCTTCTGGCATCACTTTGACCCTTCTCCTTTCCTGCCTAAAATAATTCAGACAGAAAACACTGCTTAAAGGAAGGGAGCCTCGCCTCAGCACCATAATATAAACTAAACGTAGCAGACAGGGAGAAATCTAGCAAAGCCTATTGGTTAGATTCCCTCTGCGCCCCATAGTTTCTGGATGGCCCAGCAGGAATGTGTTTGGCACACACTGCTCTTTCTCCTCTACCTATGAAGTAGTTACTTTTGCTTTGAAATCCCAGGTGGTTGCTGGTTGCTCACTTTCACCTTAGCCCAGAATGGCATGTAAACCTCAACTGTCCAGTGGTTCTTGGGTTTCATATTCTTTATGGTATCCCTGCATGTATATCCATAATCATTTTTTTGACAGTTTCTCCTGTTACTTTGTCTCATGTTAAGTGATTGTTTTTCTAAATTCTTGCCAGCCAGAAGAATTTAGAAAGTTGTTTTGTTTTTTGGGGGGAGTTAATTAACCCCCACATTGAAACAGGAATTTTGGGGGGTGAAAAAGACATGTTTTAGGAAATTTTATAAATTAAGGGAACCATTGAGGAAGCACAGGGCTGCAGAGCAGCAGAAGGTATATTTCCATAGAATAGGGGAGCTGAAAAGCTGCAACAGGTACATTTCCATAGAATGAGGGAGCTGGGAACAGCAAAAGTTCTATATTTACAAAATAAAGGGAAGGAAGCCCTTCATCCAGGAGAAGAAGAAAGCCCAAAGGGAATAGGAAAACAATAAGGAAAGAGGGGCGTGGGTGAGCCCAGGAGTTGCTATAGTAACTGGTCCAAGGGAATAGTGGCCAATCAGAGGGGATATCAAGGCACCAGAATCTGCAGCCTTTATAAGCCATAGGGTAAAAGAACTCAGTGGGACTCTCCCCCTCCCCACCTGTGAGTCCATTCTGTGGGACTCTTCCCCCTCCCTACGTGGGAGTCTGTAGTTGTTCTTTAATAAATCTCCACCTTTGCTATATCATCTTCTCTCCATGGATCCATTCTTCGACTCCAGCGGACAAAGAATCCGGGTTCCAGTCCAAAAATTCCGTTTCAACATGACCATATACAAGAAAGGTTTTCTATTTTTAAAGATTTAAGCAACCAGTTTGGACTCACGTGAATAATACAGGCTAATCTCTCTATCTCTGACTTAGCAAATTAACAAACTTAAATGCGTCTGCAATCTTAATTCCCTTTTACAGGTTCAAAACTATTATTTCCCCTTGCTTGAAGTTGGGCCTATTTACTAAAAACTGGTCTTTTCAGACAGCCATTTGAGATAAAAGGCAGAAAACTCAATTGTCCCTCTTTATATCCTGAAATTATTGCTCACTAGTAAATCCCTGAATGCTTTCATATAAAGGGAAAATGAAGAGTAGCTGGCAACAATAATTCTTTAATTTAATAAAATTTACTATTATTTGCCCAGAATTGCCACTTGCCACCAGGTTAAAGGATATAAAACTCAGTCTACCTCACTGAGGTTCTACCCTCTCTGGAGTCTTAATTCCATGAGGGCTCTTTACCTTTGCATTTCTCTACTGTCTTCAACCAGGGGATTTCTGTGTTTTAAATAAAATTTTCTAGTGATTTTGGTGGGTAGTGCTGATCCTTCACTAGCTGATAATCCCTTTTAGAAGTTGAAGTCTCTCTTTATTATTTTATTTTTTCAACTAAAAAAATTATGTAACACAATCTTTTACATTTGCAGAGAAAAAATAAATAAGCAAAGAAATCAACAAAAAGTCCAACCATGGTCTGTCCAATATTGTTGAGTTTAGGTGGTAAAACTGTTGTGGGCATCAGAACAGACCTGGGTCCAGCAACCTCAGTACTTAAATTCTGGCCAGGAAAGAATTCAGAGACAAGACTCAAACTATAAGAGAACATTTATTTGGAAAACTGTAGAGGTGAAAGAAGTAACTCACAGAAGAAATGGGCTGAGGAAACAAGGACAGAGGTAAAGGAAGGGCCCTCGGAGCTTAGAAGTGAGGAAGGTAAAGGTGACCTGCCTTGGGGAACAGAAAGGGGGCCGGGGAAGGGAAAGGCACTGGAGAGCATGCTGGGACCTCTGTCCAAAGGGTTTTGAGGGTGGAGATTTTAGGGAGGTCCCAGGGGAAGTTCTTAATAGAATATTCATCAATTTTATAGGTGTGTTCTTTCAGGGTTGGGGTCTCCACTGACTGGTTGGCACTAGGGCAGGGGGTCATTATTCAACATAGCTGGTCCTGAGGTCAGCCATGGTGCTGGTTGTCTGGTTTTGCTGCTTTTCTAGGCCTGGAGCTAAAATATTACTGAGGCCTAGATGTTATTTCTAGGAAGAAAAAAGTCAGGGGGTCCAAATCGCATGACCAGCAATATTCTAGGGGAGGAAAAGTCACCCTGAGGACAAGGTCAAAACCCTACAATTGTTCTTTACTAGGCACCCAGGGCGTTCTGGCCTGGTGACCTTGTGTACCTGGCCTATCCTTGTTGCTCTGCTCATGCCTGTCTAACTGCCTACCACAAAACTAGTACACTATTCTTTTTATATTTAGCTTGTAACTCTTCAAATTAGACCACTCTGACATAAATATTATAATTCATTCTTTGCTTATATAAAGTGTTCAGAAAACCAAAGAGCACTTTATAAGTTATTACTTAAAAAATTTCACAAATTCAGAACAATAATAGCTGGCCAAAGACTAATTTTTCATGTAGCAGATGATGTATTCTTTTTTCTATTTTAAGTATTCCATAAATGAACAATACCACATGAAAATTAGATTAACTATGTTTATTTTAGTTAACTAAAACATTACTAACTGAAGAATTTTTTAAATCTAAAGTTCCTTAAAAATAGTATATATTTACAATAGCATTGGCTTAATATTCTCTTCTCTTGAAATGGCAGTAGCTAATGGGCAAGAGTTTAGATCAGTAATTTATCCTTTCACAAAAATACAAACAGTCCGAAAGTGTCCAAACAATAACCCTCAGCTCAGCTTTATCCTCAGAATTCAAGCCTTAGAAATCCTTTTAGGAATTCTCTAATCATTTTTATAAGCCCTTCAGATGATTGAAAGTTATTTAAAAACCACTATTTTATTCTTAATATGAACTTATTTCCCATTGCTTTAGGTTGAGCCTTTGTGGTAGAAACAGGTCTTTAGGCAGCCATTTGAGATGAAAGCCAGGAAACTCAATTGTCCCTCTTTATGTCCTGAAGTTATTGATCAATTGTAGATCTCTGAATGCTTTTTTGAAAGGGGAAATAAAGAATGTCTGGCCACAACATTTCTTGAACAGTATTTACTAATCCTTTTGAAATGCACTGCCTTGGGGATGCATAATCTTCCATCTTTATTTGTCCCTTTGTACAAAGAATACCTATAAAATCTCATTTGCTGAAAAGCAAAGCAACAGAGAGTTTTTCTGATTCCTTCTGATGTTGTAATTCTCAAAGGTTAAAATTTCAAATTGCTCCTTACAAAACAATAGAGAATAATGCTTAAGAACATAAAGGCTGGAAGCCAGAGAGAATATAATGCCATCTCTGCACTCTATCTGCTACTTGTGTGACTTGGGGTATATTTCTTAACTGCCCCATGTCTCAAGTTTCTCTAATTGTGAAGAGATAACAATAGCAATGAAACAGGAATTTTTAGGGGTGAAAAAGACAGGTTTTAGAAAATTTTAGAAATTAAGGGGACCATGGGAAGAAACACAGGGCTGCAGAGCAGCAGAGGGTACATTTCCATAGAATGAGGGAGCTGAAAAGCTGCAACAGGTACATTTCCATAGAATGTGTGAGCTGGAAACAGCAAAAGGTCTATATTTACAAAATAAAGGGAAGGAAGTCCTTTATTCAGAAGGAGAAGAAGAAAGCCCAAAGGGAATAAGAAAACAATAAGGAAGGAGGGGGGAGAACCTCACATGTCCCATGTGAAGTTCCACCTTTGAACCCAGGAGTTACTATAGTAACCAGTCCAAGGGAATAGTGACCAATCAGAGGGAATATCAAGGCACCAGGATCTGTAGCCTTTATAAGCCATAGGGAAAAGTAACTCAGTGGGACTCTTCTCCCTCTCTTCATGGGAGTCTGTACTTGTTCTTTAATAAATTTCCACCTTTCCTATACCACCTTCTGTCAGTGGATTCATTCTTTGACTCCAGCGGACAAAGAATCTGGGACATCCTGCCCAGGGAAACACATGTATTCCAGTCCAAAAATTCTGCATCAGCAATTTATTTAATTGGTTTGTTGAGATGATTAGTTTAAAATTTTAAATCTTAGAACTTAACACATAATAAGTGCTTGATAGGTGATAGTTATTGCTTTCTGACATGTGGTGCACTCTTGAGAAGCTTCTGCATGTACATCAGCAGTGTTTCTCCAACTTCATGAAGGCACTGTTAGTACCACCTAATTAAAGACAATTCTCGATGCCAGACATCAAATATTTAGTATCACATATTTACACTTTGGTGTTGTGTGACTATTATGTGTGTATCTATACTAATAAAAGGGTAATATGCTAATTATACCAGATAGACAGGACATCTTCCAGACATCCTTCTGAACAAAGCCCCAGTGGCAGGGCTGAGGCAGAGGCGGTTAGGGGTGATCAGGCCGGCAGGGGAAAGGAGTTAGGGGAGATCAGGCCAGCAGGGGAGAGCAGTTAGGGGAGATCAGGCAGGCAGGCAGGTGAGCAATTAGGAGCCAGCAGTCCCAGATTGGCTTATTTCACTTAGCATGATATTTTACAAGTCCATTCATGCTGTATCAAAGGGTAAGAAATCCCTCTTATTTACAGCTGCATAGTATTCCATATTGTAAATGTCCCACAGCTTTTTTATCCACTCATCTACTGCTGGGCACTTAGGCTGTTTCCAAATCTCTCTCTTAAAGTCCTTCAAGAGCTCATGACTTTTCTGATTCTTTTTATTCATGAAATATAAGTGACATATCATTGTGGCTAAGGAAGGGCTATAAGGGGTAAGAAGCGAATAATCAGGTCCATCTTATCCTTGTCATGCAATTAGGTAAGGTTAAAAATTGACTTTACAACAGACCTTTTTAAATATGTTACTGCAGCACTGATAAAGCATTTACAAAAAGGAAAACTTAGAATATGAAATTAAAATCATCATTTGTGAGTAAAATGAGCAGAAATTAAAGAATTATGAATGGCATTAAGCATCTGCCTAAGAAGCATATTCTAAGAAAAGCCTGGAGAAAGTATAAATGTTGAAGATTTCAAAACTTCACTACAAGGTACAGGTTTTGAGGTGAACTACAATAAAAGATTGCTATGCTGAGTTTAAGAAGGATGGATTTCAGCATCAAATATACATGGATTTAAAATTAACATGCCCTCCTTATAGATTCATGGATGGTCAAATTTTTTCTGTACAGTTTTCCCTGATAGATTTTTGCCGATTTTTATTCAAATGTGGACATCAATTTGTCAGTTTCCATCACTCAGTGTTGTCATGTGTCTTGCCTTAATCACCTGTATTTTAACTGAATCTTCCTTCAGAATCCACAATGTCACTGCTTTGCCTCCCCTTGGTGTCCTAAATACTGGTTTGAATAAAGTTAAGAATACTAGAAAAATAAAGTAAATATTGAGATTCACATTTGACCCACTTTAACATTATTATGAAAGAGGTTAATAGATTGGAAAAATATATATTTCTGTTTATATCATTATACAATAAACATTTTTTAAAAATATATTTTTATTGATTTCAGAGAGGAAGGGAGAGGAAGAGTGAGATAGAAACATCAATGATGAGAGAGAATTATTGATTGGCTGCCTTCTGCACACCCCACACTGGGGATCAAGCCTGCAACCTGGATATGTGCTCTTGACCAGAATTGAACCTGGGACCCTTTGGTCTGCAGGCTGACACTCTATCCACTGAGCCAAACCAGCTAGGGAGCAATACACATTTTAATAGACCAACTTGGGTTTAAGATATTAGAGGAAGAATGCATAATTTTATTTTATTTATTTATTTTAAAAAAATATTTTTATTGAGAGAGATAGAAACATCAACGATGAGAGAGAATCATTGATCAGCTGCCTCCTGCATAACCTCTACTGCAGATCAAGCCCACAACTGAGACATGAGACCCTGAATGGGAATTGAACCATGACCTCCTGGTTCATAGGTCAATGCTCAACCATTGAGCCATGCAGGCCAGGTAGGAATGCATTATTTTCAAAAATTCAGACTACTCAGAAATTACTACCATGCTTGAATTCATTCTGGTGTGATCTGAGGGAATTATAAGACCCTCTGAAACAGGTGCTCAAAAAATAAAATAAAATGGGAATAATGAGTTATCTCATTAAATCATTACCTAATTGTCACATTTTCTTAAATGTAGCTATATTCCTGACTATCATTTTAGGGCCCATAAAATTCTTAGAATAGAATTAAACCTGCTGGTAAATAGAGGAAACCACTTCAGTCAGGATGGAAATAGTTGAGTGTGTTCTTGACGGCACTGGAAATTGGCAACAGAAAAAGTTTTTTTAAAATTTTGGCATATTACTTTCATGGGTACTGTACCCTAAAACAGTAATATACACTGTGCCTATTACAGCAATGTACAAGGGAACCTAGTTCCCAGTTAATACTCTACCAAATAATTAGCATTTTGGTTACTCTACGACTGAAGGTATGTTTTAATTTAATTTCAATATTCATTCTCATTCATAAACTAAATTCAGTATTATTTTGCCCATTGGTAAGTAATTGATGGTAAGAGCCATCTTTGTCTTAGTAAGTTTATTGTTTATAATAATTTTATATTTGATATTCACCCATTACCCTTTTTCTTATTGATTTTAAATTCTGTATCTTCTAAATGAAATTATTCTTTTTGGTATATATTGCCAATATTTTTTCAGATTGCTTTTCCCTTTCACTTCAAGTGTTGCAATATGACTTAAGTTTTTCCATAGTTATTTTTTAATTTATATATCAAATTTTTCAATCTTAAAAGTTTTATAATTTTTACTTATTTTTGTCTAGTTATAGAAGCCTTCCAAATTCTGAGATTAAAAATGTTGCCATGTGCAATGACTGGTGTGGCTCAGTTGTTTAAGTACTGTCTCATGCACCCAGAGGTCTCTGGTTGATTCCTGATCAGGGCACATGACCGGATTTTTGGCTCAATCACCTGTAGGGGGTATGCAGGAAGTAGCCAAGTGATGTTTCTCTCATAGATGTTTCACTCTCTCCCTCTCCCTTCCTTTCTCTGAAATCAATAAAAGCATATTTTTTTTAAAAATTTGCCATGATTTCTTCAGTAATTTTCTTTAGATCCTCCTCTCTGTTTTCTTGTTCTATTGATCCTCTTTCTCTTTCTTATTCTTCCTTTTGTTCTCCTTTTTCTCATTAACATTGTTGTAATATAAATAGAATTTATCTCATATTTGCCTTGAGATATGGTTCCACAATATCCTTCTTTTTAAATAAATACCCAGATAGGCTTACATCACTTTTTTTGAATGTTCCATTATTTCCTAATGATTGCCAGCATGAATTTTATCACATAGTAAATGACTTTATGCATCTGAAGATACTTTAAAATTTTAAGTTTAATTTATTGATCTTTCTATTCATGAACCAGTATCACATGATTTAATTATTATGACATACTATAATTTGTTGTCTATTAGGAATAGCATTGCTTTATTATTCTTAATTTTCAGAATTTTCCCAAATATTTTTACTTGGTTCTATTTTTACTATAGAAGATACAATCAGCTTTTCTAGACAAAAATTCTTCTTCTCATTTCTATTGAGAGTATATTAGATGTATTAGATATATATTAGATGTAAATAAGGAGAATTGACACTTTTATGTTGAATCTTTCTATCCATAAACCTAACTTATATATGTCTTTGCCCTACTCTATTTAACTTTTTTTTTTAATTTTAGAAAATTATTTTTACAAATAAATTGTATAATTTTATTTGTATATGCATTTTGGATTATTTATAATGTTTTATTACTATAATTAAAATGTTTCATTTTATCTTGTGACTAGAGGCCCGGTGCACGAAATTTGTGCACCGAGGGGGGTTGTCCCTCAGCCCAGCCTGAACCCTCTCCAGTCTGGGACCCCTCAAGGGATGTCCGACTGCCCGTTTAGGCCCGATCCCAGGGATCGGGCCTAAACGGGCAGTCGGACATCCCTCTCACAATCCAGGACTGCTGGCTCCCAACTGCTTGCCTGCCTGCCTTCCTGATTGCCCCTAACCGCTTCTGCCTGCCAGCCTGATCACCCCCTAATCACTCTGCTGCCAGCCTGTTTGCCCCCAACTTCCCTCCTCTGCCAGCCTGGTTACCCCTAACTGCCCTCTCCTGCAGGATTGATCACCTCCAACTGCCCTCCCTTGCAGGCCTGGTCCTTCTCAACTGCCCTCCCTTGCAGGCCGGGTGTCTCCCAACTGCCCTCTCCTGCTGGCCATCTTGTGGTGGCCATCTTGTGTCCACATGGGGGCAGGATCTTTGACCACATGGGGGCAGCTATATTGTGTGTTGCAGTGATGATCAATCTGCATAGTACTCTTTTATTAGATAGAATAGAGGCCTGGTACAGGGGTGGGGGCCAGCTGGTTTGCCCTGAAGGGTGCCCCGCCATTTGTTTGAATTTGTTTACCTTCTATAATTGAAACTTTGTAGCTTGAGTGGAGGCTTGGGCCTGCAACAGCTTGTGGAAAGCTTGGCTTCCTCTGTTACCTAGGAAACCTTGCTCTCTGTGGCTGTAGCCATCTTGGTTTGGGTTAATTTGCATACTCGCTCTGATTGGATGGTGGGCGTGGCTTGTGGGCGTGTCGGATGTATGGTTAATTTGCATATTTGTCTATTATTAGATAGGATAAGTGGTTGTTTCTCTCTGAAAAGATTATTGATTCCTGAATAGTATTTTAAACACAGCTTCCTCTAGTTTCTTGCTGTTTTTTTTTTTTTTTATTATATTGTTTTAGTTAACCCTCTTGAATTTTCCAATTATCGCAAAACTATTGGCAAATCATAATCAGTAAAACTATTTATTTCAAATTTGTATATGAACATTGTGGTGTTTTTTTTTTACTAGATGACATATGATAGAACTTCTAGAGCATTGCTGAATAATTACAAGAATGGCTGAAAAATACATCTTGATTCTGAAGAATTCATTGGCACCACTTCTACTATTTGTAATTAAACATGATGCTGGATTTTTTTTTGTGTGTGTGTGAAACTAAATATGCTACCCATTTTTAAAAAGTATCTTTATGTTATTTTAGTAGGCTTTTCCTTATTACCAATAACCTAGTGATGGATAATATAAAATGTTTCTTCAAAACATGTAGAAGTAGATCAGCATATGGTACTATTGTCTCCTTAGAAGATTTGCCATGTCCTGTTTTCTGACTGCTCAGTATCTCTTGATGCCCTCATTCAGGGAAATTCCCAGCTTTATGAAAGCCACCTTTTACTGAATGAGAAGCCAATAGCTTCACTTCAGACCTTCAACTTTCAAACCATTTAGTAAGATATACAACATCCTTTCTGTTTAATTGGTTCCCAACAATATATGTTTATTCAAATTAAGTAGTCTGAATATATATATATAGAAGCAACTCTCATTTTATGGTTGGATATCTAGAATTGGTCATCTGACTTGATTTGGGATTCTTTCATTTAAAGGTGTAATTAGGATATGTGATTTATGGCAGCCCTTTACATGCATTGGCAAATTAACTAAGTTATTACCAATGGGTACTTGTAAAAAAGTCCAAGTGAAGTCATTCCATAGAAAAATACAAAAGACACAGGAATCCAAGGGAATCTGTATGATGACTTGGTCTCTATCTGTACTGGACATGCTAAAGAAAGAGAATGGAAAGCTCAAAGTCCCAATTTCTCAGCAAAGTAAAAGACAATAAGCATTTAATGACTACATTAAACGAATTTCTTATCAATTACATTGTCCAATGATATGCCTGAAAGCTGAAATTAAAATTTGATCCTGTGGGTTTATGAATTACAATACCTACTGGACGCTAAGCCTCAGTAAATGTAAGGGCTAGACTACTTTGGTTTAAATTCTGGTTCTGCTGTTTTCTAGTTTTGTAATTTTGAACAATGTGATATCTCTGTGCTTCACTTTTCTCATTTGAATAATAATGCCTTCCTTATAAGGTATTGTGAAAGGTAAAAATGAGTTAATACATGTGACATGTTCAAAATATCATCTGAAACATTACTTACTCAATGAAGTTTAGCTATTATTAATTTTAGAAATTATTGCATGTTAAATTTAAGAAATCAAGAAAGTATATGAAAGAGTATAAACATGAAAACAGAAATGTCTGCACAGGGGAATAATATGAGATTGCTGGAGGTTTCAAAAACCCCACTATCCACACCTCCTTTATCAGAGGAAGCAATTTTCTTCCCCAGGGTCCTATGAGGTTGTTCTTGCCTTGCATGAAGACTCTATAACAACCCCGGGAGCAGTTAAGTCTTCTCATGCACACCTCCGCTAACTCTAATTTTATCATTTTATTCAGATCTGTAATGAGACTGAGAATCCAGCATTCCCCAGGGGCCAATTATAAAGTTAACATGGGAGAAAAAAGTAAAAGTATTGCTAAGCTTTATTAATTTATATTAGAAAAATCCATGGATAATATTTGTTAGTATAGATTCTGAGAACATTTGACCAGAGAGAAATAAACATAATTTTAGTAAAGCTGAGTATTTTAAAGAGTGCATTTATTGAGGACTTAATATTCCAACTAGAAGAAAATAGAGTGAATGTTTCTATTTTTTTGTTGGTTGACTGAGTTTTGGACTCAAAGTTATCTCTCACTAAATAACTATGAGATGCCAGAAATTACTTGGTCTAATGTAGTGGAAGAAATAGAAAAACTGATTATTTATGAATGTCAAAATGGATTTAAGATGTGCAATCTACTGCTACATGGTTCCTATCTAATGTCTTCAGAGATGGTTTAAAGGTATTGCTTTCATCAAAACATGGAGAACTGAATTTTTTATGAGAATGATAATATTGTTGAAATGTGTTGTAGTGGTATTTCATTGAAAGTCAGAAATGTTGCTACTAGATTCTACTCTTTTAATGGCTTCTGGGTCAGATTTGAATGATGTAACCACAGGGTAATAGAAACTAAACAACTTCATTTCAATGCAAAAACTATTAATTGATTATGGAATTCCTGGGACTGAAAGAAATAAGTAATTCATTAAAGTACAATAAAACAATAATGAGTTATATAAAATTAAACAAAATAAGACAAACAAACAAGCTATAGATTTGTCAAACAGAGGTTTATCTTGAATCACTATATTAGAAACTTAAAGCATTTTACCTACTAATCAGAAATTAGTCAGTTCACAATTCCAAAAACCCCTTAATGAAGTTAAAATCTAGCTGGCAAAGATCAAGTTTCCTATAATAACATAATAAGTACATATTATAAAATTTCCTTTTTGCCTTTCCCAGATAATCTCTCAAGTGTGCACTATGGTAACTGCTCAGGAATTATTAGACATAGGTCTAAGTAAATGCAAGTTCCTTGAGACCCAGAATAATGTTGTGTTGCACAGGTCAAGGTAGAATGTTAGCATGGTGTGGTGATAGAGTTTTCATTAATGATTGCTACATATTTGGTCCATTGGGCCTCAACCCCAGCCTTTGATTACTTTTTCAAAGTAATATTCAAATTCTATATTTCCTGAATAGAGAATTTGAATAGATTCCCTTGGTAATTGGAGTAAGGGCTATTATTCTTGAAAGAAGCTTATGATATCTTGGTTAATTGATCTCTAGAGTCCCCATTTCATTTATTTTTGGGCTGTACTGGATATGAATTAGACATGGGAAATGATAGTGGATTATAATAATTTAATCAAATGGTAATCCCAGTTGAACCTTCTACTTTGGATATGTTCTCTATTATAGTAAGTTAAAGTTAACACAGCCAATCACATTTTATTTATTGTTTTGGAGGTTGCCTTGTTTTTCTGTACAAAAATAAACTAAAATACTGTTGGTGGGTTCATATATCAGAACCTACCAGTAAAGCTTCTATAAATTAGGTAATATTTTTCTTATAAAAATTTAAATCATTAATATAAATTTGTTAAAGCATCTCCCAGGTATAGACAAAAAATGGGGTTCTATGGAAAGTGACCTCACATGGTGATCTCATAATAAATTACTAATGAGAAGGTCATGGTGAGTGGTCATGCCTCAGGCAAAATGTTTTAGTAAAAAGTATACCTTTTCCATAAGCAAGTCCTGCCCATTGTTTCTGTGCATCTAGGTTAAGACATATTTGAAATAAGCAATGACTGTGCACAAAAGAGCACATAATCTTGTAATCTTACAATATCCAGTAATCCAATCTCCTCATTTCCTTCTGTGACCTCCATGTAATCTTGCTCACATTACCTCCTTAATTTCAATTGCATGAAAGAAACTGCAAAACTGCTATTCTTCAAAGCATTTGAGATCTTCCTCCTTGGCATATGTTGTTAGTTTGGCTTAACTAAATTCTTATAAAAATTATCTATGGGCTTGGACAATTCTTACATGGAGACAGTGCTAAGTAGGTTATCTGTCCAAACGATGAGTCCTGAAATCTAAGCTTTATTAGTTTCATGAGAAATCTGTCTCTGAAGATATCACCACTATCTTGCTTCAGGACTCCATGAAGTCTCCTTTTCTTTTGCACAATTTAATCTAAAGGGATCTTCTTAATCTTGGTATTCTATAAAACATGATGGTGGTCCAGGATATGATTATCTGGTGACATTTTGTTGATTCTGAGGAAAGTAAGGTTGGATTGATACTTTATTTATTTATTTATTTATTTTTAAAATATATTTTATTGACTTTTTTTACAGAGAGGAAAGGAGAGGGACAGAGAGCTAGAAACATCGATGAGAGAGAAACATCGACCAGCTGCCTCTTGCACACCCCCTACCGGGGATGTGCCCGCAACCAATGTACATGCCCTTGACCGGAATCGAACCTGGGACCTTTCAGTCCACAGACCGACGCTCTATCCACTGAGCCAAACCGGTTTCGGCTGGATTGATACTTTAATGAGAGTCATTCAAGCCAGAGATTGGAAAATAATTCCCAAGGAAATACTCTATTTGATCCTATTTTCTCAACCAAATTTTGCAATTCTGCAGCCTGGGACATGACAGATAACCCTTACAAATGCACTCACTATGCATGGTAGGCATGAGTACAGATGACAACAGAGTTTTCTCCTCTTCCATTCTCTCCCAGTGCAAATGGGCCTTGGATTTGCCTTATTCCACTTACTAGAAACCTTATAAAGGTCCAATTTCAGCTGTAGTACTAGACAACATTATTTATTATAAAAAATAAAAAAATAAAACATTGATTAATATTTGATTAATAAACTGCATCTGGACTAGGAGATTATTAAAAAAACAAACACAGAATAAAAAGCTGAGTGAAGGGATTTCCTGAGCTTGATGATTCTTTTCAATATGTTCTTGTTTTGGTAAACTGGAAGCTAAACTCATGGAACTGTTAGAATAAACACTGACTCCTAGATTGAACTCAGACTTCTAAGTAAGTGTGAACCTCTGTACACTCCATGGTCTCATGCCCTCACATTGAGCTGCCAGTTGTTGACACTAATAACTAGCTCTTGGCATCTAGAGGTTGGCACACTGAGTTTCCAGTTCTATATCTTTCTATAAATTTGAGAAAATTGGTGCTAGATAGGTCTATTTCAATCTTATGAGTGTAAAATATCCAATTGAACCTACATTTTTTTTTGCAGCTGACATTTTAGGAATTTGAAGGCAATATAAGTCCCATCTGGCCGTGCTATTCAGAAAGTTTATTAGACAATCTGCAAGATGGACAGGTTTGAGTGTAGCCCAAAGGTATAAGGCTCGACTAAGTGGAGACTGTTGTGCACCTATAACCCACCACTTGGGCCTCTGTTTCAGCTGATCAATGTAGATATGTGCCTGGAGAACCAACATACTGAATGAGGATATGCCACAAACTCTGATAAGAGAGTTACAGAAGAGAGACTTCTAGGGTATTGGAGCAATTATGTCTTTTTTGGTAAATAACTTTATTCATTTCAAAAAATATTTTAGTGTTTGCTCTTTGATTGGGTGATTATATAATCAGGGGTCACAGGGTGATGCTATAAGTATTTATCTTCTTTTTCATGTGTTATTGATATCTACCTAATTGTTTTATAATTTAGCCTTTCTATATCCTTACCTTATCCATAATTTTTTATTTTGTCTGTCATTGATTGAGAGGAAGATGAAGTCTTTTACCATTAAAATGTTTCTATCTACTTCTCTATTGCTGTTTTTTTTTTTTTCTTTATAATATTTATATTGTTGGTAAGCTTTAAAAATAGCAATTAATCATATCTTTTTTTATAAGTTGTATTCTTAAGCTATAAGTGCCTTCTGAGTCACAAACTCTGAAAATATAGTACTACAATCTACGTTTTAATGCTCTCTTCTGGTTATCCCAATGTAAAATAACCACAACCTTACGGCACTGCTCTTGTTGGCATTATTAAAATGGGGTCCCTACTTGATACATACTTAAGCCTAGAGTTAGTGCCAAATATCCAATGTACAGCAAAGTAGATTGTCTCTGATCTGGAGAGGATCCCCAAAGTGCACACATCATATACTGTTCATAATCCAATGGTTCAAACTCAGGGCCATATCCAGGGATATGGATGGAGACTTATTGGTTTGGATTGAATCTGTGTCCCCCAAATTCATATGTTGAAGTCCTAACCCCCAATGTGATGGTATTTGAAAGCGGGGTTTTTGAGAAGTAATTAGACTTAGATGAAGTTGTTAGGATGTGACCTGGTCCTATGGGATTAATATCCTTACAAGAAGAGAACACCAGATATATTGCTCTCTTCCCACTGTCACAAAGGAGAGGTTATGTGAAGTCCCAGCGAGAATGTAGCTATCCACAATTCAGGAAGAGATCCCTCACCTAGATTTGAGTCAGCCTGCACCTTGAACTTCCAAGCATCCAGAAATGAGGGAAAAATTTATGTTATTGAAACCGTCCAGTCTGTGGTATTTTGTTATGGCAACCCAAGCTGACTAATACTTGTGAATATATTATCTAGCTAAGCAAACATGTGCCTAGGCTCATACATACATGTATGACTGCACACCTACATATTCTACAGTGTGAATTCAACTCTATTGAAATTAGCATCATGTTGCCCTGTGGTAGGAATAAGGTAACTGATGTGAAGAAACAACCAGCAGGCCAAAACAATTAATTACTTTAGATTTTAGTGTCTTTTTTCCTTTTAAATATGCACATATGTTTATGCACACACACACATAAAAACAAACTGGAAAATATTAAGCAGGAATGAATGGAAATGACCTTTCATGGCAAAGAATTGGTCAGTGAGCAGTGCTCCATTGCTTAGAAAGTTTTTCTGGAGGTGGAGTTTCTAACACCTTATGTCTGTCCTTCAGCAAAGGAGAAAACAGGCAGAAGAGGAAGAAAAGGCTGAGTCAGCAACATTTTCTTCCTAATTTGGTACAAAAGTCCTTCTCATTATTATAATTTATTAATAAGCTAACTTTTCATCTCAAATATTTTCTGAATCAGGTTTGCTTTAGAAAATGGTTACCCTTTATAGTATACTAGATTGTTTTTAGAGTATCAGCATGATAACAAGGAACATCAGTCATTCTACCAACCTGTTATAGGGAGTACTCAGCATAACACTCGGCTTTGATCAGATTCAGATTCTACACGAGATTCCCTGTATTGTTTCCAATGTCTTAACAACTGCTTAGAAGACAGAAATGCCTAATCATTGCTGTGATGTTGTTTTTTTAATTGAAATGTTTATAAAAATAAAGCCCAGATATTTAAGTCTATTTCTATTAGGGATGTTTAAAGCATGGGGCAAAACCCTCATTTTCAGCATGCCATTTGCCCCACAGAAGATCTGATTGCGTGGGTGATGTCAATCTGCATGACTTTAGACCTACGTAGTGTTTCTGAATATAGATTGTTTTGCATGTTCTCTTTCATTGTTGTTGTTTTTGTTAATCTGCACCCAAGGATATTTTTCCATTGATTTTAAGGAAGTGGAGGAGAGAGTGAAAGGCTGAGCGAAACATCGATGTGAGAGAAATACATCGATTGGTTGCCTCCTGCAGGAGCCCTAACCAGAGCCAAGGCCAGAGAAGAGCCTGCAGCCAAGATGCCTTTGACAGGAACCAAACCTGTGACCCTTTGGTCCGCAGGCCAATGCTCTATCCACTGAGCAAAACTGGCTAGGACTCCCGTGTTCATTTTTAAACAAATAAATTAAGCCATGACTTTCAATAAATCTTTTACTTGGTTACATTGCCAAAATGTTGCTATTAAAGTTATCTGCTTAGCAAATTCACTCACTTCTTCCATGTCTTTGTTCAAATCTCATATTATCAATATTACAGCCACAATGCCGACCCCCTAACCCTTATCCTGATATATTAGTCCTCTTTCCACCTTACTTCCTGCTTTTTTACATAGCACATCATTTATGTATTTATTATGTGTAATTGTTAACTACTTCCCTTCCCAACATCATATAAACAGTTACAATAGGGATATTTGTCAGTGTCTATCATATATTAGGTTCTTAGGGACTATATGATAAATGAAATGTTTGTTGAGTGAAAGAAATTCACATTTTCCTGAGCTTATTCAGGCACACTTTTTAAATCTGTTATTTTACTATTTTTTCCTTGAGTTCTTATGTTTCAGCTGATTCACAGAGGTGATTACTACATTTAGCATATTATTTTAAATCTCTGTTTCATCAAGGTGTAACACAATGATTTTAGTAATTATTTTTCTCTATTTCTAAAAATGGCCTTTCCTTGTAATATCTTTGTACTGCCTATTTGAACACTCATTCTTGAAGGAAGGGAGAATCCCTTAGATTATATATTTATAGGAGTTTCACATGAAAAATTACTAGTGCCATGTGCCAGGTTATTTTGTAATTTTTCTTTTGCCCTGTGTGTGTGTGTGTGTGTGTGTGTGTGTGTGTGTGTGTGTGTGTGTGTTTTGTTAATCCTCACTGCATGATATTTTCCCATTGACATTTAGAGAGAGTGGAATGGAGGGAGGGAAAAAAGGGAGGGAGGGAGAGACATCGATGTGAGAGAGACACATCGATTGGTTGCCTCCCATTAGTGCCTCAAACAGGAGCCAGGGTTTGAACCTGCAACTCAGGTATGTGCCCTTGACAGTGAATCAAACCCAGGATCCTTTGGTGGTTGCTGGCCAATGCCACTGTAACTACTGACACAGACTGGCAAGGCTTGCCCCAGGATTTTGAGTGTTAACTTGTTAATACTTACTTCTTAGTGTTATTGAATGAAATGGGGGTTTTCTTTTCCCCACTGGTTGCTGGGGGTGGATTCTTTATGATATCTCAAGAAAAGTAATTTTCTGAGACTCACAGGAGAGAATGAGTGATTTTTATTGGTGTGGGATTACATCCCTGGGTTCCCAAAGTCCCATTTTCCTTTGTTGAGTAATAGAAGTATAGCTGGAGTTTCAGTAAAGCTAAAATTAAAGCCACTGTCCAGAGTTTCCTTTCCATGTTGTAGCACGGTCCAGTTCCAGCCCATTCGGCTGTTGTGTGTAGGGTTCGTATGACTATAGGCCATGTGGGCAAATGCAAGGGGTGCCTGAAAATCCGCAGTCACACAAGTTCCAAGAGCAGTAAGAGCACAAGAGAGTCAATTCTTTTGTTCAGGGGATTAAATATCCCAAATTTCCGTGGGCTTGCAGTGGCCATGCCCCTTTTGTCCAATGATCTTTGTCCCCAGGTGTGACTGACATCAAACACCTTCCCTATGTCACCCCAACATTAATGGCCATGTGTCTATCTCCCCTTTTTTGGAATCCTGGGGAGTGTAATATTGTAGCTTCCTGGCCAAGCTGCCCAAGTAACATGCCTATAATACCTGGCCTTCACTTTGATGCTTTCCTGTAATTAATAACTAGTTCATTACCACAGTATCATTAGCAGTGAGAGACTATAGTGACTCTTCTATGCCTCTGACATAGAGACGGGCTTCAGCAAGAATACACAGCTTGCCTGCGTGATTCTTTTGCCTCCTGCCTTTAAAATGCAAACTGGCTCCAGAGAAGTTCTTGTTGCTATATGGCCATTGTCTTTCCCTGAGAAACAAAAGGGATTCCAAGCAGACATGGCCATCAACTTTAAAATGCATATTTTTCTGATGACTTCTGAGATTGATTGCCATAATCCTTTCTGCTTCCTAAAACAATCAATATTGTAGGAGGCTCATTGCATTTGGCTGAATTGTACCCACATTTTAATAGGTTTTTCAGGGTTATCTACCATAGCTGTTTTCTAATTTTTCTAAAAATGAAAGTTACATATCTTTTATTCAACTTTGTTATTATTTTTACACTATAGGCCTGGTGCATGAAATTCGTGCACTGGGGGGCGGGGTGTCCCTCAGCCCAGCCTGCACCCTTTCCAATATGGGACCCCTCAGGGGATGTCCGACTGCCAGTAGAGGCCCAATCCCTAAACTGATATCCCCCTCACAATCCAGGACTGCTGGCTCCTAACCACTCACCTGCCTATCTGCCTGATTGTCGCTAACCATTTCTGACTGCCAGCCTGATCACCCCCTAACCGCTCCCCTGGCAGCCTGATTGACACCTAATTGCTCCCCTGCTGGCCCACTTGCCCCCAACTGCCCTCCCCTGCTGGCCTGGTCACCCCCAACTGCCCCCCCTGCTGGCCTGGTTGCTCCCAACTGCCCTTCCCTATAGGCCTGGTCTTCCCCAACTGCTCTCCCCTGCTGGCCTTCTTGAGAGGACATGGGGGTGGCCATCTTGTGATGACACGAGGGCATGAGGGTCAATTTGCATATTACCTCTTTATTATATAGGATTATTTCTGAGAAAAAGAGAAAGAAATGCTCTCTTTGTTCCTCAGATCATAGTTTGTCTAGCTTCTTGAGTTGAAATTTATCTCATTTAATCTACACCATTGTGATTCTTTTACCAAACACCTATATTTAATTGTTTTTATCTAAGTAATGCTTTAGCACTATGCTATAACATTGATATGTAGCAAAGTAATTTTATTTTTTAAATACATTTTTATTGATTTCAGAGAGGAAGGAAGAGGAGAGAGAGAGATAGAAACATCAATGATGAGAGAGAATCATTGATTGGCTGCCTCTTGCAAACCCCACACTGGGGATCCAGCCTGCAACCAGGCCATGTGCCCTGACTGGGAATAGAACCGTGACTCTTGGTTCTTAGGTCAACACTCAACCACTGAGCCAAGCTGGCTGGGCACAAAGTAATTTTAAACCAGTTCTACATAGTATATTAGTTTACTGTTTGCTATAGTAATAAGTTGCCACAAATGGCTTAAAATAATAGAAATTTATTTTCTTACACATCTGGATGTCAAAAATCTCAGCAGGAAAGATCAAGGTGTCTGCAAAACTTTATTCCCATTTGGAGGCTGTGGTGGAGAATTCGTTTCCTTGCTTTTTCTGGCTTGTAGAAGCTACCCATATTTTTTTGCTTTTCCCCTTTCATTTCATTGCCCTTCCCTCATTTCTAAGCTAGCAAAATAGCATCTCTCTGATTCTGTTTCCATTGTTACATCTCTTCCACTGATTCTGGCTCCTTCTTTGCTAACCTTTCCCATTACCAAGGAGCCTTATAATTACATTGGGGTCATCTATGTAATCCAGGATAATCCTATTTTAAGGTCAACTGTTTAACATGTTTAATTCCATCCACCACTTTAATTTCCCTGTGCCATGTAACCCAAACTAGTCACAAGTTCTGAGCTTTAAGACCTAGGCATCCTAGGGAGAGGGGCACATTATTCTGCCTATAATAATAGTTTCTTGTTTTAGTGGGAGTTTACATATCATGAACATCTTTAGGCATGTACTTTCTGTTGTAAGCATATAGTGTTTACTTTTAATTATTTCTATTTTAATTAAATATTTGTTAATATATCCATTTTAAATTAGAATGTGGTTGATATTTATAGTAATGTCTTGCTGTCTTGAAAGTAATATACATTTTCTATATAAGGAGTACATTATTTTCTATATATCTATAAAATCAAAAGCCTTTATTTTGTTGCTTAAATCCTCTACTTTTTAAATTAAATATTTACCTTTTTACCTCATAAATACTTTAATACTGAAAGGAGTTTTTAGGGTTAAAATAGGCAGGTTTAGTGAGTTTTAACCCTTTGCACTTGCTTGCTTTTTTCTCTAGCTGCTACCGATGCTAACCGTGTCAAGTCACACTCGACATCCGAGTGCAAAAGGTTAAAAATAAAGAGGGTCCATGGGGGAGGACTGCAAAGCTGGGGGGCTGGGAGATGCCAAAAGGCATACATTCACAGAGAGAAAAAAGGGATGCCACAGGATAAGGGGAGAGGAAGATACCCATTCACAGAAGACAGGGGAAAGGTCAGGGAGTAGAGACACAAAAGGGAGAAAGAGGAAAAAAGATTTTCACAGGGGATAAAGAATTGTGCTATAGGAGGGGAAGAAAAAGAGGGGGGCCCCATGTAGGGTTTGAGCTTTGAAGTTGCTATAGTGACCAATAAGAAGGGAATATCAAAAGACAAAGAACTGCAGCCTTTATAAACCTTAGAAAGAGGGGCTTAGTGGGCTACCCCATTGGGACTCCCTCCCCAAATGGGAGTTGGTGCTTGTTTTCCAATAAATTTCCACCTTTCCATATACCACCTTTTGTCTGTGGCTTCATTCTTCGAATCCACATAGACAACAACCCGGAAAAAGAAATCACCTTTGCATCCTGCCCAGAGGAAAACCACGCATTTCAGTTTGGTTTCCACATTTCAATACCATTGAACATCACCTCTTCCATCCATTTAGTTGCATCTAGTCTTATTATTATATTCCTTACATAAATATTATATATTTAATATTAAATTCAAATTATTGCTAATTGAATGTATATTAATTACTTGCTCAAAATGTGTGTCAGAGATTGCTGGTTGTCCCAGAGATTCAGTCTCTCTTTTCTACAGTAATAGCACACATACAAATGTAGCTGTGCACATGGTCAGCTGGGATATAGACTGTATATTGTGGCCTCCTAGTCTAGAGTTATTTGTGATCTTATGAGTACTATCTAGCTAATAGAATAAGAAAAGGGAAAGGGGGAAATGCCCCCTCCTTTTTCTCTTCGTCTTACTACTTGGAAAATTGATATGATTTCTGGGAAACCATTTTTGTGTGATAAAAATGAGAACCATATACTTCTCCAAGAGACTGACAACACTAGAAGTATTCTGGTTCTCCATTGTGGGACGTTAGCTAACCTACTTCATAACACTGCTGCCTAAGGACCCATTCTGTGCAGCCAAGCAGCCTTGAACTGATACCAACCCTTCCCATAAGCACATGCTCTAGATAACAGCTGGCAAAGTCACAAATAAATATAAGCTCCTGGTATGATGCCCTCAAGGCCTTTGGGATAAGCATTCTCCCCCTACAACTAGGGCAGTCCTGTGTGCCCCTTAGATAGACCCCCTGGAAACTTACTGAAACCCTACTCTTTTGGGTTTGAATTGACCAATACACTCTTAGCCTGGGAACTGCAAAGCATTGCACCCTGGACTCTGAAAAAGGCCTGTGCCCCAGGGCTTGCCCTCCTCTCTCCTCCAGCACCCTGACTTGACCTCCTCCTGCTGTGGCCCCTTGAGGGGTATATACCTCCTTCAAGACCTCCATAAACTTATAAACTTTTCTATCTCATTTTCCCTAGAGGTCTTTTTTGTTTGCTTGTTTTTGCTTGTTTGTTTGTTTAGCCCTGGTTTTTATCTGACATTCAGGGGTTCTACTTAACAAATGTTAATTCAACAGTCACAACACCCAGCAACTATGCACAAACTGTTATGCTAAACTTATCTTCCTCAGGTTGTGTTACAGAGATCCAGCAAGTTATATAAGGCCATTCTTAAGCTCATACTGGCAACAGAGATAATGGTGTCAAAAAATCAGGAGAAAGCTTTCTTTATCTATCCTTCACAGAATTGTGTCCATATCCTTCTACAGAGCCAGAATTAGGATTAGGAAAGGATACTGAGGCACTCTCTTTGGATGCAAAATTTAAGGTGATACCAAAAACTCAGTAATCAAGATAAATAATATCAAACACAATATTAAAAAAATCAAAATTAGTGCAAAATTTCATAATTAACAACTATAAAATGAAATATGCAAAAATGTTAAATAAGGATGGAGTGATTGTTTTATTATCTCAAATTATTTTATATTGGGAACATTTTTCCAATAATCTCATACCCCTGGATTTATGAGATTGCAGTGACTAGAAAATGGATTGAATAACATGGGGCTTTGTACATAATTAGGTTTTCTGATTGGTCAGCAGTTTTAATTCACTTTTTTCTCTTGATCAGAATATAGGAGGACATTTTGATAAGTGTGTTTCAGAGCACAAATTTTTCCTTTTGCCTCAGGCTCTAAAATGACTTGGCCTGGCCCTGTCCTCCTGTCCCGTCCCCAAGCTTGAGGGCACCCCGTGCTTTGCAATGTGTTTGCTTTTTGGCCCTTTTACACAAATGAGAAGAACCTCCTCTCACCTCTTGTGCCCTGCCCTGCATCTTCCTCACTAAATTCCTGCAAGCCCATACCTCCTTCTGCAGTGAAAGTGAAGCAGCAGCGGCTTCAGCACTGATCACCGTGGTGTGTTCCAATTTCCTTGTCTAAAAGTGTTATCTCGCTCCTTTGGAGCCCATATCCGTCATTTAATTATCTGTTTTTGTATACTTTATGAGCCACTAATATGTGTTTGAAAGAGAAGAGGTGCATGAAGTGTCATATTTTTTAAAATGATGAAACTGAAGTCTAGAGCGATAGTGGCTTTTGTAATGAAAATGCCAGCAATGATACATTATGTCCCATATTTTACTCCTAATGCATGCTTTTACTTAAGGCTTCCACTTAAAGGAATAACAGAATTACTAAAAACTAATCAGAAATTACTAAGAAATTAGATAAGTGCACATGAATCTAGGATGATTTGTTACATTCCCGACTGTCCTTCTATTACCAAGAATTGAATACTTTTGCAAGGTTGTTTTGCCCCTTGTGGTAGTTGATCTAATTTTACAAACCCATAAAGGAAAATGTTATTTATTAGTTGTACATTTCTTTCTACTTTATTCCTACATTGTGATTCTTTCAGTGCAACCACACTGGCATAACATTTCTATTATAAGAAAGTATGCATTTCTCTGTTATTTTGTTCAGTTTGTCAAAAAGACTGAAAATATCTTCTTCCATTTCAAAAAGCTTCCTTAGGTTGCAAAAGCTGAAAATGCCAGTGGTTATCTTAGATAAGCCTTAAATTAATATTTAACAGCTCATTAGAAGCAACATAGTTTGAAACATATAGCCTGCATATTTTTGAAAATATTTTAATATAAGTTTATGGGAAATCTATTTGCTTTTATGATTTTTTAACCTTGGAAAAATGATAGTCTGAAGAAACAAGACAATTTGTAAGTAAAATACATAGTCTAACACTATTATCATTTTTTCCATTTTGTAAGTGAAGCTTGTTGGTGCTTAAGAGTAAGAATGGCTATTTCCTACAGAGAAAACTGATACAAAGTTACTGAAAGCTTAATAGAAACAGAATAAAATATACTTAACATTGTTAATGTTCATTTTTCCTATCATATTATGACAACTGTGATTCTTCAAAACACTTCACCATGGATTATGACATTGTGTGCTTTTAGGTTAAGCTATAACCCAAATGCATTCAGCATTTCAAGAAATATATATACATATATACATATATACATATATATCTAAATCTTTATTGTTGAGTTTATTACAGATGTCCCTCTTGTTTCACCCCATTGCCCCCCTCAACCCAGTTCCAGCCCCACCACAGGCCTTTGCCACCCTATACATAATGCATATCTAATCTAATAATAGACAAATATGCAAATTGACCACACCTTCGCCACACCTAAGCCACGCCCACCAGCCAAGCCATGCCCACCAACCAATCAGGACGAGTATGCAAATTACCCCAACAAAGATGGTGGCTAATTTGCATATCAAGACAGCATCGAAAGGGGGGGAGGGGAGGAGAAGGGAGGAGCGAAGTCAGGGCCAGGGGCGAACAGAAACGCAGGCGGGCTGGAGGAGAAGGCGGGGCAGGCGACAAGGGCGGGGCGGAGGCGGGGCCAGGGGCGAAGGGAAATGCAGGGGGGCTGGAGGAGAAGGTGAGGCGGGGGACAAGGGCGGAACGGAGGCGGGGTAGAGTGCAGCAGGAAATCCTATTGCAGGATTTTTCCTGCAACGGGAAAGCTAGTCCTATCTAATAAAAGAGTAATATTCAAAGTAACCACAAACCACGCCCACCAGCCAGTCAGGAGTGAGTATGCAAATTAACCCAACCAAGATGGCTGCAGCCACGGAGCGAGCAGGAGGCTTGGGTTTCCCCGGCAATGGAGGAAGCCAAGCTTTCCACACACCCTGGCCTGCCTTGGCTTCTGCTCAAGGCTACTAAGTTTCAATTATAGAAGATAAATAAATCCCAGATACCAGGGCCTCCACCTGGGTCGCCAGGGGGCATGGCCAGCCTGCAAACCACCACAGGCCTCTTGCCCAGACCGCCCCATGCCCCAAGGGAACCCCCACCCTGATCAGGGACACCCTTCAGGGCAAACCAGCTGGCCCCCACCCATGCACCAGGCCTCTATCCTATCTAATAAAAGAGTGATATGCAAATTGACTGTCACTCCAACACACAAGATGGCTTCCCCCATGTGGTCAAAGATGGCTGCCCCCATGTGGACACAAGATGGCCACCACAAGATGACCAGCAGGGGAGGGTAGTTGGGAGGGACCAGACCTGCAAGGGAGGGCAGTTCGGGGTGATCAAGCCTGCAGGGGAGGGCAGTTAGGGGTGACCAGGCTGGCAGAGAAGGGAAGTTGGAGGGGACCCAGGCCTGCAGGAAAGGGCAGTTGGGGGGTCACCCAGGCCTGCAGAGGAGAGCAGTTGGGGGGGACCAGGCCTGTAGGGGAGGGCAGTTAGGGGCAATCAGGCTGGCAGGGCAGCAGTTAGACATCAATCAGGCTTGCAGGGGAGTGATTAGGGGGTGATCAGGCTGGTAGGCAGAAGCGGTTAGGGGCAATCAGGAAGGCAGGCAGGTGAGCAGTTGGGAGCCAGCAGCCCTAGATTATGAGAGGGATGTCCCACTGCCCTGGTAGGATCGGGCCTAAACGGGCAGTCGGACATCCCTCGAGGGGTCCCAGATTGGAGAGGGTGCAGGCTGGGCTGAGGGACACACCCCTCCGTGCACAAATTTCGTGCACCGGGCCCCTAGTATGCATATAAGATCTTTGTTTAATCTCTTCCCACCCCCAACCCCCTTCCCTCTAAGAATCATCAGTCTGTTCCAATTCCATGCCTCTGATTTTATTTTATTCAACAGTTTATTATGTTCATTAAATTTCTTCTTTGTTTATTTTGATTTTTAGATTCAATTGTTGATCAGTATGCATTTGTTGCCATTTTGTTGTTCATATTTTTTATCTTTTTCTTTTTCTTCTTAAAGAATACCCTTCAACATTCCATATAATACTGGTTTGCTGGTGATGAACTCCAAACCTTTAGCTTTTTCTTGTCTGTGAAGCTCTTTATCTGGCCTTCAATTCTAAATGTAAGCTTTGCTGGGTAGAGTAATCTTGCTTGTAGGTCCTTACTGTTCATCACTTTGAATATTTCTTGCCACTCCCTTCTGGCCTGCGTAGTTTCTGTTGAGAAATCAGCTGGAAGTCATATGGGCATTCCTTTGTAGGCAACTAATTGCTTTTCTCTTACTGTTTTAAGATTCTCTCTTTGTCTTCAGCCCTTGGCATTTTAATTATGATGTGTCTTGGTGTGGTCCTCTTTGGGTTTCGCTTGTTTTGGACTCTCTGTGATTCCTGAACTTGTATGTCTATTTCTTTCACCAGGTAGAGGAAGTTTTCTGTCATTATTTCTTCAAATAGGTTTTCAATATCTTGCTCTATCTCTTATTCTGGAACCCCCATGATGTGAATGTTGGTACGCTTGAAGTTGTCCCAGAGGTTCTTTACACCAAGCATGTCAAACTTGTGGCCAGTGGGCCACATGCGTTGTTTAAGTAAATGAGGCATGCAGCCCACAGGTTGTGAGTTTGACATGCTTGCTTTACACTATCTTCATATTTTTGGATTCTTTTTTCTCTTCTGATTGGGTATTTTTTGCTCCCTCATATTTCAAATCATTGATTTGATTCTTGGAATTCTCCACTCTACCATTGAATCTCTATATATTATTCTTTATTTCAGTCAGTGTATGTTTAATTTCTGACTGGTCCTTTTCCATTTTTTGGCATTCTCACTAAGATCATTGAAAGCCTCACTAATTCCCTTGGTGCTCTGGTTGCCAACTGGTGGTCCATAGAGGTCCAAAAGGTTAGTGACCACTGGTTTAAGAAAAGCTTTGGAGCAGCGGTCACCAACTGGTGCTCCGTGGACCACTGATGGTCCGTGAGGTCCAAAAGGTTGGTTACTGCTGCCTTGGAGGTTTCTAGAAGATTCTTGAGTAATCTTATAACTGGTTTTGAACTCTACATCCAGTAGTTTGCTTTTTTCCATTGATTTCATTTGTGACATGTTTCTTTGTCTCCACATTTTGGCTGCTTCCCTGTGTTTGTTTCCATGTATTGGTTAGATCTGCTATGTCTCCTTGAGTTGATAGAGTGGCCTTGTGTAGTAGGTGTCCTGTAGGGCCCAGGGGCTCAGCCTCCCCAGTCACCTGAGCTGAGAACTCTAGGTGCACCCCTTTGTGGGCTGTGTGCACAGTCTTGTAGTTGAGCCTTGATTGCTGTTGGTGTCACTGGGAGGAATTGACTTCCAGGCCAATTGGCTGTCAGGACCAGCTGCACTACAGTAGGAGAGCTGCTATGCAGGAGACACCCCTATGGAGTAGGACTTCCTTCAGTGGGGCTTTGGTGCTCACTGAGTCAGCCCCTTGTGTTGCTTATGGCTGTGTAGAGGTGTAATCTGGTATGGTCTGACACTGACCACAGGGTACACTTGCTCTTGAGTCTCCAGGGAGGTGCAAAGTCAGTCACTACCTAGGGCCACCCAACAGGAGCTCCAGAGAGATCTGCAGATTTCTCCTCTTTGTATCAAGTTTGGAAGTCCCCAGACAGGCCCAGCTATGAAGCAAAGCAGGCTGGTGTTGGTGCCGGGTCTTGGGCCTTTTATTGATAGGTTTGGGTCTCCCTGACCCAGCTGTAGCTTGTATGAGAGGTTTTAGCCTGAGCAAGGACAGGCCGTTCATATGCAAAAGCTGCTTCAGGCAGCCTGGGTGGGGTTGTAAACTGGATGATGCGGAATCTTAGGGAACCACCAGGGGGGAGCAAATAGAAATGGCTGCCAGTCAGCCCTGTAACCAGGGAGGTCCCAGCATAGGAACAATGATCCCCAGAAGCACCTCCATCTGGGAGAAAGCCACCCCCAAGTTCCTTCCCCAAGGCCAGACAAATGTGTCCCCCAGAGCCTTGCCCTGATGCTGGAGCTCAGAGGAAGTAGGACCTTGTAAGTTCAGATTGGGGTGCTGACCTTTTAAGAGGAACAGCTGGGTCTCCAGCAGTCTCTATGTCACTGAGCCCCAATCTGCACTAGTTTTTACAGCCTGTAGTTTTGGGGACTTCTTTTCTCAGCTTTAGGACCCTGGGTTGGGCTTCTGGTGTGGGGCTGGGACCCCTTGCTCTTCACAGGCAACCTCCGAAGAGAGGTTCTCTCTCCCAATTAAAAAAGCAGCATACGTGGGTGTGAGACCAGCCCGTTCCTTGCCTCCACATCTACCAGTTTCAGTGTGCTTTCTTTTTTATTTCTCAAGTTGTAGGACTTCTATTCAGCCAGCTTTCTGGCAGCTCTGGATGATGGTTGTCCTGTATTTTAGTTGTAATTTTGATGTGGTTGTGGGAGGTCGCAAATACAGGTGTTTATGCCTCCATCTTGGTCCCGCCTCAAGAATATATTTTTTATCCACTCCTCTTTGATGGGCACTGGGCTGTTTCTAGATCTTAGCTATTGTAAATTGTGCTTCTATGAACATAGGAGTGTATATATTCTTTCTCATTGGTGTTTCGGGATTCTTAGGATATATTCCAAAAGATGGGTTGCTGGGTTAAAAAGAAATTCCACTTTTAATTTTTTGAAGACACTCAAAAAAGTTGTGGTACATTTACACAAGGGAATACTATGTGTCTGACAGCTTTTGTGACAGCTTGGATGGACCTAGAGATTATTAGGCTAAGTCCGTAGTCGGCAAACTGCGGCTCGCGAGCCACATGCAGCTCTTTGGCCTTTTGATTGTGGCTCTTCCACAAAATACCACGGCCTGGGTGAGTCTATTTTGAAGAAGTAGCGTTAGAAAGTTTAAGTTTAAAAAATTTGGCTCTCCAAAGAAATTTCAATCGTTGTACTGTTGATATTTGGCTCAGTTGACTAATGAGTTTGCCGACCACTAGGCTTAGTGAAATAAACTAGACAGGGAAACACTAATGCCATATGATTTCACTTATAATTGGAATCTAATGAACAAAATAAACTGATGAACAAAATAGAACCAGAGCTATGGGTACATGGAAAAGACTGACAGCTATCAGAGGGGAGGGGAGTTGGAGAATTGGATGAAAGGTGAAGAGATTAGTCACAGAACATACCTTTGATAAGCATTTTGAATATTACCAATGAGCTCTCAGTGTTAGGGTTAGTAAAATGCAGATTGGGGAAATTATTTTAGAGATAGGTACTCTTTGGCTGAACAGACCATACCACAGCAAGACCTATCACTACTACCCTTATAGCTGAAGCTCTAGGATAAACCTGTAAATGGCCCTTATCAGCCTTGAACCCAGGAATTCCAGGTGTTGGATTCTTGTTAGGAGACTAGTGGAACTCTGACTTTGAATTTTGGTATGTTTTCTTCTCTAAGTATTTGAGAAGACAGAGAGCTAGGACTTGGCTTGAAATTAGTGAATAGGTTGATGAAATATTTTAGTAATTGCCTGCTAGCAAGTGTTCAGCTACTTAAATGTATGATAATTGCCTGAATAGTCTGAGGCTCACTTAAACTGTAAATTGTAAATATTTTGGGAGAAAAAAAGATATTCTAAGGTTTGCAAACATTTTCTGTGGCTACAATTAACAAGAAAAAAATTAAGTTGTGCAAGATCAAATTGGCTTAAGTTACTCCACTACATACTAACATTCATTTATTTCACAAACCTTAACTATTTATTTATTATATGTATGAAAGCTAAGAAAAGATTGAGTTAGGTATACCTAACCAATATTTATTAAAATAAGTTAAAACGTTATCAATGTTTATCATAAAAGCAGGTGTATTCTATTTATATTCAGGTATATATAAATGTGTACTATTTTAGTATCTGTTTAATAAAAAATAAAAACAAATATCATTAATGATAATACAGATAAAACTTTGAATCCTATATTATGGGCTTTATGGTAATAAATAGCTTTTAATGATGTTTGATTTTTCATGGCTAACCATGAAATTGTAAACAATTGATAACAAGTAAAACTGACCTTTCAGAAAAAAACTGAGAAAGCTTTTGATATGTTAAAAATGAAATTTAGAAATTAAAAACCTTGATTCACTTATCATAGTTCTTACTTGAGTCTTATTTGAATGTACAGTATGTAATTCTGTAATTCTTGCAATTTGATTTGATCTACTATCCTCTTCTTGAACCTCATTACTCAAGAGCTTATCAACTTGACATATAATTATTACCCTAATCTAACTGGTAAGTGCAAAATCTTTGTTCAGTGTCCTGCATTTAATGAACACTTAGAAAAAATCTTGTGCATCTTATTAAAAATCAAATGTTGATCCCATTATAAAATTTTAGCCTTTTCTACAATATCTAAGTACATCCTTAGTTTATATTTCTATATGTTCCTTCTACTGCTTTTTATGTTATAAAGAATATTAGAAAAATTTATCAAAGGGCTTATTGTAACAATGTCTTCATAAACATAATTTCAATGAAATCTCCTCAATTTAAAAATAAGTTTATTCTTATATTCAATGATTAGTTAAAATCAAGGTATTTTCTAGACATGTACTCAGTGAAAGAGACAAAAAGAAGATTGGCAACAAGGCTGAAATCAGTCTCTGCCTTCCCAAATTCTTCTTGTTGCATATGTAAAGTTAACTTAATCTATTTGAGATGTTCGTTTTCTGGAAATGGCTATACTTGCAAGTTTTAAATTATGTAATGCATTTATTTGAAGCATTAAGGACAGTGTTTGGCATAGAGTAGAACCCTTGGTATCCGTTATCTGTTTTTTATAGTCATTTTACTGTTACATCAAAACCACTTCCTCTGTATGTATTTATTTATATTTATCCCTGAGTGAAAGATAACAGGAGGCTACAATTAGAGAAGATTGACTTTGATAATATTCAAACATTATTATTTTTATTGAGATAATATTATTTTTATTGAAGTGTAATTTACATAACTCTGAATCACACTTTTAGTATACAATTAGGAGTTTTGACAAAGTCACACACTTGTGTACCACCGCAACCAAGTTATAGAACTGCTGACTCATACCCAGAAATTCCTTATTTCCCTTTGTAATCAAAACTTCCCCATCCAATTGCAGCCCCTGAAAACACCTGTAGTCAGTTTCAGTAGTTTTGACTTGGTCAAGAGGCCACATAAATAAAAATGTACACTAGGTAGTCTTCTGAATGTTTATCTTTCTTAGCAAAATAAATTTGAAATTAATCTATGCTGTGGATTAATTTATATAAAATAGTATTCCATTGTATGCCTTTCAGTTGTTTCTGGTCATTAATAATTATAAATGTATATATTTGTAATTGGGTGAACATGAATTTCAATAAGCAAGATAGCTGATTGGGAGAAAGCAAGAAAAGGGTCATTTCATTTTGTCTTTTCATTGTCTTTGGTATGTAAAAAATTCTGAGACTTTTTTAATAAGTTACTTACATGCTAAGAGAGAGAATAGGCTTAAAATCAAGGCATTACAATCGAGCTTCCTTTTTTTTTTTTTTTTAAGAGAAAAAGAGTGGAAAGGAGGGAGGCAGAGAGAGCCACATGCTGACCAGGGCCTGGGATCCACCTACATGCCCTTGACCAAGAATTGAACCAGAAACCCTTTGATGGGCAGGCCAATGCTCTAACACTGAGCAATACTGTCCAGGGCAAGTCTCCATTTCTTTTTACTCAAATATTTAAAGAACAAAAGAATCAGAAATAGTTGAATATATGTCAAACTGTGAATCAAATGGAATAAAAAGAACCAACTTATCTTTCTGCACAATAATTAATAACTACTGACTTCAGTAATAAACATATGTTGAACATATCTCAAACCATCACTTTTGAAGATCATTGCATGTCATTTTTCAAAGTTATTTTTAGCCTTATACATAAAATGTTTACATATAACAGACACAACCTATATCACTGTAATAAACATCAATATTTATAGTCATAATATGAACATAAATGTTCATATCCATCAAATAACATATAATTCGATATCTATGTGATGATATAATTTCATTTATATGTGGAATCCAATGAACAAAATGAACTAACAAGCAAAATACAGATAGACTCAGAGAGCAGGCCGATAGTTGGGTGGGAGGTGTGTGTTCAGGGGCAGGATGAAGGGATAGAGCACAAAAGAAAAAAAAGAGAAATAAACTCATGGACACAAGACAACAGTGTGGTGATTGCAGAGGGGGTGAGGCAGGAGGGTATAGTGAGGGATAAATGGTTATGGACAGAGACTTGACTTGGGGTTGTATGTAAACAATACAGTGTACAGATGATGTGTTTTGGAGCTGTGCACCTGAACCCTATATAATTTTTTTAGCCAGTGTCAACTCAATAAATTCAATACAAAATAAAAAAGATATCTATGTGAATTTTGTATCTATTCCCTTCTATTATTAGACATTCTGAATAGACAAGTACTTATCCTATATAATAAAAGAGAAACATGTAAATTGAACGTACCTCAGCTACGTTCACCAGCCAATCAGGACTGAGTATGCAAATTAACCCGACAAAGATGGTGGCTAATTTGCATATGCAGGCGCTGAGCAGCCTGGGTCCCAGGAACATCCTCAGGACCCAGGCCTCTCCTAGCCTGTTGGCCCACACTTAGGCCCTGAGCGGCAGGGGTCCCAGAATGCCCCCCTGGCCACTCCGGGTCAGTGCGCCGGCACCAAGCAGCAGTCCGGGTCCATGCCCCCAGCCCAGCGTCCATGACGCAGGGCTGGCTGCCGGCCTCGGGGGCATGCGGAGACCCTGGCAGCTGCTGCCACATGCAGCCCAGGGATCCCCACAGCCTCCCCAGTCCTGTGCTCATGATGTGGGGCTGGCTGCCGGCCCCAGGGGGTGTGGAGCCCGGTGCCCAAGATGCGGGGCTGGCTGCGGGCCTTGGAAGCGTGCCCCCACTCCCGGGTGGCAGGGACACGCCCCTAGCCCAGTGGACACAAGGCAGGGGGTCCTCTGCCGCATGAGCTGCTGGAGGGCTAAGAAATGTCATATCCTGCCCTAGTCGGTTTGGCTCAGTGGATAGAGCCTCTGCCTGCTGACTGCAGGGTCCAGGTTTGATTCTGATCAAGGGCATGTACCTAGGTTGCAGGTTCCTCCTTGGCTGGGGCCCAGTTCAGGGCTCATTCAGGAGGCAACCAATCAAAGTGTCCCTCTCACATTGATGTTTCTCTCTGTCTCTCCCTCTCTCTTCCACATTCTCTAAAAATTAATGGAAACATATCCTCAGGTGAGGATAAAACAAAAAGAAAGAAATGTCATATCCTATGAAAGACACATCTTGAAAATGCCTAAAGAAAGTTGTCATTTTTTCATGGTGAATGGACTAGAGTCTGTGTTGATGAAAACACCTTGGCGTCTATGGTGGCTGGCAGGGGCTGCAGCAGCGGGGTAATGGGGCTGGCGCCTTCCCCTGATCAACCTGGTCGCCTCCCACAGAGGGAGGCCAGACTGCGGCTTAGGCCCGCTCATCAGTAGGACATCCCCTGAGGGCTCCCAGTCTGTGAGAGGGGCCAGGCTGGGGTGAGGGAACCCCGCTCCGTGCACAAATATCATGCATCAGGTCACTAGTCTATACTAATAAAAGGGTAATATGCTAATTCAGGCAAACGTCTTCCCGACGACCATCTGGATGTCCTTCCAGACAAAGCCGCAATGGCTGCCTAAGGTTCAGGCAAGCCACAAATGGCGGCTGCCACTTGGAGGGCTGGCCCGAGGCTCCCTCTGCCCATGGCTGGCCCGAGGCTCAGGCAGCCATTGTGGCCACCAGTTACAGCAGCAGTGGGGTGATGTGGGTGGCGCTTTACCCTGATTGGCCAGGTTGCCTCCGGCAGAGGGAGGCCAGACTGTGGCTTAGGCTGGGGGCCGAGGCAGAGGCGGTTAGGGGTGATCAGGCCAGCAGGGGGCCAGTTAGGGGCAATCAGGCTGGCAGGCAGGCAGAGGCAGTTAGGGGTGATCAGGCAGGCAGGCAGAGGGGTTAGGGAAAATCATGCAGGCAGGCAGGCAAGCAGTTAAGAGCCAGCTGTCCCAGATTGCGAGAGGGATGTCCGCCTGCCGGGTTAGGCCCAATCCAGTAAGACATCCCCTGAGGGGTCCCAGATTGGAGAGGGTGCAGCAGGTTGGGCTGAGGGACCCCTTTGCCCGTGCACAAATTTTGTGCACCAGGCTTCTAGTAAAATAATAAGTGGGACAGGCAATAATGCATAAAAATTCTTCTAGTTGTAAAATTAAGGGAATACAGTAATAATTATGCTACATTGTCATAGAAGAAATAGCTATCCATGAATAGTATCATATTTAGCCAGAGGTGTAGGAAATCAATGGAATTATAATATTAAATAGCTAAGACTTCCACTCTGATGAAAAACAGTTAAAAAATACTACCTTTGTTATAAAGCTTCAAATTCTATTAGATTTCTTCTGGCTCAGGTTTTATTATAGGAAAAAAATAATATGAACTGTAATATATTTTTTACTTTGGGAAATGAAAGAAGGCAGACTATGGCAGAGGGAATAAATGTGGCTTTCATATTTCTTCAGAGAAGCTATGCACTCTGAAAGTCTGTGATATAAAAGATTAGTTGATAAAGAACCTGACTTTCATTCAAAGGAAGTGAAACTCTTTCAGAAGTTTACAGCATTCCAAAAAAATATTTAATTTGATTTGAGGGTTGTTGTTTTTTGTTTTTTCATTTCTTTCCCCTGGTACACTTTACCACTTTTTGAATAACTCTAAGAGGTGAATTAAGGAATCGTTTTCTCTCTCTCTCTCTCTCTCTCTCTCTCTCTCTCTCTCTCTCTTTCTCTCTCTCTCTCTCTCTCTCTCTCTCTCTCTCTCTCTTTCTCTCTCTCTCTCTCTCTCTCTCTCTCTCTCTCTCTCTCTCTCTCTTTCTCTTTCCATTGATGAGATTATTATCTACAGCTTGACAAAGTCAGAAGAAGGGCACGAATATAACAGAGTGACTCTTCCTTCCAATAGGGAAATGGCTTTGGTCCCTGGCAGAGGGACCTCCCAGAATAGAGTGGTTGGCATTATGTTTTTACTTCCCCCACAAAATAGGCAATTGAAAGGCAGATTTAAAAATATGAAATAATCATAAAAGTTACTATTAGCTTAAAAACTGTTTTTAAATATTCTTTTCAAATTCTACATATCAAAGAGCTCTTAGTCTCATATTCCCAGAATATTTAGCAAACAAGAGAACATTTTGTCAAGAAAAGCTTTCCTCACTTACTTCTGATCAAGAAAAAGGAATGTTTTCAGATGAAATTCTAAAGAATCAGTAAGTGATAATTTGGAGTAAAGTTTCACTGGCCCCTTATTAGTCTCATCGGGAGGCATAGACTTAATTAGGAAGCAGTAGGTTTGGTTGGAATGCACAGGAAACTGTTCTTAATACTGTTTTAAAATACAGAAAAGGGGTGTATTAGCTCATTGCTAAAATTAATACATTTTAATAAATGTAACTTAGTAAAACTATTAATTTTACCAGAATCAGCAAATTTAACATTGTCAGCACTTAATGTCATCATAATTTAAATATTAGCAAAATTATAAACAAGTATTTTATTTGTTGTAAAAATGTATGTTTAACTTTAGTGCTGTACTTGAAACACATAGACCTTAGCCATTTGAAGAAAGAAGTAACTATATCATATCTACATGATAGTTAAAATTATTTTTAAATATAAACATTAAAAACCAGAGTTCTAATATTTTACAGTAGTTTCCCTTATCACCAGTTAATGAATCTATAATGTTCTCTAGATATATTTAAGTGTGTTGTAATTATTTTAGAAGCATATTTCCTTTATGAACATCATGTTTTGCTTCTTGCAGTATCCTTAAACTATAATTTGGACCACAACTGCCATCTATTTTGTAGTCTCTATTTTTTTTTTTTTTGTATACTCCATAAGACACATATGTTCAATATTGAGTTTATTTTCCCCATAAAACTCCATCCAAGAAACATTGGGGCAAAGGCACCTCAGTGCCAAGTCACTGGATGTTGATGGTTACCTCAGTCTGTGTACCCCAGTGATGATACTCGTGTCTCTGTCCTTGTCTCAAACCTAAGCCTACTTAAGCACTACATTTGCTGACATAGTTTCTCCTGAATTCTGGAGTTGTAGTAGATAATAGCTCTTTCCAGCTGATTTTTTCTAGACATGATAGCTGACTTAACCACTTGATAGTTAAAATGGCTTAGCTGCTTGGTCAGCTCTCTCCCCCAGGACTGATACAATTTGTTCTGGGTAGAGTTTTCATAACTACTAGTGACAACAGATGGCAACGTCAGAGGAAGGCTGCAGAGAAGATATTAGGAACTGAATCGACTAATGTTTAAGATTCTGCTTAATTCAGCTCAATTTTCACAAATTTGAGTAAAGCAAAAAATAAAAAGTAAATTGTCATTGATTTATGAAGGTGTATGTATAAGTGAAATTTCGACAATTAAGATTTTTGCACATGTGTCATTCTTTAAAAAGATAGATTAAAAATCATTCCAGCTATTAGAAACCTACATTCTTGAAAGCTTTAATTCAGATTTATACTGTGTTATTAATAGTATATCCATAATGCTATTTTAAAACATTATCTAGAGTTGTGTGTATGTAAAGATCTGTCAGTTAAAGTGGTACAAATAAACTAAAACCTAGTCCTAGCCGGTTTGGCTCAGTGTATAGAGCATCAGCCGGCGGACTGAAGGGTCCCCAGCTTGATTCTGGTCAAGGGCACATTCCAGGGTTGAGGGCTCCATCCCCAATAGGGGGTATGCAGGAGGCAGCCAATCAATAATTCCCTCTCATTATTAATGTTTCTATCTCTCTCTCCCTCTCCCTTCCTCTCTTAAATCAATAAAAATATATTTAATAAAAACTAAAATCTAGAGCATTTTTGTCATTTTGAAAGTTTATGTTTTTTCATAGTTTTAGTAAAATAAGTTGATCTGAAAATCAGATTATTTGAAATTCTGTTATAGAATATATTTAGGTAGAGTATAGACAACATAAGGCAATGGTTTTGTAAAATTTCTAAAGATATATTTTCAATGAAACAACTTCAATGTTTGACTTCTAGTTTGCTCTAACTGTAACTATAACTCTGAATATCTATAAATTCTGAATAATTACTTTATTTATTTTTAATTTATTTTCTTTTTATTTTCCCCCATTGTCCACCCCACCCCCTTACTCATGCCTTCACGCCCCTGGTGTCTGTGTCCATTGGTTAGGCTTATATGCATGCATACAAGTCCTTTGGTTGATCTCTCCTCCTTACCCCCACCCTCCCCTACCTTCCCTCTGAGGTTTGACAGTCTAATCAATGCTTCTCTGTCTCTGTATCTGTTTCTGTTCATCAGTTTATGTTGTTCATTACATTCCACAAATTAGTTAGATCATATGATATTTATCTTTCTCCAACTGACTTATTTCGCTTTTAGCATAATGCTCTCCAGTTCCATCCATGTTGTTGCAAATGGTAAGAATTCCTTTTTTTTTTTTAACGCAGTGAAGTATTTCATTGTGTAGATTTACCAACATTTATAGGGAACTCATACAACTTAACAAAAGGAAGATAAGCAACCCAATCAAAAAATGGGCAACGGACCTAAATAGATACTTTTTGAAAGAGGACATAAGGAAGGCCAAGAGACATATGAAAACATGCTCAAAGTCACTGATCATCTGAAAGATGCAAATCAAAACGACAATGAGGTACCTACCCTCTCATACCTGTCAGAATGGCTATTATCAACAAATCAACAAACGACAAGTGCTGGTGAGGATGAGGAGAAAAAGGAACCCTCTTGCACTGCTGGTGGGAATGCAGACTGGTGAAGCCACTGTGGAGAACAGTATGGAGCTTCCTCAAAAAACTAAAAATGGAACTGCCATTTGACCCAGTGATCCCACTTCTGGGAATATATCCCAAGAAACTAGAAACACCAATCAGAAAGGATATATGCACCCCTATGTTCACAGCAGCACAATTCACCATAGCTAAGATTTGGAAACAGCCTAAGTGCCCAGCAGCAGATGAGTGGATTGAAAACTGTGGTACATCTACACAATGGAATACTACACTATGGTAAAAAAGAAGAGAGTTGGTTGTTTTTAAAGGACTTTTGACGGGCTTTTTCTGGGCAGAGAATTCTCTGTGCAGGTCTGGAGGGGAGAGAGAGTGGAATGTGGTCTCAGCAAGTAAAGTGTGGTCTCAGCAAAAGGTTATGTCCATAGTGAAATAGCCTGAAAAGTCAGTTCCCAGGGGAGGGGTATCGATTCAGTTATTCAATCAGACCTAACACATATGGCTTCTAAAACCAAGAATGGATACATGTCTCCTAAATGTAAATCATATTCTCCCAATTCAGGCTTTAGAATTGGGATTCAAAGATGTTAGATTCTGCTGGTCAAAATTGAGAGGCTTGTGAACTTTGGAGGTATAGGATGGCCATCTTATGCCGTGCACCCCGAAAACAGAGAAAACCAGTTTGTAGAAAGAAAAGAATAAAGGAGGCATGTAAACAAATACGGGATGGGGCATGATGTCATAGAAAGAGGGAGGGACTGAGGAAGTATTTTTTATTTTTACAGGTTTCTGTTTCCTGGTTTTAATCTCTTCTGACTTCTTTTTCCCCCTTTGGATTCCATGGAATATCCCTAATTCCTTTTGATAAATTCTATTTTTCCGATTTTTTTCTGTTTAAGTTCATGTGTGTAGCTTTTTCACTTGCCATCAAAAGAGTCTTTTTTAAAACTCATGGCTGTCACTCAAATGGACAGCTGAGGCTGTTGTTTCTAGGAGGGCCATGTGTTAGGAAAGGCTCTAGAAAATGAATCACCTGGGGAGTTCTGTCTGCAGCTTGAAGGCAGGGACATTGCAGGCTGTGAGTTATGGGCACAGCTGAGGCTGAGATTCAGGGAGAGCAAATAAGTGGAAGCCAAAGGGAAATAAAGAGGGTTTCTAAAGTGGCCTCTTTGGCAGGGTTATTGCAAAGTCAGTGAAACAATATACATACAAGTGCTTTCTTCAGTGTGAAGGGCAAGATAGTTTCATGGTTTAGGACAAGGTTTCTACAGTCAAACTGTCTCAGTTTAGAACTTGGCTCTGCTGCTCTCTGGGTGGGTGACCTGGAATAAGTTAAATTCTCCTTGCCTCAATTTCTTTCATCTGTAAATTGGTAATGCTAAAGTTATTTTCTTCATAGGATTACTTTATAAATTAAGTGAGTTAGTGCAGATAAAATGTTTGGAACAGCTCTCCTGGACCTGGTAAGTGCTTTAGACCTATGGAAGTGTTTGCTGTTATTAGTGTTCATAGAGCTATATTGTGGGCCTTCACTGTCACACAGACATTGGAATGCCTGCTTTATAAATAGCTGACATTCTAGTCTATAATCTACAGAACACACCATCTGTGACATAAATTTTTCTTGAGCTAAAGTTTTATGGTATTAAAAACTCACAAAAGAAATAAAAAGAAATACAAAATTAGAAAAGAGATCACTGCTATAATGGCTAGTTGGTTTCAGCATTTTAAGCAAATTCTGTTCACTAAAAAAAGACTCTACAAATGGCATTTGCAAAGAAATGAAACATCCTATATAATAAAGAGTTAATATGCAAATAGTTGTCACACCCTTGTGCCCTCACCCCCCACCCCGGAGCCAGGGACAGGGGACCTGAGGCCAGGGCAGGGTACCGGAGGCTGCGCCCCCCAAATGGCAGGGCTTGATGGGGGACCTGAGGCTGCACCCCCTGCCCTGCAGGGCTTGACAGGGGTGGGGCCAACTGAGTCTGGGTCTTGCACAATTTCGAGGTGTGCGTAGGTGGATGGGGACTTGACTCTGGGTGCCGCAGCATGCCCCAGACTCTGACAGAAGGGAGATTTTCATATACATTTTACTAATTTTCTTTCATCTCTGACACTTCTATTACAGAGAAAGGGCAAATAGCAATATTAAAATATTTCCTCTAATTAATTCCCTTTAATGTGCACGAATTTTGTGCACTGGGCCCCTAGTCTATACTTATAAAAGGTAGTATGCTAATTAGACTGGATGTCTTCCAGACGACCTTCCAGACATCCTTTCTGACAAAGCTGGGCCTGGGCAAAGCCACCCGTCTGCGGTCCCAGGCGCCAACGCCTGCGGCCTGGGAGATGGAGAAAAGCCTGCTGCCGAGAAATGGAGAAAAGCCACCCACCCTGCAGCCCCGGGTGCCAGCACTTGTAGCCCTGGAGATGGAGAAAAGCCACCAGCCCTGAAGTCCTGGGAGCCAGAGGCTGGCTCGGGTGAAGCTGCCCGTCCACGGTTCCCTGTGGCTACAGCCTGCCCGAGTGAAACAAGCCCAGGTCCTGGGTGCCTGTGGCCAGCCAGAGGGAGGGAATCCTGGGTCCCGGATATAGGACCGAGGCAGAGGCAGTTAGGGGCAATCAGACAGGCAGGCAGGTGAGCAGTTAGCAGCCAGTAGTCCCAGATTGCTAGAGGCATGTCCGACTGCCGGTTTAGGCCTGATCCCTGTGGACATCCCCAAAGGGGTCCTGGATTGGAGAGGGTGCAGGCCGGGCTGAGAGTCCCTCCCCCCCCCCATGCACAAATTTCATGCACCGGGCCTCTAGTAATCCAGATATAATACATCATTAAAAAACAGTGGGATGCAAACCTAATAATACCATTTAAAATGATCCTATCTAATAAAAGAGCAATATGCAAATTGACCATCACTCCAACACACAAGATGGCTGCCCCCACGTGGTCAAAGATGGCTGCCCCCAGGTGGACACAAGATGGCCACCACAAGATGGCCAGCAGGGGAGGGCAGTTGGGAGGGACCAGGCCTGCAAGGGAGGGAAGTTGGGGGTGACGGGGCCTGCAGGGAAGGGCAGTTGGGGGGGACCAGGCCTGGGAGGGCAGTTAGGGGTGACCAGGCCTGCAGGGGAGGGCAGTTAGGGGCAATCAGGCTAGCACGGGAGCAGTTAGGCATCAATCAGGCTGGCAGGGGAGTGGTTAGGGGGTGATCAGGCTGGCAGTCAGAAGCGGTTAGGGGCAATCAGGAAGGTAGGCAGGCGAGCAGTTGGGAACCAGCAGTCCTGAATTGTGAGAGGGATGTCCGACTGCCCGTTTAGGCCTGATCCTACTGGGATCGGGCCTAAATGGGCAGTCGGACATCCCTTGAGGGGTCCCAGATTGGAGAGCGTGCAGGCTGGGCTGAGGGATACCCCCCCCCCGTGCACAAATTTCATGCATCAGGCCTCTAGTAGGTATATAATTGATTTATTTTAATACAAATTTGGTTGAACTACTCACTTCACACAGACATAATCAATAACAATTAGTAAATATTATAGCAAATAGTAATAGAGTTAGTGTACAGAAGCTTTAGGTGCTTGACTTGGCACACAGTTACTCCTTCAAATAATAATACTAACAAACACAGCCTCCTGCTTAAAATAAAATAACCAATTATAGTTTATTCCCTGAATGTGTTTTATAATTATCAAAGATGGTAACTCACACATTGAGAAATGTAAAGGTAGAAAATAGAATGATTCTTACAAAAATACTAGTGGCCTTGTGCACAAATTTGTGCACATTGAAAGGAAATTGATTAGAAGAAATATTTTAATATCACTATTCACCCTTTCTCTATAATAGAAATGTCAACCACATTAAAAATCAACAATGACAGATCGATACACATGTGTGCGATTAGCGCCAGCAAGAGCTTTATATGTATCGTGCATGTGCAAGTCAACTTAGCCTTTTATATACAGTAGGTCCTCAGGTTACGTCAGAGATCCATTCCTATGGCGTGATTTTCACTATAAGTCGGAACCCACCTACATAAACATCTACGTCACTAACATGGAGCACATACACAGCAGTAATGAAGTGAAACAGTAAAAAAAAATGTAAAAGAAAGATAACAATTCCTGACCTTTACTTGTAGTAAATAAATAATAATAAACATAAAGCACATATGTACATACATCAAAATGACGGAACTTTTTTTTCTTATATATAAATGGGAGATGGCAATGTAACCACGAAACGACTATGTTGAGTCTGACTTAACCCGAGGACTGCCTGTATATAGAATAAACTTGCTTAATTAGACCTGCTTTCTGATGTAACTAAACGTTTTCCAGCCCAGTGAAGCAACCAACTTCTCTTTCAGGTAATTGTCAGCAACTCAGCAGTAAATATCAACACGAAGCAGATTATTTTTGTAGATCACACAAGGAGAACAAAGGGTAAAATATTTAACTGCAGCAGTGTTTGACTATATTCTGCGCAGTGAGAAAACCTGAAGTAATTTTTAAGGTCCACCATTTCTTTTTTTCAGTTGGGTCAAGTTTCTCAACTTTCTAAATCCCTGTTTTCTGGCTAATGAAAAGAAAATAAGATTCAACTGAATCTCCTATCTACCTACTCCAGGACTTCTGTGAGGATCAAATGAGATGAGGCACGGCAAAACGCTTCACAGACATTTGGTTAAAGTGTAAAATGTTTGTACCTGGCTATAAAGCAAGTTGTATTCCTGGGCTGAAGAAACTGCAAGGAGGCTAGTTGTGGGTAGGGAGAGGAAGCTGAACGTGGCTACGTGACGTCATTACCCAGCACCCACAGTGACCATTGCTGGGCTGGGCTGGGCTGGGCTGGGCTGGGTTGTGGGCTGCATTTTGCGCCATGGGGTCTAGGCAGCATCGGCTGCGATTTAGTGGGCTGTCACTCTGAGTTGGTGGCAGGGCCTGTGTTCCACTTGGGGCAAGCCTAGTGCTGCTTTGTGGGTACCAGGTCCACAATGCCAGTGTGCATCACAGCAGCTCCTGTGTTGAGCTTCTACTCCCTGGTGGTCAGTGCACATCATAGTGACCGGTCAGACACTTAGCATATTAGCCTTATATATACATACTAAAGGCCCGGTGCACGAAATTCGTGAACGGGGGTCCCTCAGCCCAACCTGCACCCTCTATAATCCAGGAGCTCTCAGAGGATATCCTACTGATGGCTTAGGCCCACTCCCCATGGTTCTCTGCTCTCTGCGGGGCCTGGAGGTTTCCCTGCAGCCATGGAGATGAAGCCCCCATGCCCTGCTGCCACTATGTGCCATGTGAAGGAAGCCCCAATGCCCTGCAGTGTGCTCTGTCTGCCCGGCCTAGGGGCTTCCCAGACACGGACACACTAAGGAAGCCCCCATGCCCTGTTGTCCAGGCTCTGTCTGCGGGACCTGGGGGTGTTCCCACCACCACTGCGCTAAGGAAGCCCCCAACCCCTGCTGTCTGGCTCTGTCTGCCATGTCTGGGGACTTCCCTGCCACTGCCGCACTAAGGAAGCCACCAGGCCCGGCTTTGCAGGGCCTGGTGGCTTCCCAGCTGCCGAGATCAGGAAGCCACCATGCCCTGCTCTGCTGGCACTGGAGTCTTCCCGATCGCCTCAGCGGCCATCAGGAAGACTCCATGCCCTGCTCCTCTGCCGGCTCCTGGCGGCTTCCCGATCGCCATGCAACAGGCCCAGCTCCTCTGCAGGCTCCTGGGCTTCCCGATCGCCACGGCGACGGCCCTGGTCCTCCGCCGGCTCCTGGGCTTCCTGATCGCCGTGCGATGGGCCCTGCTCCTCCGCAGGCTCCTGGCAGCTTCCCTATCTTCCCAGCGATGGCCCAGCTCCTCTGCAGGCTCCTGGGCTTCCCAATCACCGCGGCAATGGCCCTGCTCCTCCGCGGGCTTCTGGCGGCTTCCCCATCTTCCCAGCGACGGCCCTGCTCCTCTGCCGGCTCCATGTGCACAGGGCCTGGCGGCTTCCCGCTGCTGCAGCACTAAGGAAGCAACCATGCCCTGCTCTCAGTGCTCTGTTTGCTGGTGGGACAGGCCAGACACTCCAGCAGCGGGGCTGAGGGGACTGGGCGCTGCCATCTTGTGGGTATGGGGGCCGCCATTTTTGTTGTGGAGTGACGCCTAATTTGCATATCACTCTATTATTAGATAGGATAGATCTCTATCAAAAGATGTTCTCAATTTCCTCCCAGCAGAACATTGTGTGGTGTGTGAGTATAAACTTAATGAGGTAGTTGAGTAACCCTTGTATTTAACTTTAGCATTATATTGTGTTAGCAGTTTAAGACGGGAAAGAATGTCTGGGACTCTCTCATGGCAGTTGTTTAGCCATTCTTGGCTAACAGTTCTTTATGTAGCTAATGACACAGATATATAAGCTTAATGACTTATATCAAATCAGGACCCTGACATCAAAATGAACCTCTTAATTCAGTACTAATTTTCTTTAAAGCAGTATCAAAGTATCCTTCTACATAAATATAATAATAAAAATTTCCTTGTTCTACCAGTTTGTGAGGATGTAAAAGTCTGCTGTCCTCAGTGTATCACAGTGATGGAAGAATTATTGCTTCCTTTTCTCAGTAGCTCTGGTAACACCACAAGATATACTCAATTCCCATTATCCCCAGTAGTTATGTTCTATAAGTCACCATGAATACTGAAGTAGTAAATACTGAATAACTGCTCCTAGGAAAATCACAAGGTTAGGTTCCAGTAAGTCTCTGGTTACATCACCTGCAACTAAAATGCCACATGTGTTACACTGGTTCATTTACTCATGTTCTTATTAAACAAGACAGTCTCAACAGCATTGAAAATCTATTCTCCCATATAATCCTTCTCTTGAGTAAGATTTAGCAGACATTTAAAAATTATTTGGGCATTTCCTGTCTTGCAGGTGTACTTTTTGCACTGTGTTGGCTTTTGAACCAACCATCATTGACCAAGAGGGTTTAGCATTTTTATGACCTTGGGTAATGTGACTATATTTTTCATGGCTCTTACCTCACAACAGTGTTTTCCACCATACTTTTTTATAGTTGTCATCCCTTTAATTTGCAAATTTGTCAGCTATTTTATCTTTACTATAATTTCATCATGCATTATACATGTTGCTTTAGCTCTATAAAGAGTGCATGTACATACAGATTGGTGAAATTCCTCTTCTTTTTTTCAGGATGTGAATATTATTGGGTCATTAGCATTGAACTCACTACCAAAAGCACTATAACTTATGCCTGAACTAAGCTTATCTAACACATGTATTTCTCCATAAGGCACAATTGTGTTTGGGAACATTAGCTAGCACTTACTTCAGCACTATGTTTGGGAGCCATTAAAAACAGAAAATTACCAAAAAAGCACAAAATTTGGCACTAACTGCATCACAAAAAGGACACTAGTTTACAGCAAGAGAACTGAGACAAGAAGACAGTGTTATCTTGCTTGATTTCAACTGGAATCTTGGACATTGAGTGACTCCATTGTGAGGTTCTGTGCATGTCTAAAAATGACCATGAAAGTGTCACAAATACTGATTTTTGGAGTTATAGATAAATGGCAAATTTATAAATGTGGAATCCATAAATAATGAGAATTGTTTATAGGCAAAGCAATGTCCATACTAACAGTAGAGTACATAATACTCCATATTTGAATTAACTTGGAGGGAGAACATTTATGATTAATACTGAATACTAATCTATATACTAATAGAGTAATATGCAAATTGACCGCACCTTCGATACGCCTAAGCCACGCCCACCAGCCAATCAGGAGCAAATATGCAAATAACCCAACCAAGATGGCTACAGCCACTGAGAGTGGGAGAGTTTCCACAGTAACAAAAGAAGCCAAACTTTCCACGCCTCCTGTTGTCAGCCTCAGCCTCCACTCAAGGCTACAAAGTTTCAATTATAGAAGGTGAATTAACTCCAACAGAAATCGCTGCTGGCCACGGAGCGAGCAGCAGGCTTGGCTTTGCTCCAGGCTACAAAGTTTCAATTGTAGAAGGTAAATAAATTCCAGTTACCAGGGCCTCCTCTTGGGTCACCAGGGGGCGTGGCCAGCCTGCAAACCACCACAGGCCCCTCACTCAGGCCGCCCCACGCCCCAAGGGAACCCCCACCCTTCAGGGCAAACCAGTCAGCCCCCACCCATGCACCAGGCCTCTATCCTATCTAATAAAAGAGCAATATGCAGATTGACCATCACTCCAACACACAAGATAGCTGCCCCCATGTGGTAAAAAATCCTGCCCCCATGTGGACACAAGATGGTCACCACAAGATGGCTAGCAGGGGAGGGCAGTTGGGAGGCACCAGGCCTGCAAGGGAGGGCAGTTGGAGGCAATCAACCCTGCAGGGGAGGGCAGTTAGGGGTGACCAGGCTGGCAGAGGAGGGAAGTTGGGGCAAACAGGCTGGCTGGGGAGCAGTTAGGCATCAATCAGGCTGGCAGCGGAGTGGTTAGGGGGTGATCAGGTTGGCTGGCAGAAGTGGTTAGGGGAAATCAGGCCAGCAGGGGAGAGTGGTTAGAGGTGATCAGGATGGCAGGGGAGAATGGGTTAGGGGCAATCAGGCCAGCAGGGGAGAATGGGTTAGGGGCAATCAGGCCAGTTAGGGGTGATCGGGCAGGCAGGCAGAGTGGTTAGGGGAGATCAGGCAGGCAGGCAGGTGAGCGGTTAAGAGTCAGCAGTCCCGGATTGCAAGAGGGATGTCCCTTGAGGGGTCCTAGGTTGGAGAGGGTGCAGGCCAGGCTGAGGGACCTCTCCTGTGCACAAATTTCATGCACCAGGCCTCTAAAACCTAAGTTAAGGTCCAACCATTCAACTGTTTGACCAGTAGCTATGATGAGCACTGACCACCAGAGGGCAGACACTCAACACACAGGCATGGAAACATGGAACAGACTGATGAATCTCAGAGGGAAGGAAGGAGAGGATTGGGCAGGAAGAGATTAATCAAATATCTTATATGCATATTAGAGGCCCAGTGCATGGATTTGTGCACCGGTGGGGTCCCTCGGCCTGGCCTAAAGGGGATTGCGCTGAAACTGGCTCTCCAACATCCCCTTAGGGGTCCCAGATTGCGAGAGGGTGAAGGCCAGGCTAAGGGACCCTAGCAGTGCATGAATCCATGCACCAGGCCTCTAGTATCTATATATACCCTAATATGCAAATAGATTGAATGCCGGAACAATGGAACTAGTTGCTATGACGTGCGCTGACCACCACGGGGGTGCGTGCAGAACATGGCGGGTGTCGGTAACAGGCAGTAGAGTGCGGAACGTGGTGGGCTGTGGCCACAGCAGGATGGTGGAGCAGGTGAGTGGAGGTGCCAGACCAAGACGGGGTGCCAGTCGCTGTCATTGGGGCAAGCCTCTGGTGGTTACTGAAAATTCTTTGCTCCTGTGTGCTCAGTGCTGTCAATGGGTGAGAGCGGCAGCTGCCGGCCCTGATCTCCCCGGAAGGCTTTTCCACCTCCCTCTGCTCCTGAGGGGTGATTGGGGCCAGCAGCCGCCTCTTGCACCCACTATGGTGCTGGAGCTGCCGCTCGCACTAGCTGCTGGCGCCCAGCACTGGTTCTGATCACTTGGCGCCATCAGCGGGTGTGAGCGGTGGCTGCCAGCCCAATCACCCCTGAGGACTTCTTCACGTTCTCCTGCTCCTGAGGGGCAATCAGGGCAGCAGCCACCACTCACACCTGCTGCTGATGCCGGCCCCAATCACTCTGTGCCATCAGTGGGTGTGAACAGGGCCAGCACCTCAGTACGTGGCAGTGGCAGTGGCGGGAACAGGGCTGCTCACAGAGAGGTGATCATGAGCCACAGTGGGAGAAGTTGGGCAGGGGTATAGAGGATGGGCCAAGCCCTGCCCCTGTGCCCACTGCAGCCTCACAGACCACAGTTCCTGTCAAGGTGCATGAATTCGTTCACTGGGCCTCTAGTTTATATAATAATGCCTTTGTGTTAAGCATTTTAAATTGCTTATCAAATGTAATATTTATACAAATTCCATGAAGGCACTGTCATATCCACATTTTTTAGATCAAGAAACTGAGAGATATGCAAGTTAATTACTTTCTTAAGACTACATGGCTTGAGAGTGAGCAAGTGGGTATTTAAGCACATTCAATATAACTAGACAGCCTACAACATTCACCACACTGCACACACTGTGTCAGGATTTCTTCAAGACATCAAGGCTGACAGGAGAGCTTAAAAGACAAAAAAAATAAATGAAAGGTGTTTTTTATTTTTATTTTTCAATTATATTGCAGAACTAGAGACCTGATACATGGATTCCTGCACCAGTGGCATCCCTTGGTCTGGCCTGTGGGGATTGGGCCAAAACCGATCTCTGGGTCTGGGGTGCGGGTGAAGCACACTTGGGCCAACAGTGCCCCTGCAGCAACCTAACCCACGGCCGATTGCGGAAGGCATCGGGCTCTCTCTTCTACTGGTCTGAGTGTCTGCCCTCTGGTGGTCATTGTGCATCATAGCTACTGGGAGTATGGTTGCTTAGGCTTTTATCATAATAATAAAAGGCCAAGAGGCATCATGACCAAAATTACCAAAAGACTGGTCGCCATGAGGTGGCATTGACCACCTCAGCCTGGGTCGGTGGGTGGCAGCGGCAGCCGGAGCAAAGCATCCCAGGTCATGGTGGGTGGCAGCGGTGGCCGGAGTGAAGCAGCCCAGGTCCTGGGTGCCTGGCAGCAACAAGAGTGAAAGCAGCCCAGGTCGTGGGTGTCAGAGAGAAGCCGGTGCCAGCAGGCGGGGGAAGGAAGGCCTATTCTTGCACAAATCTTCGTGCATCGGGCCTCGAGTGTATATATATAGATTAGTAGGGCCCAAAACCTTACCATGGGTGAAATGGAGCAGAGTTGGCCATAGGTCAAATTCAACAACAAATTAATAGATGTCATTACACAAATCTAAAAGAAGGAGGCATGGGCGGTGGAGTCAGAGAGATATTCTGAGGTCAGAGCTTGTGGGACTGATAAGTGATTGGACTGGGGAGTGTGGAATGCATTTGTTCTGTTGCACCCTGCTGTCTTCAGACAGCTCATAGCTATAATGCCACAGATAAGAGTTTTCTATTCTTATACATCTCACATCTGATGAATGTAGTTTTGCTACACTGACCCATCTGCATTCTAAACCTTTATGACACAGCCATGTTACTTGAATTATATTTGGAGGAACCAACTGCATACATTTTTTATTACCACTAACAAAGAAATAACTCAGTTTTGCTACCATCAAAACTGTCAATAGACCATAACCTGGCATCTGTCGTAACAGATGGCCCTTGTTATTAGGGTATGATAGTGCTCTTCCAGAGTTGTCAAGAGAGTATTGTCATAAATCTTGAACAAAAGATACTCATGTGGTAGGCTATGTTTTACTTATGGTCCTAGTCACCCTTAGAAGAGTTCAAAAATATGTACATATTTTAGAAGTATGACCATGATTACAGGTGTGAATCTTCTGAACATAAGAGATAACAGCAAGGTATTCTTTTCTAACTTGTTTACTGAAGGTTTATTCTGTGGATGCTGCTACTCTTGTATAATAAATAATTGCTTTCTCATTACTGTTCAGAATAAACTCTTCAATAGATTTGGAGTAGATCATTGTCACTGTGTTAAATTAAAATAGACTTAGGGATAGCATAGTTAACACATAGTTCTTATGTGTTGAACACATAAAATTGTTGTCTTTTTTTTATGAGGTGGAAGTGTTTGGCAGAGGAAGAGAGTTTTTTAATTTTTAATTTATTTTTATTTTTTAATTAAATTTATTGGAATGACAATATAATTTTGTGTTTTTGTATAGAGATGTAGAAACTTAGAGCTATGGGAGCTGAGTTCTTAGATCTGAAGGTGATATGCTTCAACTTGAACCACGAAAAGAGTTTTCACAGTAATTAACACTTAAATCAGACAGGGCATTTGAAAGATAGTGAAGAGAAGTTAGCAGTATTAGGGACTGAGCTTCCTCTGAGTGTAATAAAACATAAAGGCAATGAAAATTTTCACTTACCTCCTTTTAACCCATAGAGTCATATAGCATAGAAATTAAACCACTGCTTTATTAATTTTTAAAAGCGTACTTAATTTTGTAAAGGTCCCACTACAACCAAAAATTGTTAGAGCCCCAAGGCATGGACGATGGGCCAAGTACAAAAGCTCACCAGGGCAGAAAGCTCCGGATGCCTAGCAAGGGGCCACACTGGAAAAGAAGAACCCTGCCCTCTAGGTAACCTATCCTCCCCAGCATATCACTGGGCATGCGGTTTGGGCCCCTGATCTCTCATATCTATGGTCCAGCGATTTAGACCCTCTGAACTTTTCCTCACTAAGATCACATCTAGGCCTCAGTGGTATTTCAGCTCCAGGCCAGAAAAGCAGCAAAATCAGACAAGTGGCACTGTGGCTGCTTCAGGACCAGATAATTGACTAATGACCCCTTGTCCTGGCACCGGCCAATCAGTGGAGACCACGACCCTAAAAGAGCACACCTGGAAAGCTGATGAATATTCTACTAAGAACTTCCCTGAAGACCACCCCTAAGATTTCCACCTGCAAAAAAGAGATAAATACACTCAGGACAAAGGACCCAGTGTGTGTTCTCCCTCCAAGGAATACACCTGTGCCATTCCCCCCACAGGCATGTATCACCCAGTCTTTAGGGACCCCCGGGGACTTTCAACCAGGGGAGCCATGGCAGTGGCAGCTTTCCCTGAGCTAGGCCCCCTTTCCTCTGACTTCTCAGTGAGCCAAAGCACCCCAGCCTAGGTTTTCCTGTTGCTGCTTCTAAGCCTTTCCTTGTTTCACTGTCCCAAGTATACCTTTGCTGCCATCATGGACCCAATACCCTTCGGCTCACTACTGTGTAGCTCGCCCTTTGGCTATCCCCATTCTCCAACCCCTTCTCCTTAAATAAATTCAATTTTTCTTTGATCACCATCTGAGATGGCTATTTAGCCTACCCATGCACCACCGACTTTAACCTTTCAAAAATGTAATATTCTAGATAACTCAATTTAGACATAAAATAATGGCACACTGTAGTTCCCATGACCCTATTTTCATAGTAAATGTAAATAAAGTTAGACTTCGCATATTGCAAAAGAATGAAACAAAATCTTGACTTCAAAACAATGTGGTACTAAACACAACTATCTGATCCCATGTGTACATTGTTAAAGATTCCTAAATGGTAGATAAAACAGTCCTGGAAAAAAATAGGTTAGGACCCTTGAACTGTCCTTATAAACTTGTTGAAGTTTCAAACAGGCTTAGTATGTTGTTTTTATGGTATTTTAATTCCTGTAATTTAAGAGAAGCAGTGTTTGGGATCATAATTGCAGGATTTAACAAAGTCAATCTAGAGTACTCTAAAAATTTAAGACAATTATAAACTTTTACTTTCACTAGCTTTATATAATTCCCACTTTAGAAAAACAAGTCAGATGATAACAAATAGATTTATCAGTAAGTTTGTATATAAAATGTTTCTTTGGAATATGTTATCATAGAAAGAAAGTTATGGATTATTTTTATAATTAAATGAAATTCTGTGGTCTGATGCTTACTATGTTATTTTAGAAAAGTCAGTTAAATTATCTGAAACTTTTTCTACCTCTAAAACTAAAATGAACACTGAATAAGCAGGCAAAAGAGTAGTTCCCAACTTCATGTGTGTGGACTGTTAATCATAATTTGCTTTATACTCCATGATGAAGCCCTTACCCAAACATAGCATCTCAAATTTATTTCACAAGCAGCTAGAGAAAATGGGAGATGGCATGGATTCATTTCTTATTCCAGCTGAAACAAATTACCTGAGAGCCCTGTATCCTGCTGGCTCTCAGCGGGGAGCCGTGCTTAGCCCCAGGTATACTTTTTGTATCTGGGCACCTACATCTCAGAGCCAGCAATAATGCATCAAACCCTTCTCAGGATAATTATACCAAAAGCCTGTGATGGCTTATTACCCAATATTTCTTTTTATAAAAATTGCTAAAGTTACAGTTTTATACTCCATATATAAAAATCAAACAAGTGAATGAAAATTTATATATTCATAAAATGTTCCTTGTAAAATAAAGTGTATATATAGTGCATATACATACACACATACACACACACACACACATACAAATATATATATAAATATATATATATAAATATATATATATATATACACATACACATACATATAATTGAGTAGGTTTTAGCTAGTTAACAAATTAATTTGTTTTAAAATATAACTTCATAATTATGCTTCTGGCCAAGATGCAATAACAGAGACAATGTTTGCACAGCTACCTTATAAATGTAAAAAAAATAACATAGGCAGCAATAGTTTCCAAGATTTTAAACATCAAGCAAAGAAGGCAGTGTTATTGGAGACACAGGAGGCAAAGGTCCATCACACCTGAGTGACGAGGGCGCCAGAAGGAGAAGAATGGTGACTGAACACAAGGAACACCTCAAGGAGGATCCTATATAAAACAAACCTTTACATCTTGCCTAGTAGGACTTGGGACACCTACTGTTATATACAGAATTACACTCATTCTATTCATCTTGGAAAGAAAGTCACATACAGGGACCTTTATGCCTTGGGGCCTATTGTCCTGGAAAAAGATGCAGAGATGTTTTCTCTAAAGGTTGCCATAGTAAGTAGCTCCCTATGGCAAATGTCTCACTTTTACCAGGTGTTCTAGTTATTGTCTTTCAGTATCTAATAACTACAATCTAATACTTTCACCATCCCTTAGGGTAGTGGACATCCTAAGCTGCCAGATGGTTGCTTTCTGGTATAAGGGGTAACTGTTTACTCACATATCCCTGCTAACAGCACTAGGAGGCCTTATTCCTTAGGATGGCTGACAGAAGATAGAGACCTTTGTCCTGAATCCATTAAGAATAATTACTAATGAATAGAAAGAGTAGGTAAATGTTAGGACTGTAGGGCAATGCTATCCTTAAAGGCCATTTGTAAACTTCCCGCCACAGGAGAACAAATGACCAGGAAAAACTGGCTGGACGTCAGGAGTCAGAACATACAAGGATTTGAAACTGTCCTGAAGACACCTGAGCACACATCCACATTCCATCCACATTCCAAGCCCACCAACTCAGCCCCAAACCCACTGATGACAAAAGTTTCCAGCAAGTGACTGCATATAAGGATAAAATTCCAGCTCCTGGGTGCTGCCATCATCGACCCAGTGTCCCCTTGGCTCAGTGCTGTGTAGCCCTTCCCTTTGGATATCCCATCCCTTCACCCACTTCCCTTAAATAAATTCAGTTTTCTTTAGGCACCATCTGAAATAGCTATTTAGCCTGCCCGTGTGCACCATCCATCATGTTCACCTTTCACCTATGATTGTACCACTTATGGATTAGAGAGTTCCCAAGCAGAGCCCAGAAGCCTTACTGAGTTGAAAACATGTTGCTGAGAATCTTGGGAAGCGAAGTAGATAGAGCTTGTATGATAGAATGATAGGAAGAAAGAGTGCCTTGAAAAGTCTTTGCGGTTCCGCCTTTTTATTTTGCGTATTTATCAGTGCATTTATAAAAATAAATTACTAAAGAATGGGAAAGAACTATCAAAAATGATTAAACAATCCCTAGAACTCATTCAGAGCTGGGAATAGTTACTAATTCCACCATCCAGAAGGAACTCTTCTTAAATAATAAGGCATCTTGCAGAATAATCCACATGTTTTTGTCTCAATGTGAGGTAAAGTAGTCCTGAGTAAATATTGCTCTGATCTTGTACAACAAGCTTAAGAACAAGACAAAAAAAAGTCTATTGAAATTGACCCAGAAATAACTCAGAATGACAGATTAGTAGACAAAGACATGTTAAAACAGTTAAAATAACTTTATTCTATAGAACAAAGAAGCTAGAGGAAAATTAAATATGTTAAATAGATACATAGATATATTTGAAAGATTTAAATCTTACTTTAGAGATAGAAGATACATTGGATGTCATAAACATACAGCTATAATCAAATTAATAATATATTAGATATTTCAGAATAAAAGATTAGCAAATAGAAAAATACAACAAAATCCATAAAAAATTAAATGTTGAGAGAAAAAAGACTGAACAAAAGTCAACAGAGAGTCAGTCAGCTATTAGATATAGCATATAGCCTAAGATACAAGTAATTAGAGTCCCAATAGAAGGTTGTAGGCTGGTGAAAAGCCAGAAAATTATAGGATTTTCCCCCCAATATTTATTGAAATGTATAAACACATGGATCAATGAGCACAATGAAATTATGTCACAAACTAAAGCAAAACACGTCTTAATCAATTGCTTATAATTGGCAATAAAGATAAAAATTTTAAATCATCCAGAATTTTTAAAAAGAGACACAAGACACAAAGATGAACAGTAAGAATCAATATATATAAAAGCCTAAGTGACCGGTCGACCATTCAAATGGTCCATCGGTCTCTATGATGAGCACTGACGACCACGGGGCAGTCAACTTGGACAGATGAAGAGAAACAGGCAACTGAGTCTATGAAAGATCACAAGCAGGTGGGGCAGAGCTGCAGTTCACATTTGGAGGCTGGGCCATCAGCCCAAATTCCACTGCTCCCCAGGCACTGCTCTGGAGGCACGACACCCCCAAATCCCCTCAAACCCTCGTGCCGTGTCCTCCCCAGACCGTCGGGACCGAGAGACGGAGGGAGGGAAAAAAGAGACTATGTCCCTAACCGGTTTGGCTCAGTGGATAGAGCGTCAGCCTACGGACTCAAGGGTCCCAGGTTCGATTCCTGTCAAGGGCATGTACCTTGGTTGTGGGCACATCCCCAGTAGGGGGTGTGCAGGAGGCAGCTGGTTGATGTTTCTCTTTCATTGATGTTTCTAACTCTCTATCCCTCTCCCTTCCTCTCTGTAAAAAATCGATAAAATATATTTAAAAAATAAAAAGAGACTATGAACTCCATCCCTAGTCTCTGTCTCCTCCTATCAGACCAGAGCCACCCCAAGACTTGCAGGACAGCGCATGAAGTAGCCGGTCTCACTGCGCAGCTACCATGACTCCCCAGTCTGCCCCGGGTGCCCCTAGGGCACTCACCCCATTTCTCCAAGCCTCAGCCTGCACCCCTAGCAAGGCTGCGGGAGCTCTGCCCTAGGGACTCACTTCCCCATCGCTGGGTGTGGCTCCTCCCTGGCCGCCTGCCACTTCCCGCGCTACTACATCCTTCGGGGCATGTTGGATGCTGGTTTCAGCCTGATCCCTGCAGGCCATGCTGAGGGAGCCCACCAGTGCACGAATCCGTACACTGGGCCTCTAGTTAAAGAACACTTCTGAAAGGTTGACATGGGTGGTGTGCATGGGCAGGATAAACAGCCATCTCAAACAATAGATTTTTAGGGAAGTGAAACTACTCTGTGTGGCACTGTGTATATATGTCATTATAAATTTTACTAAACCAGAGATTTTTCAACAAGAATCATATTGGTATTCTGCAAGAAATTTTAAAACATGCTATGTTTGACTATTTAGTCAGTGGCACTGAACTCTTTCCCCTTAGATTGTCAAAAAATGACAACAGCCAACACAACAATAACCATCAGGTATGAATGAATCAAGATCATCCCTATTTTTTTTGTCAGATAGGCAAATATCATATTATAATTTTTGGTGTATCACAGGATCTTAGTAATTAATTTATGTGTGTCATGAGAGAAAAGGTTGAAAATCTCTGGTGTAAACTCATAGACTATACAACAGTAAGAGGAAATGCTAGTGTACACTAAGAACTTTGGGTGATGATTATGTGTTGGTATGGGTTTGTCAATTGTAACAAATGTACCAGTCCTGTGGGAAATGTTGAAAATGGGGAAGATTATGCAATATGGTGGAAGGGTATATATGAGTTACTGAGTACCTTCCACTGAAGCTCAATTTTTCTGTGCACCCAAAACTGCTCAAAAAAATAAGGTCTATTTTTTAAAAAAGAAAGATATATAGCTGTTGATATTCTCTGTTACAGAAAATTAAAAAAAAAATATTTGTAAGAGTGCTTATTGTTTCCATTCTGGCTGTACTTTAATTTCCTTCATTGTACTACACCTTTTAACACTCAAAGTATTACATTACAATTTTGCAATGAAGAAGGGCAAAAAAGGTGTGATGAATAATGAATGATATGATATGCCTTCTTTTTTTCTCCCATTGACTCCGTGTAGCCCATCTCCACTCCCTACCCCAGGCCTCCACAACCCTATTGTCTGTGTCCATGGGTTATCAAAGTATGCATACAAGTTCGTTGGTTTTGATAAAAGATAACATAATGGAACAGTGTTTTAAAGTCTCCTAAAGCTGATTACCACTAACAATGACAGGATTGCAATGTGTTTGGTGTGCAGCAGAGGAGTGAGATTGCGGTAGATAGAAAAGCATGTAAAATGGTGTAGTGATTTATCTTTATCAACCCCTAGGAAGACAGGAGGTTACAAATAGCATCTCATATGGCAAGCAATTTAAACAATTTCCTAAATATGTTAGCAGCAAGATGAGTTTGTTTGAAACCTAAATTCAGATCAAATATGTAGACGATCTATCATAATTATTTATGTCACCATCATCTTTTATGTTGATATATGCTGAAAACTTGTCCCTTAAAGTGATCATCCCATACAAAATATTTTAGAGTCAGCTAAACATAAATAACCTTCATTGAGTATTATGTAATAAATGCCTTCAAAAATGGCTTTGAATTGTGGAATAGTGGAACAAGAGAATTAGCAAATAGATTGGCTTCTTCAGTCTAGAATTTTCCCTGAAGCTTATGTAATACTTAACCTCTGAGGTTCCTTACCTCATTTGTAAAATGGAAATAGTAACCCTGCCCTGAAAGCATGGTGAAAATTAAAGGCCTCATCATAATTAATGTTATTCATTTTAATATGTTGAATTAATGCAGCATGGCCACTTAAAAAAGGAACTGCTGCATTATCTAATTAAATTTGGGTAACAAAATGGCACAGTTTATATTTGAACTAGAGGCCCAGTGCACAAATTTGTGCACGGGTGGGGTCCAGCCAGCCCACTCCCATCGCGGTCGATTGGGGTGGGGCTGTCTGGGGGGAGGGGCCCCAGGCAGTTGGCTAGCCGGCCCCACCCCCATCGAACTCCAGGTCGAACTCCTGGTCGAACTCCTGGTCAAGGGGATAATTTGCATATTAGGCTTTTATTGTATAGGATTTGTCCTTTTAACTGACAGGAAAGCATAACCATTGTAAGAGTCTCTTGGTCTGAATCTGACATATATGTTATATTCATAATATACCTGTATATACAGGGGTGGGTTAAAGTAGGTTTACAGTTGTTTATATGGAGAGTAATACAATACTTAATAAATAATAGTACAAGAATAAACTTTTAAGGACTCACAACTGTAAATCTGCTTTTGTGCACCCCTGTATGGTATGTATTATATATTCATAGGAGTGTTGAATTATGGAGTGGATTAAAAATTTACACAATAAGTATTATTAAATTTAACTGAAGCTATAGCTTCTAAGCAGAGATATATGGTGTACCTATTTATGTTTAAAGTAGTAGTACAAGCAGAACTTTCAAATCAATGTTAAAATAGGAACAATATTATAAAGTAAAAGCAAAACACTTTATACATAAGGTCTTTTCATAATTTTGAAATTCTTTTTTATGCTTTTATTAATTTTTAGAGAGGAAGAAAGAGAGATAGAGATAGAAACATCCATGACAGAGAAACATTGGTTGGCTGCCTCCTGCATGCCCTCTACTGGAGATTGAACCCACAACCTGGGCATGTGCCCTGACCAAGAATTGAACCAGCAACTTCCTGGTTCCTAGCTTGATACTCACCCACTGAGCCACACTGGCCAGGCATAATTTTGAAATTTTGAGATAAATATCTATGTTCCAAAATAAGCTTTATGCCAATGAAGTTTAAAGTCAGTGTTCAAAATCATGATCAGTTATAGTACAAAAATAATATTATTTGAATTAAAAACATTTTGTTGAAATAGTTCTTCAACCATTTCAAGGCAAATAAAGGCTTCATAAAATAAAATAAAAAATAGAGAGAATTTCAGTCAAATATTTAATTGTCTTTTTTCTAGAATTCAAAGTGCCATTGTAAGATATGTATTATTAACAAGTATTCCTATGGGGCAAAATTTTACATAGAATAATTAAGTTTATATTGAATAGTTAAATAAATTAAATTAAAAAACACCTTTGTCTTTTTTACTATATTAAAATATACTTTAAATTTCCAATTTAGTAAGTAGCACTTTCCATAGCTCAAATCATGATCATACCCTGATCATATCTACTAACTATTAACACTGTCATAGTTACTTGTAACTGTTATCTATTAAAATTTCCTGAAAATCATGTTTTCTGAAGAGCTTAGAAAATGTTCATCTAATTTTACCTAAAGGGTTTATACCCAATTTATACCAAATAAAAATTGGTTCTAATTTTTTAGCATGACTGTTCTGCTTATTTCATGAGCTTCATTTCACTGATTATGTTTTACCTTGAATGATTATTGTTTAGAAAATCAACACCACACTAATAGAATAACCCTTGAATTTATGTTAACTTAAAAAATATATAACATTGTACAATTTTTATTTTAATCAAATGGTTTTTACCTAAGAGTGCCAGTTAGAATCAGGGACTAGATATTCTAAATACACCTTCCTCACTTCTTTCTCTCTATAGGTTTGTAGCACTTTGTACTAGAACAACAAAAACCAATTGGCTTTCTTAAGTGTTTGTAGAAACTTAGAGGAATGTACCTCTACAAAGGCTGGAGCAAAAGCTCAAATACAGTCATTTCTGTCATCAATTCATTTTTTACTAATTTATTTAATACATTTTTTACTTTGATTCTTCTCTGTTCCATGGACTATAGGACTATGGTAAGACACAGGACATAAAATGGTCAATAAATTGGCTGCCGTTTTCTTTCTTGCTGTTACTATGTTTGTTCTAATTTTCATTCTCTCCTATTCTATCTTCTGTCATGTCCTTCTACTCCTCTTTTCCTCCCTTTCTTCTTTTCTTCCCCCCTTATATCTATTTTTATTTATATTCTTGAGTAGGACATATGCCATATGCTCACTGATAGGGCCTAAGGAAGTTGTAGATTTGTGTGATTGAGAGAGAAGTGTGTGTGTGTGTGTGTGTGTGTGTGTGTGTGTGTGTGTGTGTGTGTGTGATGGAGGGTGGGGGGCGTCTTGCACCAAGATAAAGTAACAACATGTTTCAGGAAGAGAATGTTGATGACTAATAAGTGACTGTTCTTGAAGTAAATATTTAGATGGTCAAAGTACTTGGTATAATAAAATGACTTAAAAACTATTCAATGCACCTCCAGTAAGGAACAACTTTGTTAATAGTAGTGTCAAGATTAAAGAAATTTAACAAAGTATTTTTTTTTTGGTTGGTTTTTTTTTTTTTTTTGTATTTGTAAAAAATCATTGACTTGTAGTGGTAGGTACAGTATACACCACAGAAAATTATAAAAGTGATAGATTTATTTTAAGTATCACACAGTTCCAACTCATTCACTGACCTTCTGTGTATAACAGTTTCTTCACTGTGCCTACTACACCAAATGTGCTACTAGTGTGACCATATTTTCTGTTTACCATCCTAAGAAAGATAAGAAAAACATATCTTCCTATTGTTTCAAACCCCTCAGAAAAAAATGTGTGAAAGAATTTATTTCAGCATATTCTCAGTTAGAACGTAGAAATGACTGAGATGAATAAAAGCAGGGTGTTTTCCTACAAATAATGACTTCTTCAATATTAACCTAGAAATTTGGAATCACTAGTATAATTTTAGAGTACTTTCACTTACTTTCTAGAATCAGATCTCAACATGTTGAAATACGCAATCAACAATATGAAATTTATTGGATTATTTCTATTTGGAAACGTGTCTAAATTTATCTGATTTCAATGATTCCAAAAACCTTTGTGTATTCCATAACTCCTAGCTCAGTGTTAAATTAAAATTGTTTCTAAATTAGTGCTTTTTAAATAAAATATTTTATTTAAAATGACAAAGTGATTTTATAGAAAAAAATCTCCTGGTTAACAATTGTACTTTAAAAAACATTACCATTTTGTGATTTATGAATAAAAATATCTTTTTGAAATTCATCCTAAATGTGGCATACAGAACAATTCCTGAGCTGTTTGGAGAGCTTAGGGAATATTAGCTAATATTGATTTGAAGAGAATGGTAGTCCTAGTTACAGAATCAGCTTCTACAGCCATAATGTTTCCTTAGAGAACTGCAATTCAATTATTGGTCATGCCACACTTGGCTTCCTCCTTAAGATTGACTGCATTATATTATGCCAATTTGGAGGCACTTCATTGCCTCTGCACCAAGATCCTCACAGTGAGGTATAGTAACAAAAAAGCCATGCTAACCTTGGGAAAGGGCATTTCCAGGGATTAATGTTAACAACCTTTAGCTGTATTGCAAACTACTGCCTCTATCCAGACTATCATCAATCCCTAGAAATATACTTTGACCCCTGGTTATTACAATTCAGATGTAAAAGGTTAAAAAAACCACACAGATCCATTAAACTGAGTTATGTCTTTCTCCGGGCAATGGCAAAGTTGAAACTTATTTTTCAATATAACAAATAAAATTCTGAAGAGCCCTATGAACACTTAGACTATTATTTACTGTGGCTGAATGTGGCTGTAGTAGATCAATCTCTTTCACGGGCATTTATGCTTAGCTTAAATATTTATTGAAAATGTACCTTATACTTATGTTCACATGAAAATTAATATGAAAACATGTAATCTTATTTAGTATCATAAAACCTCATTTTCTTTTGACTATTTTTACAAAGCTATTTTACTTATAAAACAAGAGTTTCAAAAGATAAATGTGAAAAAGCATCGCCCTGAGATGACTTTGCAGATTTTGATCAAATAGGTTAAATATGAGTTCAAGCTTCTGAATAGTCCAAACATTCATTGGGAATTTTAATGCACAGACAGATTTTGGAAACATACTGCTTTAAATTTTCATTCAAACTGCAACTAAAAAATTTATACGATACAATGCACTTTAGAATTCTTAAGGTTTGTGACATATTTTTAAGTTCACAGACTCTAATATCACTAAAATATAGAAGAATTTGAAATTTTAGACTATAATACAATTTATCCAAATTAATTACATTGAGTAGAACAATTGTCACATGTGGTATTAAAAATAAAATTAAACATTATAATGGTATTATCAAAAATTAAATTCCCGCACATTTTCTTAAAAATTATAAAGTACCATTGTTTTAAAAATCATTCTAAACTAAAGAAAAAAGATGATAGCTCCCCAAATCATTTACAAAAATAGTATAACATTAATATCATAACTCAATATTGATAATAAACTATGGAGATATATAAGACAAATTTTAAAACATGTGTTCAGTCTATTCTAAATAAAATGTAAAAATTGAGTCATACAACTAATTGTACAAACCTTTGACAACTTTAGGTTTATATCAGAATTTTAATAGTAACTTGGTAGTAAAAAATGTATCAACACAATTTGTCCCATAAAATAATTAGAGAACCAATAGAAGGGATCTCAATACCAGATATCAAGATGTATTACAAAGCTACTGTTCTCAAAACTGCCTGGTACTGGCACAAGAACAGACATATAGACCAATGGAATAGAATAGAGAACCCAGAAATTGACCCAAACCACTATGCTCAATTAATATTTGACAAAAGAGGCAAGAACATACAATGGAGTCAAGACAGTCTCTTCAATAAATGGTGTTGGGAAAATTGGACAGATACATGCAAAAAAATGAAACTGGACCACCAACTTACACCATACACAAAAATAAACTCAAAATGGATAAAGGACTTAAACATAAGACAGGAAGCCATAAAAATATTAGAGGAATCCACAGGAATCAAAATCTCAGATATATGCTGAAGCAATTTCTTCACTGATACAGCTCATAGGGCAATGGAAACTAAAGAGAAAATAAATAAATAAATGGGACTACATCTAAATAAAAAGCTCTGCACATCAAAAGAAACCATCAACAAAACAACAAGAAAGCCCACTTCATGGGAGAACATATTTGCCAATTTATCACAGATAAGGATTTAATCTCCAGCATTTACAGGAAACTCATACAACTTAACGAAAGGAAGATAAACAACCCAATCAAAAAATGGGCAACGGATCTAAATAGATACTTTTTGAAAGAGGACATAAGGAAGGCCAAGAGACATATGAAAACATGCTCAAAGTCACTGATCATCTGAAAGATGCAAATCAAAACGACAATGAGGTACCATCTCAAACCTGTCAGAATGACTATCATCAACAAATCAACAAATGACAAGTGCTGGCGAGGATGTGGAGAAAAAGGAACCCTCTTGCACTGCTGGTGGGAATGCAGACTGGTGAAGCCACTGTGGAGAACAGTATGGAGTTTCCTCAAAAAGTTAAAAATGGAACTGCCATTTGACTCAGTGATCCCACTTCTAGGAATACATCCCAAGAAAATAGAAACACCAATCAGAAAGGATATATGCACCCCTATATTCATAGCAGCACAATTCACCATAGCTAAGATTTGGAAACAGCCTAGTGCCCATCAGCAGATGAGTGGATTAAAAAACTGTGGTACATCTACACAATGGAATACTATGCTGCAATAAAAAAGAAGGAATTCTTACCATTTGCAACAGCATGGATGAAACTGGAGAGCATTATGCTAAGCGAAATAAGCCAGTTGGAGAAAGATAAATATCACATGATCTCACTCATTTGTGGAATATAATGAACAACATAAACTGATGAACAAAAACAGATTCAGAGACAGAGAAGCATCGATCAGACCATCAAACCTCAGAAGGAAGGTAGGGGAGGGTGGGGGTAAGGGGAAGAGATTAACCAAAGGACTTGTATGCATGCATATAAACCTAACCAATGGACACAGACACCAGGGGTTGAAGACATGAGTAGAGGGGTGCGGTGGACAATGGGGGAAAATAAAAAGAAAATAAATAAATTAAAAATAAATAAAGTAATTATGAAAAATAGAAAATATGTCAAACAAATTTTCATGAATGCTAAAAAGCATCAGTTAATCTCTAGCAAACTTTTCTACATTTTTAAAAAGGTAAGACAGGAAAAGGGGATCAGGATAATGAAGGGTAGAGGGGGTTAAATGTGCAGTGATAGGAGGAGATTTGACTTTGGGTGGTGAGCAGAATGCAATATACAGAAAATGTAACATAGAATTATACACTTTAAACCTATACAGTATAATCTCATTAACCAATATCACCAAAATAAACTTAATAATAAATAGTAAGCTTAACAGAAAGATAATATAGGAATGGAGGGTAAATAATTTGTAGAAACTACTTAAAAAATCAAAATCGTTATTTCAAATAGAAACCACTACATTCATTTTTAATAAACTTAGCAAACAGAGAGTAATCTACACTAATAAAAGAGAAAGATGCAAATTGACCGTACCTCCGCTACACCCACCAGCCAATCAGGAGTGAGAATGCAAATTAACCCAACAAAGATGCCAGGTTAATTTGCATATGCAAGCATCCAACGGCCTGGGTCCTGGGAACATCCTCTGGACCCAGGCTGCTCCGAGCCTGTAGGCCCACGCATAGGCCCTGAGCTGCCAGGGTCTCAGAACACCCCTGGCCACTCCTGGCCTACAGGGCTTGATGGCAATGGGCCAGGGGCAGGGTCGCAGAGGCTTAAGCAGGGCCGGAGCAGAGCCTGGGGGGGCCCTGCCCAAGCCATGGCACAGGCTTGATCGGATCCAGGGGGCCCTGCCCAAGCTGCAGCAGAGACTTGATTGGAGCCGGGGACACCCTGCCCAGTCCACGGCAGAGGCTTGAGCAGGGCCTGAGTGGAGGACATCCCCTGAGGGCTCCCAGTCTGTGAGAGGGGGAAGGCTGGGCTGAGGGACCAGCCCCCCCCCCCACCCCCGTGCACAAATTTCATGTACTAGGATCCTAGTTCTTAATATTGAAGTTATTTTTATGATTGAAGTAAAGGTCTACTGAAATATTTGAGGAATAATAAAATGGTGTAGGTCAGCATTTAAAATAAATTTTATAAATTAATATTCTATAGTAAAGTATATCTGTGTTGAAATAAGTGTGTAAAAGTCAATAACTACTGTTTTTCCATAGCAATAAAAGTGGAAGAAAGCTTTTTTGAGATAGTAACAAAATCATCAAATGTTCAGATGAGATTCAAAATCTTTAATACTGTATTAAAATATTTTAAAATCCTATATAATATAATATGCAAATTGACCCTCACGCCCTTGCACAAGATGGCCTCTCCCATGTGGTCAAAGATGGCAACCACAAGATGGTCAGCAGGGGAGGCAGTTGGGGGTGACCAGGCTGGCAGGGGAGGGCAGTTGGGGGCAACCAGGCAGGCAGGGGAGGGCAGTTGGGGGTTATCAGGCCAGCAGGAGAGCAGTTAGGTGTTGATCAGGCTGGCAGGGCAATGGTTAGGGGGTGATCAGGCTGGCAGGCAGGTGAGCATTTTGGAGCCAGCAGTCCCCAATTGGGCCTAAACCAGCAGTTGGACATCCCCCAAGGGGTCCCAGATTTGAGAGGGTGCAGGCGGGGCTGAGGGACAGTCCCCCAGTGCACGAATTTCATGCACTGGGCCTCTAGTATGTAAAATATAAAACAAAAAGAAAAATATAATATTTTTGGTTAGAACATTTAATTTCACAAACTAAATTCTTGCATATCAATATTTAAATATAAGTAATTACAACCAAAATCACATGATTTCATAGTCACACAGTTTCAGTTTCATTCTCTTACTTGTATACATTAATTTTAAAGTTTATCAGAATAATGAAAAGTTAAACAAGTCAAGGAAATTATAAACAAGATAAGGAAGTGGAAAGAGAATATGTAATGTAACAGAGATGGTATTGGCATACCAATACACAGATCATTAAGCTAATTTAGAAATAGATCCAAGAATATAGAGGAGATGTTAATATATGACAATTGCAGAGGAGACCTTCTTAGTTGAGAGATAGATGCACTTAATTATGACAATCTTTTATGTGGTTGGAAATTAATGTGTACCATTTATAAAACCAAAGTGCCAGTGCTTTGAATATATATATATATATATGCTTGTAACACACATACCAAGTAACTTTTGCAAATTTACAAGAAAAAATATATTAAATATCCAATAGGATATAGAAAAATATATGAACAGGGAATTTATAGAACAGTAATAAAAAATACTGACAAAATGAAAATTTGTACAAATGCACTGATAATTTGTGAAAAGTAACTTAGAGAAAAATATAGCATTATGTTTATGTAACAAATAAGTAAACTTCCTTTGCAATCTTTATATATATATATTAGTGGCCCGGTGCACAAAATTTGTGCATAGGGGTTGGGGGTGCTCTTTCAGCCCAGTCTGCACTCTCTCCATTCCGGGACATTCCTCTTGTAATTTGGGACCACTGGCTCCTAACCGCTCACCTATCTAAGCCTAAACCGGCAGTCGGACATCCCTCTTATAATTTGGGACCACTGGCTCCTAACCGCTCACATATCTGTCTGCCTGGTTGCCCCTAACTTCCCTCCCCTGCTGGCCTGGTCACCCCTAACCACCTCTGCCTTGGCCCCGCCAACGTGGCTTTTTCCGGAACATTGTCATATTATTCTCTACTTTTCTATATGTATTTAAAATACTCCAGACTATTTTAAGCAATAAAAAATGGTCAAGTTTCAGAAAAATAAAAGTTTTGAAATACAAACTGGTAGGCTTGAAAGCAACAACATTTGTGTAAAAGGGCATAAGTTGCAGTAGGCAACAAAACTTGTTTTTAGGATTGCTTTGTTAATACTCTTTTGTTGGAAAGGTGTGGTTTGGGCAAAGGAGAAAAGGAAACCAGCCTTATAAAAGGGAATGTCTGATTAGGCTGTTGCCACAGCAGAGAGGGGCAGGTGCGGCAAAGATTCCGGCTGTCCCACAGGCAAGGATGTCTGTGTGTATGGGACACCAGAGGACACCTGTCACACCTGAAACACAATTTGCTAATACTCACAATTGCAGAGCTCAAGAAGAATCACTGTTTTTAAAACTATTATTTCCCTGACATCCTATATAATAAAACCCTAATAAGCAAATCAACCAAAAAGCAAGTGACTGGTCGCTCTGATGCACACAGACCACCAGGGGGCAGATGCTCAACACAGGAGCTATCCCCTGGTGGTTAGTGCACTCCCACAGGGGAATCGCCGCTCAGCCAGAAGCTGGGCTCATGGCTGGCGAGCGTAGCCGTGGGGTGCCAGGAGCCTCTCTCACCTCTGCAGCAGCACTAAGGACCCCTCGGGGGATGTCCAACTGCTGGGGAGCAGGCCTAACCCAGCAGTTGGACATCCTCCGAGGGGTCCCAGACTGCGAGAGGGCACAGGCCGGGCTGAGGAACCTCCCCCTCTCTCCCCCGCAGTGCACGAATGTCGTGCACCGGGCCTCTAGTATAAAATATACATACATATAAATATACATGCCCTCTTCTGAGCTTCCCCTGCCCTCCACTCAATATTTGGTTATGGCCTTTTTTCCGACGAATTGGATGTACAGACATAATTTTTAACAGGTACAGTGCTATCCCTGACTGTTTGACGTTACTATGGTTTACTTCACTAACCCTTTATTGTGGGGCAGGTTGTTTCCGGTTTCCCCTGGCATCAACAACCACAGTAAACATAACTGCTTATTTGACTGTTTACTTAGAACACATTCACAGACATGGAACTCCTGGCCCAAAGCTAATTTCCTTGAATTTTGATCCTCATTTCCAAATTGACTTTCTAGAAAGTGCTTCCGTTTGTTTAGTCCATTGGTTTTAAATCAGATTACACTCCCACAAACGGGGTAAGAGAAAACTGTTCAATGCGCCTTCAGCAAGTCGCAAACTCTTGCTGAACTTGAGTGACCCCTTCCCGGCATAGCTGTCTGCACTCTTTTCAGGGCACTTTTGAAGGAAGGAAAGGGATCCGGCGCCCCTACAGCTCTCCCGCGGGGACAGAGCTGGAAAAGCAAAGTTTCCCAAGGAGGTGGAAGCACAGCGGGGACCCTCCCAGCCGGGGGAGAGGTGTGCCCAGATGCCCCTTGTGCTCCAGGGCTGGGGTGGGGCACACGGGGTGGGGCAACTTGGCCATGCCCTTTCCTGTCCCTTTCCCCGGGCAGGCAGGCAGGGACAGTGGGTGGTGAGGAGACCATGCCATCATTCCCAGTCCTGACTCCCGAACCCTGCATGCTGTGTTACTGAGAAACCTTAGGCAGGGACAGGTCACTGGGCACGGGACCAGGAGGATCCAGGCTGGAGGGTGAAGTCCAGGGAGGCGCAGGTGGCATGGCAAAGGGCCCTATGTGGGTGCAGGTGTGGGAGTGTGTGTGTCGCTTGGGTCCACGCTCTTGCACACACCCACATGCCTGCACTCTGGCTCTGCACCCTTGGCCACCAGGAACCTCCGCAGAACCTGCTATAATTTTGGATGCATCCAGTCCCAGCACAAAGCAAGTCTGAGAAAGTTTCCCCAGACTGACGCCCCGCCTCCCTCCTCCCACCTCCTGCCTCCTGCCTCCCACCACACACCCACCCAGGTGGAGACAGGGAGCTCTGAGCTCCGGGTTTGAAGGCCGGTCATGCCCCCAATCGAGGCAGTGGAAGGGAGGTATGCAGAGAGCTCTGAACCCCGGCTGGTGCATGGCAGTGACAGGGAGCTCTGGGCCCCAGGTTTGAAGGCCAGCCACACTCCTGATCACAGGAGACCCAGAGTTCCATGGTGCCCTGGCAAGCCCAGAGCTCCCTTCTGTTGCCACACCCTGGCTGGGGCCCAGGGCCCAGTCGTTTGGTCATCCCTCACTGCCCCCCCCTGCCAGCCTGGTTGCCCCACGCAGCCTCCTGTTTGGTTGTGTGTTTGGTTGTTTCGGTCGTGACGGCCCCTGGCTTTTTATATATTAGGATACTTATCTATATATATAAAAGCCTAAGTGACCGAATGACCAAACGACTGAACGACCAGTCGACCTGTCGTTATGATGCACACTGATGACCAGGGGGCAGATGCTCAACACAGGAGCTGCCCCCTTGTGGTCAGCGCACTCCCACAGCTGAGCACTGCTCAGCTGACCGTTGAGTGCCAGATGCCAGGCTCACGGCTGGCAAGACTCTCCTCCCTCAGTGGCAGTGCTACCCAGCAGTATCAGCAGTGGCAAGCGTCTGGCCCCGGCCACCTGCCACTTCCAGCACTACTACATCCCTCAAAACCGGCAGTCCAACATCCTCCAAGGGGTCCCAGATTGCGAGAGGATGCAGGCCAGGCTGAGGGACCCCACCGTTGCACGAATCTGTGCACCAGGCCTCTAGTACATATATAAATGAAGAAAGGTTTGGAAGGAGACACTGTAATTTAAATGTGCTTAGCTCAGGGATATGGAGATTGAAGGAGTCAAGGTTTTAGGTGAGATGATTAGCATTATCCTATCTAATAATAAAGTAATATGCAAATTAACCATCACTCCACAACAAAAATGATGGCCCCCATAGCCACAAGATGGCGGCACCCAGTCTGCTCAGCTTTGCTGCTGGAGTGTTTAGCCTGTCGGCAGGAGCAGTGAAGCTGGATCCGCCCCCAGGGGTTTTTGATCCGCCCCCAGACATGGAAGTCAGAGCCTGGACAGCAGGGCATGGAGGCTTCTGTGACAGCGGAGAAGCCCCAGGCCTTGAAAACAGAGCCGGCCCGGGACAGCAAGGCATGGAGGCTTCAGCAGCAGCGGGGAAGCCCCAGGCCATGCAAACAGAGCCTGGACAGCAGGACATAGTGGCTTCCATGGCAGTGGGGAAGCCCCAGGCCCTACAAACAGAGCCCGGACAGCAGGTCATAGTGGCTTCCACAGCAGCGAGGAAGCCCCAGGCCCTACAAATAGAGCCCGGACAGCAGGGCATGGAGGCTTCCCTGACTGTGGGGAAGCCCCAGGTCCTGCAAACAGAGCCAGGCCGGGACAGCAGGGCATGGAGGCTTCATCTCCATGGCTGCAGGGAAACCTCCAGGCCCACAGAGAGCAGAGAACAACGGGGAGTGGGCCTAAGCCATCAGTAGGACATCCCCTGAAAGCTCCTGGATTGTAGAGGGTGCAGGTTCGGCTGAGGGACCCCCGTGCATGAATTTCGTGCACCAGGCCTCTAGTCTATAATAATAAAAGGTTAATATGCTAATTACACATTATGTCTTCTAGATATCATTCCGGACGTCCTTCCTGACCAAGCTGGAGCTAGAGGGAAGCCAGCCCAGGTCCCAGGGCCAACAACTGGCCTGATGGAAGCCAGCCCAAGTCCTGGGTGCCTGCAGGCGGCCAGAGGAGGGAAGCCCAGTCTTAGGTGCCTACAGGCAGCTGGAGGAGGGAAGCCTGGGTCCAAGGTGCCAGAGGGAAGCCAGTGCTGGTAGCCAAGGGAGGGAAGGCTTACTCTTGCATGAATTTTCGTGCATCAGGCCTCTAGTGTTATATATTTTGTATTGCATGCAACAGGTGTTTGTAAGCTGGTTAGGCTTCTTGTTGGTAAGAATACAGCAGTGAGAAAAAGATACAAAAATTACTACCATAAATGACTACCAAAATCATAAAATATGATTTTCATGCATGTTACATAATTGTAATATAAAATATGAGGGGAAGGTTCCACATAAAATGTATCGTGAAAATGAAATGAATAACGAAATATGTGTCAATTTAAAATATGTTTTCATCATTTTCTTTACCCCTCAAATTTTAATGCTGAATCAACAGTAAAATCTTGTGAAAACAACCAAATTTCATTGCTTTTCACCATTGACCATGGCTGATATTTTTCTATGCTCCACAAACAAGTGTTAGGTTTTGATTTCCTATGGAAATGCAGTGCTGTGTTCTATAACTAATTCTTCTATATCTTGATTCTTTTTAACTGTTGTTGCACATTGGCAATTGAAAACAAGGGTGAAAGAGCTTGAAGAGTGCTTTGTTTTTAAATATCTTTGTTATCTTAAGGAGATAAAAGCAAATGAGTATTTGTGAGACTTTCATTTTCAAAGCTGGAAACAAAGGAAAATAGATTGCATCTATATATTTTAATTTATATAATACTAGAGGCCCGATGCATGAATTTGTGCACAGGTTGGGTCCCTGGGGGTGGCCTGCAGGGTTAAGGCCCAAACTGGCAGTCCAACACCACCTTCCACTCCTGCCTGCCTCTTCTGCTCATCCTGGCCTTGCTACCCCTGTCGCAGGCTCGCTCATAGTTAGTCCTGATTGACAGTGCTTGCCAGCCATGTGCCCTACATCTGGGGGGGCTGGGGCGCAGAGAGCAATCAGCCCTCTGGGCGGGTGGTGGGACACCCTTGCCAGCCTGGGATCCAGATCCCTCCCGCTGACATTCATGCCAGTTGTTGGAATCCACCTGGTGCCCGCTTTTATATCATTTTTTCCTTGAGGAGTGTCTAGGAAGGGGAAGTGGCTGTGGTGCCTGAGGTCGACTTCCAGGAGGCTGGTGGCGCTCTTGGGATCGTGCAGGGGGGCCGCCAGAATGGGTCGGTCAGCTGATTGGCACTCCTGCTGGGAGCACACTGATCACCAGGGGGCAGCTCCTGCATTGATCATCTGTCACCTGTTGGTTAGTGTGCGTCATAACAACTGATCAACCAGTCGACTGATTGTTCAGTCGTTTGGTCACTTTGGCTTTTATATATATACTAGCTTTCCCGTTGCAGGAAAAATCCTGCAATAGGATTTCCTGCTGCACTCTACCCCGCCTCTGCTCCGCCCTTGCCGCCGGCCCCGCCTTCTCCTCCAGCCCGCCCGTGTTTTCCTTCGCCCCCGGCCCCGCCCTTGTCCCCCGCCCCGCCTTCTCCTCCAGCCCGCCCGCGTTTCCCTTCGCCCCAGGCCCCGCCTCCGCTCCGCCCTTGTCCACCGCCCCGCCTTCTCCTCCAGCCCGCCAGCGTTTCCCTTCGCCCCCGGCCCCGCCTCCGCCCCGCCCTTGTCCCCCGCCCCGCCTTCTCCTCCAGCCCGCCTGCTTTTCCCTTCGCCCCCGGCCCCGCCTCCGCCCCGCCCTTGTCCCCCGCCCCGCCTTCTCCTCCAGCCCGCCTGCTTTTCCCTTTGCCCCCGGCCCCGCCTCCTCCCCGCCCTTCTCCCCCCCCTTCCCCCCCCCACCCAGCTTGCTTGCTTCTTCGAAGCTTTACTCCCTTCTGCAGCTCTTGGCTTCTTTGGACGCTGTCTTGATATGCAAATTAGCCGCCATCTTTGTTTGGGTAATTTGCATACTCGTCCTGATTGGTTGGTGGGCGTAGCTTGGCTGGTGGGCGTGGCTTAGGTGTAGCGAAGGTGCGGTCAATTTGCATATTTGTCTATTATTAGATTAGACTAGAGGCCTGGTGCACGAAATTTGTGCACTGGGGAGGGTGTCCCTCAGCCCAGCTTGCACCCTCTCTAATATGGGACCCCTTGGGGGATGTCCAACTGCAGGATTAGGCCCGATTCCTGTGGAATCGGGCCTAATCCTGCAGTTGGACATCCTTCTCACAATCCGGGACTGCTGGCTCCTAACCGCTCACTTACCTGCCTGATTGCCACCTAACTGCTTCCTTGCAGGCCTGATTGCCCCCTAACTGCTCCTCTGCGAGCCTGATTGCCCCCAAATACCCTCCCCTGCTGGCCTGATCACCCCCAAAGCTTTTATTAGTATAGATATGACCCTGCACAGAAAATTTTACTAACCCTGCTTTACAATAAGGGCTTGACGATTGAATCATTAGGACCAGACACCAAGATTTCCTTTCTTTGAATAGTGGAGGGAATACTTATCTTGTCTTTAAGTTGCCCGGAAATTAAAATGAGATAATGACTTAGAAAAGTATAAAAGCACCATATAAAGACAACTGTCTTTTTAATGAAGTGGCAAAATGAAAAACACTTTTTATTCTCCCCTTCCTTCCTTTACAGCCTTTATTTAAACTTTGAAATTTATAAAAATTTCACTCCAATTTTCATTTCTTTACATTCAACATTATTTTGTATTGGTTTCAGGTTTTATATTAGTTACAGAATAGTGGTTAGACAATCATATACTTTACAAAGTGTTCCCCGATATTTCTAGTACCCACCTGGCATCATACCATCATTAAAACATTACTGACTATATTCCCTATTTAAGTGACAATGGGTTTACAGGTTCCTTTCAGTCTTTCTTTTGTGTTTCTTGTCCTTCCTTTTCGTTCTCACTTCTTCCCTCATTTTCTTTATATAGTATCTCAATTGGCCATGAAAGCTCAGTGAAGGCACTGGGACACACTTCATCCATTTTACAGACCAGGAAACTGAGGCCAATTCCAGTTGGCTGTGGAACTTGACTCAGTGCACAGGAAGCCCTCAGAGCCATGCTCTTTGCACTTCTTAAGGGGCAGCCGCCCAGCAAACAGAACAAACCTTCCAGTCAGGCTTCCCAGCCTCTTTCTCAAGCACCTCTTCATTGCGGATGCTCCACATTCTTTCCTCTCCCCCCATTCTTTACTGCCCCCCCTTCTCCAAAGCAGGTGGAAGGCTTCCCACTCACTGCCTAGGCATGCTCTGCTATGGGGCAGGGTGTCGAGTCACTGCCTCTGAAGTGTGAAGGCCGCCTGAGCGAGGCCCATTAGCACTCGGAGCTTCTCTGAATCATGTCAGTCAGTCCAGTACCCTTCAGTGCAGCACCCCTTCACTGAGGTGGCTCCACCCCTCAACCCCGGCCTCAGGGGTGAGGGTCCTTGCCCCTCTGCCAGGAGTCCTTCCATGCCCCTTGATCCCTGGCTGGGCCCACCCACATCTTGGGGGCACTGCAGAACCTCTCTCTCTCTGCAGATGAGGCAGATCCCTGCCCTAGGTCTCCACAAAGCTATTAATCTGTGGCCAGAGGCCTGGTCTGGGTCTCAGCAACCACATGCCTGCAATGTTCCCAGGGACCCTGGGAGGGGCTGGGCGAGTCCTGCCACGCCCCCCACGGTGGCGATCTCCCCAGGGACCCCCGGGAGTGGCTGGGCGAGTCCTGCCACGCCCCTCCTGGGTGTCGATCGCCTGGGTACACCCGGAAGCGGCTGGCTCGGCCCGGCCACGCCCCCCCAGGGTGGCGATTGCCCCAGAGACCCCTGGAACTAAGAGGATTGGGCGCCGCCATCTTGGTCTTCTCAATGGCCGGATAGGCCACCCGGAGTCCCGCCCCCAGCCTCTCACAGGCCCAATCATGGGCATAGCGGAGGTGCAGTCAATTTGCATGTTTCTCTATTATAAGGTAGGACTAGAGGCCCGGTTCATGAAAATTCATGCACTGGAGGGGCAGTCCCTCAGCTCGGCCAGCCCCCTCTCACAGTCTGGGAGCCCTTAGGGGTGGGAGGCAACCCAGCGATCAGGGGAAGGCGATGCCCCATTACACCTCTGCTGCTGCCACTGCTGGCAGCGCAAGCCTCAGCCAGCCCTGGTTACCTGAGCCTTGGGCGGCTCTGGGCGGCTGGGCAGCTGCCATCAGAGGCTTTCCTGTGCCTCAGGCCTGCCCTGGGTGGCTGGGGACTCCGGAGGCAGGTGCACAGAGTGGCCGGGCCCCTCCTGGGGGTGGGCCAGTCCTTTCTGCACACCTGCCACCCCAGCGGGGCTGTGGGGACTGAGCAATGCCATCTTGTGGCTGTGGGCACTGCTATCTTTGAGGGCATGTCAGTCAATTAACATATCCCCCTCTTATTGGGCGCCACCATCTTTGTGATGGCATGAGGGTCAATTAGCATATTCCCTCTTTATTATTTAGTACTAGAGGCCTGGTGCATGAAATTTGTGCATGGGTAGGGTGCCTAGGCCTGGCCAGAAATCAGGGCCAATCAGGCTCCATGCCTCCCAGCCTCCCTGCCTCCTCCTTCCCTCACTGCACGTGCGCCACCACCATGTGTTTTCCCACTTCCTGGCCTCCCCACGTCCTTCTTCCCTTGCTCCCTCAGGGCCCTGCCGCTGCTGCTGGTCACCCACCATGTTCTGCACCGCCCCCTGGTGGTCAGCGCCAATCCTGGTTGAACTCCAGAGGGGACAATTTGCATATTAGCCTTTTATTATATAGTATAAAATGTCTTCATAAAATTAATTAAAACAATTTTTAAGAGTTGACAAGACCAACATTAACAAGTTTTGAAAAATATATGAAAGTATGTATGTGAATATATATTTATGTAAAAAAATGCATAAAATTATTTTTCAATAATTGGTGAAATAATACATTTTACAGTATTGAATAACAGTGCAGCAAGCATTACAATGGTATAGAACTGTTTAAGGTATTTCTTTTACAGTGTCTTCTTTTCTTATGAGATATTTATCTTATGAGTTTCTATGCTGTCAATTATTTTACTTATAATATTTCATAGTATATATTTGTCTAATATACTAAATGTAGTACAGTTTCAACTGTTAATCTTTGTTTCTTGAAAGCAAGGCCCTCGCTGTGTTTTGTCAATATTATATCCCTAGAAATCTACACTGTATCTTGTTTGTAGACACTGTTTTTCCACCCTGAGAGATGAAAGCCTTAGGAGTCAGAACTTTTTATTTGTTCTCTCATTTACTACACCTAATTCTAAGCTCCTCTACCTGAGAGAGCTTTGACAAAAAAAAAAAAAAGATTGAATCATGTGTTATTAAAACTAGATATTTCAAAGGAGATTTACTTAGAGTAGTGTTTTTTTATTATATTTGGAAACATCTTTTTGTTAAAGAGTAGTTTCTTTTAAATGTTAGATTATGTTTCTAATTCAAAATATGTTTACATTAGTAAAAAATTAATGAAGGGTAATATATCAATACAAATTTAATTATGGTAATTGAATGTCATTGTCTTTTTTTCTTGCTTCCTAAATAAAGTCACAAAAGAAAAAAGATTAATACTTATTTCTAATGTTCAGTCAATTAATGAATCTATGTTGCTTTCCAAGATTCACTGTATATTTTGAGATTAAATTGGTCTTGTAATTAGCAATACAAATTTGATATAGATGTGCCCTAGTGGAAGAAACTATAAAAAAATACTATATAAATTTTAATATCAACAAAAATTTGCAAGTTTTATCTTAATTATAATAATGTGCTTAAAGTCAATCATAATATGGTTTTGTATTTATGCTTTCTTATTTTGTGATATCCCATTTTTTAATGAAAAAAAAAATGGGGGAAAAAAAGAAGTACAGGCCATGGCTAAAATAGGTGTCTGGCAAATTAATTAATTAATTAATATAAGTCCATGTATCTCAATTGTAAAAGTTATTTTTTCAAGTTGAGCATTCTGTTCTCTTAATATAATTATTGTGCATTAATAGACATATGTTGGCTTTCACACAAGGAAGTCATACTTACATTTTTAAACCTTTACTCCTTGAAATAAAAGCCTACAATTTCACTAAAACAAAAGTATTTGAAAGCAAAATAATTTCTCACATCTTATTTTTCTCACACTTTTGCTACTTATAAATAAACTAGAGGCCCAGTGAACGAAATTTGTGCACTGGTGTGTGTGTGTGTGTGTCCCTCAGCCCAGACTGCACCCTCTCCAATCTGGTCCTTAAGGGATGTCTGATGTCCCACTGGGATGGGGCCTAAACAGGCAGTCGGACATCCCTCTCACAATCTAGGACTGCTGGCTCCCAACCGCTCACCCCCTGCCAGCCTGATCACCCCCTAATCACTCCCCTGACAGCCTGATCGATGCCTAACTGCCCTCCCCTGCTGGCCTGGTCACCCCTAACTGCTCTCCCCTGCAGGCCTGGTCACTCTTAACTGCCCTCCCCTTGCAGGCCTGGACCCTCCCCTGCAGGCCTGGTCACCCCTAACTGCCCTCCCCTGCAGGCCTGGTCACTCTTAACTGCCCTCCCCTTGTAGGCCTGGTCCCTCCCAACTGTCCTCCCCTGTTGGCCATCTTGTGGCAGCCATCTTGTGACCACATGGGGGTGGCCATCTTGTGTGTTGGAGTGATGGTCAATTTGCATATCACCTCTTTATTATATAGGATTATTGCCTTGAAAAGCAGAACAAGGCTGACAATGTACAAAGATTTCTGTATGTAGTAGTTCCCCTTACCTAAACTTTCAGTTATGCACAGTCAACTGCAGCCTGAACATATTAAATGAAAATTTGCAGAAATAAAACACTAATAAGTTTTAAATCGCATGCCATTTTGGGTATCATGATAAAATCTAGCACTATCACACCACTTCATGGCCAGATATTAATCATTCCTTTTCTAGCATACCATGCTGAATACACTACCCACCAGTTAATCACTTAATAGCCATCTCAGTTACCAGATGTATTGTGCTGTATATTATTGCTTAAAAGTAACCCTTATTTTACTTAATAATACTACAAGCAAATCATCTGAGCTTTAGATTTATATATGGCAATCCTAACTATCTGAAACTCCTCCTCATACCTAACTCTCTCATGCATGTTCCCATTCTCTTGTTCTCTAGCCCCACTTGGAACATAATTTATATGGGCAGAGTTGGATGTCCGGGACTGATAACAGAAATGTGCAAATACTATATTCAGCCAGTATACTTTGTTTATTTATCCTAAGCATTTCCACAGAATTTCCTTACCCCTCTCCAGCTTCAAAAGCTTTTGTACTTTGGGTGTTGATGTTTCAATGTTCATGAATTGTAACAAATGTACCACCGGATGTTGATAGCAGGGGAGAATGTGGGTGTTTGGGAACAGGGATAAATGGGAATTTGATACACTAACACCCTCATCTGTATTTTCACTTTCCGTGGTTTCAATAACCTGGTTCAACTGTGGCTCAAAAATATTAAATGGAAAATTGCAGAAATAAAGAATTCATAAGTTTAAAATTGTGTGCATTCTGAATAACACAATAAGATCTCTTGCCATTTTGCTCAGGACATGAATCACCACTCGTTCCAACGTATCCATTCTGTATATGCTACCTGCCTGTTAGTCACTTAGTAGCCAATGGGTTGTCAGATCTATTGTTGCAGAATCACCATGCTAGTGTTCAAGTAACCCTTATTTTTCTTAATAATGAAACTTTTACCTAACTTTTATTACACTGACTTAAAATTCAGTTATAAAACTATGTTATTACCTAGATAATATTTAACATGGCCATTATCTAGACTCAGTGTATGAATACCCCCACACCCACCTACACACACACATATATATAAAACTCTCCTAAAAATAATTAAAATACTTTGTTTCAACATTGGTAAAACTATGTTCCATTCTGCTTTTGATCTTAAATTAGATATGGTGTCTCTTTTACATAAATGCAATAGAATGTAATTAATGGTATTTAACTCTGTTAAAATTAATAACAAATTTTTCTAACTATGATGGAGTGGATTAGGATATCAACATCCATGAGAATATAGTGGAATCTGTTCATCCTGAGACTGTCAAGATTTTATTTTCTTGTATCTTTGGTCTTAAAATATATACTCACAGAATAGATATTCTCAGTGACTCAGAAGTATTCTTTGTAAATGGCACTCATTGCAGTACTGATTAAAAAAACAACAACTTAAAAACATAGCAATATATTCTATGCATTGAACCACATCTACAAGATCAGCTGACCAAATAGAAAGGCTTGTTCTCATGATATTTTTTCTTTACATTAGGGTTTAATAGTTTGTACAGACGGGATATCCAAGTGTATATATTCCAGCTGCCCAAGAATTAGTCTTGTAGTCAAGGCCTTCAGCATCAATTCCTTCTTCATCAGTGCAATCAAAGGATAAAGTTCCTAAAAGCAAATCATCTGGGAATAGACACTGACAGTAGTACATTGAACATTTTAGTATTTATAATTCAACTCAAGTAAAGCTTGAAAAGCAGAGTCAGAGAGTCTCAGGGGCAGTGCATGTCAGGATATGCATTCTTCCATTTGTCTGTAAGTCAAAAAGTACCTTTGAAAAGTGTCCTATTCATTGGCAATATGTAATAAACAAATAGACCTGGGTTTTGCACTCCTGAACATTATACTGTAAATAATATTTGCATAAATGCTTATAAATTGGCAAGTATGCAAGGTGTTCACTAGTACAGAGTTTATAAATAATAAATCACTATAAGGCATAACTTAAACTCAAGAGCGTAAAAGGATTCCATTAGGAAGTATTTTTCTTTGTTTATTTATTATTTTTAGTTGTTGCTATTTTATTTATTTTTAAAAATCTTTATTGTTGAAAGTATTACGTATGTCTCCTTTTTACCCCATTGACCTCTCCCAGTCTACCCATACCCCCCACCCCAGGCTTTTCACCACCATATTGTCTCTGTCCATGGGTTATGCATATATGCATACAAGTTCATTGGTTGATCTCTTCCCACCTGCCCATCCTAGCTTGCCTTCTTTCTGAGGTTTGACAGTCTGTTCAATGCTTCTATGTCTCTATTTTTATTAATTAGTTCATGTTGTTCATTAGATTTCACATGAGTGAGATCATGTGATACTTACCTTTCCCCAACTGGCTTATTTTGCTTAGCATAATACTCTCTAGGTCCATCCATGCTGTTGAAAATGGTACAAGTTCTTTCCTTTTTACAACTGCATAGTATTCCATTGTGTAGATGTACCACAGTTTTTTTTTTTTTTTGTTTGTTTGTTTGTTTTTTTTTTTATCTACTCATTAACTGATGAGCACTTGGGTTGTTTCCAAATCTTAGCTATTGCAAATTGCACTGCTATAAACATAGGGGTGCATATATTTTTTCTGATTGGTATTTCAGGTTTCATAGGCTATATTTCTAGAATTGGGAGGACTGGGTCAAATGGAATTCCGTTTTTAATTTTTTGAGGAAATTCCAACTGTTTTCCACAGTGGCTGCACTAGTCTGCACTAGCAGTGTATGAGGGTTCCCTTTCTCCACATCCTTGACCACACTTATCCTTTGTTGATTTGTTGATAATAGCCATTCTGACAGGTGTGAGGTGGTACTTCATTGTCATTTTGATTTGCATTTCTCAGATGATTAGTGACATATAGAAGGCCAAGAGGCATAATAAAGAAAAATGCTCAAAGGAAGTATTTTTAGAGATAAAATATCAAGACTAAATGTTAAAAATTGACTCATTTAATAAGAAATGTTTATCTCACAGAAAAATCAATGAGGCAAATAAATTTTACCTTTGCTCAGCAGGGAAACACTCTGACTATATTCTATCTAGGTTCTTCATAGTTAGTTAGGAACTGTGCACAGAACATTCCAACTATTCAATAAATTATTAAGAATATTCCAACAACAACATATTAGCAGTAAAATAGAGTGAATTTTATTCACTCTTTTAAAATGAGACACTACATTTGTGTCAACATGGATGGACCTTAAAGGCCTTATGCTGAGTGAAATAAGTCAGATAGAGAAAGAATAATACTGTTTGATCTCACTTATATGTGGAATCTAAAACAACAACAAAACTATTATAGATACAGAGTATATAATGGTGGTTGACAGGTTGGATCAAAAGGTACAAAGTTTCAGTCATAAAATAAGCTATTGGAAAGTAATGTGCAGCATAATAACCCTAGTTAATACATAGGTTGCAAATTTAAAAGTTGCCAAGATAGTTCCATTTTTATTTGTTTGAGGAACCTCCAAACTGTTTTCCATAGTGGCTGCACCAATTTGCAATCCCAGCAACATCCTTGTCAATACTTTTGGTTTGTTTATATTGATTATAGCCATTCTGACAGGTGTGAAGATCTCTAATTGTGGTTTTAATTTGCATCTCTCTGATGATTAATGATGTTGAGCATCTTTTCATATGTCTATTGACCACCTGGATGTCCTCTTTAGAAAAAAATCTCTTCTTAGGTCCTCTGACCATTTTCTGTGTTAAGATGTTTGAGTTCTCTACCTTATGATTTCACTTATATGTAGAATCTAAGGAACAAAATAAACTAACAAACAAAAGACAAATAGACTCATAAACACAGAGAACAAACTAAGGGTTGCCAGATAGGAGGGGAGGTGGAAAGTTGGGTATAAAAGGTGAAGGAATTAAAACATACAAATTAGTAGTCACAAAATAGTCACAGGGATTATTAAGTACACCATGTGGACTATATTTTTAACAGTGATTGGTTATAATATTATTTACTTAAATTATAGGGGATGGGTTAGTGGTTACCTCAATTATGGGGGACAGTTTAAGTTTTGCTTATGATTTCGAGAGACAGAAGCTAGAAGTGACCAAGTCAAGTTAGTCTCCTTCATCTCAACTGGTTTTGTCTGTTCAGGGAGTTTTCAAGGCTGGTCTTGTGTAAGATTTTAACATAAAAATGGTCTCTATAGAAATATAGATATAAAATAATATAAATATAAATCATTGTATCCTATATAATCCTATATAATAAAAGAGAAACATGCAAATTGACTGTACCTCCACTGCACTCACCAGAAAATCAGGAGTGAGTATGCAAATTAACCCAAAAAAGATGGCGGGTTAATTTGCATACACAGGCACCAGGTGGAGAGCACAGCAGGAGAGCTGGCGGAGAGTGGAGTGGCTTGGGGAACTTGGCTCCCCAAGTCGTCAGACAGAGAGCAGAGAGGGAGAGCTGGCGGCTTGGAGGACTTGGCAGAGCGGGAGGCCATGGGATGGAGACAGAGCAGGAAGGGAAAACCAAGAACATGGGGAGTACCAGGAATTCTGGGAATAGTAGTTCTTATGGCAGCCCCAGGATAGGAAGCAGAAGCTCAGAACTGGGGGAGCACCAGGAATGCTGGGAATCATAGTTCTGGTGGCAGATGGATCTCCTAGACACTAGAGCAAAGTGAGCCTGGAGCAAGTTACTGTTGAGGTGGGGGTTGGAGGGAAAGCAAAGGTGAGAGACATAAGTAAAATCAGAGTGTCTAGGAAAAATTAAAGGGAAGCTATCCTGAAACTTCCTGGAAATATTCACCAATGAAGCAAAGAAAAAAAAAAGCCTCTATTATTCTGTGAGCAACAAACCAAACTTGGTTGGAGTCTCAGACAATTCGCTCATATGATTGCAAAGACAGACAGAAACTCCTGGATTGGAGAGGGATCCCCTATGAGTTCCCAGATTGGAGAGGGTGCAGGTCAGGCTGAGGGACCCACCCCCGTGCACGAATCTTCATGCACCAGGCCCCTAGTTTTAAATAATTACTCAAAATAAATTTAAGAGAATAATTCTGATAACATGGTACTAATAACAAGTATATTTTATAATATAATTTTTAAAATTACATTTTATTATGAAATAAAAACATTTATTCTAGAAGCAGAAAATATTTTAACTTTAATCTATATATATATATATATATATATAAATATATATATATATATATAAGGCTAATATACAAATTGTCCACTTGGGAGTGAAGCAGGAGTACGATCACTCACTATGACATGTTCTGACCACCAGGGAGCAGCGTGGAAAATGGTGGGTGACCAATGGTGGCAGCAGGGTGCTGAGGGAGTGAGGGAAGGAGAAGGCAGGGAGGCCAGGCATAGGGGCCCTACCCTGCACAAACTTCGTGCACCAGGCCTCAAGTCCTATCTAATAAAAGAGTGATATGCAAATTGACCATCACTCCAACACACAAGATGGCTGCCCCATGTGGTCAAAGATGGCTGCCACATGTGGACACAAGATGGCCGCCATAAGATGGCCAGCAGGGAAGGACAGTTGGGAGGGGCCAGGCTTGCAGGGGAGGGCAGTTGGGGGGGACCAGGCCTGCAGGAGAGGGCAGTTAGGGATAGCCAGGCCTGCAGGGGAGGGGCAGTTAGGGGTGACCAGGCTTGCAGGGGAGGGCAGTGAAGGGCAAACAGACTGGCAGGGGAGTGGTTAGGGGGTGATCAGGATGGCAGGCAGAAGTGGTTAGGGGAAATCTGGAAGGCAGGCAGGTGAGCAGTTGGGAGCGAGCAGTCCTGGATTGTGAGAGGGATGTCTGACTGCCCGTTTAGGCCCAATCCCGGCAGGATCGTGAAGCAGGATATCCCTTGAGGGGTCCCAGATTGGAGAGGGTGCAGGCTGGGCTGAGGGACAACCCCCCCCCCCGTCCGTGCACGAATTTCGTGCACCGAGCCTCTAGTATAATTATAATTTTATATTAATATAAACTATACACCACAAATAAAACTAATCATAAATATTCATAATTGAATTTTAGTGAATTAGTATTGGATTTAGAATCTGATGATGATAAAAAAGCATTTATATTTTCAAAAGGAATATTAGACAATAAAATTTATGATTATTTTATAAAATAGTATTTTAATAATTCCAGAAACAAGTTTTAATAATTAAGACCATAAAAGACTAAAAAGTTTGGATGCCAAAATATTATATAACTAGGAAGTATATTAGGCATTTAATTATTCTACATTTTTATAGAACAAAAGTATCAGATATCTCTTCACTAAAATCATTTAATGAATCTAATAAGTGATTGTATCATAGAAGACAAAATATCATAATTACCACAGAAAATGAAGCAGCTAAATATTTATTCTGATCTTTGAAGAATGCCATCAAATGCACCAAGGAAATGCAGGGTCAACAAGATATAACATAGTCCACAGGGAATCTGAGGCAACAGAGAAAAAAATAATAGGCAATAACAAATGGTTTCCCCCAGGGACTACAATAGAGCAATAATTAAAGAGCAAGACAGTATAAAAAAATAAAAAAAAGACTGTAATAATGCTAACAGGAGGAAGAAATTAAAAGGATAAAATTATTTATAGCAGTTACTTTACTACTTGCTTCAAGTTGATATGCCTAATTTAAAACACACACACACACACAAACACACACACACACACACACACACACACACAGAAAAAGAGATACACATATATAACTAAATGAATAAAATGATTGGGCAATACAGTAGAGTTGCTGCTATAGAACACACCTACACATTTGTTTCACCACTGCTTTTAAGATCAAGTAGATGTTTACACAAAGAAACTTTTTATACTTATTGCAGCACTTACATATTTATCAGAATATTTATAAAACAACAAAATCTGTCTACATTTTTAGTCATTCTTATGTAACTAACCTGCATTCTTTCAGATCTATGTTTTGTTGTTGTTTATTTTATTGTTTTTACTATATGGAATAAAATGTACACAGTATTGGCAGCTGCCTTTTTCTAACATAACATTCAATGATATCTCTTGTCATCAAACACATTTGTGTTTGATTTTGAAATATATTCATTAGAAAGTCTTATAATACAGACATTTCCAAGACAAGTCAATTATTCTTGGGAAACAAATTGAATTTTAATTAATATTGCACCCAGTTTTATTACTATGTATCATAATGACAGAACCTTGAAGATATCTGGCATTTTAATAATTACTAGCGTTCCCGTTGCAGGAAAAATCCTGCAATAGGATTTCCTGCTGCACTCTACCCCGCCTCCCGCCTCCGCCCCGCCCTTGTCGCCCGCCCCGCCTTCTCTGCCAGCCCGCCTGCGTTTCCCTTCTCCCCCGGCCCTGAGTTCTCTCCTCCCTTCTCCTCCCCCCCAACCCCCCGGCAGCTTGCTTGCTTCTTCGAAGCTTTACTCCCTTCTGCAGCTCTTGGCTTCTTTCGACACTGTCTGATATGCAAATTAGCCGCCATCTTTGTTGGGGTGATTTGCATACCCGTCCTGATTGGTTGGTGGGCGTGGCTTGGCTGGTGGGCGTGGCTTATGTGTAGCGAAGGTGCGGTCAATTTGCATATTTGTCTATTATTAGATTAGATAATTTAGTTAATTCTATCTATATATCTAAAAACCTAATATGCTAAGTGTCCAACCTATTGGTTGACCTTTTGGTTGACCACTCGACCAGTTGCTATTATGTGCACTGACCACCAGGAGGCAGACACTCTGACCAGTAGGTTAGCTTGCTGCTGGGGTACGGCCAATCGGGACTGGGCGAGACAGGCCAGACATACCCTGGAATCCTCCCGTGGTCCCTCTCTGGCCGGCCAACCTCCCGCATTTCCTCCCTGGCCCACTGTCCCAATCAGGACTGGGCGAAATGTCATGATAACCCCGATTGTTGACCTGGCTGAGGGACCCCACCGGTGCATGAAGTCATGCACAAGGCCTCTAGTTATATAAATATGAACTTTTAAAGGTTTTTACATAATTAAGTATAAGTCAAGCTAGAAATATTTATATTATGTTACTAAATATCTAATTTACTTTGACCAGGTTAACTCTAAAATTTCATAACATTATTTTAAAATATATGAACTGAGAAAATAATAGTGTTATTTTCACTTCAGTTACAAAGCACTTTGTGCAGAACAGGAAATTTTTGAGGCCAGACTCTTTAATTTCTTTATGGCATAGTAATTAGTAAAAGGTGGATACTATAAACACTTGGTTCAAGGAGACATGAAGAAAGGGATAGAAGCCACAGATGGCGGCGCCCAGTCCTCTTAGCCCTGCCAGAGTCCCCAAGTCCGCCCAGTGGCGGCAGTCCAGGGTATCTAGCTGGGATGCGCCTGCCCCCCATGCAACGATCCCTGCCTAGTGGCGGCAGCTTAGGCTGGGGTCTCAGATCTGCAGGGCCTCGCACCAAAGCCGCGGGGGCAGCATGGGCTGGGGTCTCAGTCTGGCAGGGCCGCGCACCCCCACTGCACGATTCCCCGGCTGCAGCGACAGCTTGGGCTGGGGTCTCAGACCGGCAGGGCCTTGCACCAAAGCCATGCAATCCCCCGACCCGGGCGGCAGCTTGTGCTGGGATCTCAGGCCGGCAGGGCCGCGCACCCCCACTGAGCAATCCCCCGGCTGTGGTGACAGCTTGGGCTGGGGTCTCAGACCAGTAGGGCCTCGCACCCCCACTGCGCAATCACCTGGCCAGCAGCGGCAGCCTGGTTTGGGGTCTCAGCCTGGCCAGGGTGTGATGGCAGCCTGGGGTCCCAACCATTGAGTCACACCAGCCAGGCAGATATGGAGGAATTTTAAATGTTTCTTTTTTAAAATATATATTTTATTGATTTTTTACAGAGAGGAAGGGAAAGGGATAGAGAGCTAGAAGCATCTATGAGAGAGAAACATTGATCAGCTGCCTCCTGCACACTCCCCACTAGGTATGTGCCCCCAACCAAGGTACATGCCCTTGACTGGAATCGAACCTGGGACCCTTGAATCTGCAGGCCAATGCTCCATCCACTGAGCCAAACCAGTTAGGACTGTCGAATATGCTAAAGAAAAAACCCTATCTAATAAAGAGGGAATATGCAAGGGATGGCATTTGGGGGTGACCGGGGTTTCAGGGGAGGGCAGTTGGGGACAATCGGGCTGGAAGGGGAGCAGTTAGGCGTCGATCAGGCTGGCAGGGGAGTGGTTAGGGCGTTATCAGGCTGGCAGGCAGAAGTAGTTAGGGGCAATCAAGAAGGCAGGCAGGCAAGTAGTTGGGAGCCAGCAGTCCTAGATTGTGAAAGGGATGTCCGACTGCCTGTTTAGGCCCGATCCCAGGGATCTGGCCTAAACAGGCAGTAGAACATCCCCCAAGGGGTCTCAGATTGGAGAGGGAGCAGTTTGGGCTGAGGGACACCCCCCTCCCCTGCACGAATTTCGTGCACCGGGCCTCTAGTTACTAAATAAAACACAGCTTCAAGTTCCTTTGTCCAAATGAAAATAAACTATATGCCTGTATTACCCTTTGGAAGAAATGTAGTCATGAAACTCATATGTGCTTTATCCTATATAATAAAGAGCTAATATGCAAATGGTCATCACGACGTCATGCCCTCATGCTGCCATGCTGAAATGGCTCAGACACTCAACACTGGGGAGAGAGGAATGGGGACCAGCCAGGCACAGATGAGCTCATGAGAGAGGAATGGGGACCAGCCAGGCACAAATGAGCTCATGAGAGAGGAATGGGGACCAGCCAGGCTGTGGCCCGGGAGAGGGACAAGCCGCCCACCCTGCAGTCCCAGGCGCCAGCACCTGCGTTTGTGGCTGGGAGAGGGACAAGCCGCCCACCCCATGGTCCCAGGTGCCTGCAGCTGTGGCCCAGGTGAAGCCGCCCTCCCACGGTCCCCTGTGGCTGCGGCTGGTGCGGGCAAAGCTGGCCCCAGTCCTGGGTGCCTACAGCCAGCCAGAGGGAGGGAAGCCTGGGACCTGGGTGCCTGTGACTGGCTGAAGGAGGGAATCCTGGGTTCTGGGTGCAGAGCGAAGCAGAGGCAGTTAAGGGTGATCAGGCCAGCAGGGAGCAGTTATGGGTGATCAAGTCAGTAGAAGAGCAGTTAGGGGTGAGCAGGCAGGCAGGCAGAGGTGGTTAGGGGAGATCAGGCAGGCAGGCAGAGGGATTAGGGGTGATCAGGTAGGCAGGCAGACGAGTGGTTAGGAGCCAGCGGTCCCAGATTGCAAGAGGTAGTCAGACATCCCCCGAGGGATCTTGGATTGGAGAGGGTGCAGGCTGGGCTGAGGGACCCCCGCACCGTTCATGAATTTCGTGCACTGGGCCTCTAGTATTAAAGATTAGTTGGTAAATTTTAATTTTTTCTTTAACCTACTCAAATAGAATATACACACAATCTTATTACTTGTTTCAGAAATGGTTCAAAATATATTTTCACAAATGAAATATTACTGTTTTTCATATCAATTCTATTATGCTGGAGATTGTGATTTTCTTATTGTAGTATACTGTATAATAATGACCTCACTTTGCTCTGAATTTTCTTCAATTGAGTATACACATGACCATCATACCCTATTACTCAGTTTCATAATTTGAAGGGACTATACCTATGTTTATAGCACTACATGCTTTTTATTAAGGACATTTTTGATTGAGTTCATAAATGAAGGAGTTGCGTTTGAATTCTCTCTACCAGATATTGGAATACTCCTCAGACTTAATGGGAAGAGGTAAAAAATTTACTTCTTCAAAGGAGTTGCTTTAGGAAGCAGAATATATTTATTCTAAATGGTTTATAATATTGTTATAGGCTAATATGAGTCTAATGCATTTGAATACAACAATTCTGAAGATGATTTCAGAAAAGTAGAAATGAGAAATGAGTCCAAAGCAAACTTTCTGAAGAAAATAAACTTTGTAAATAAATGGTATTTACTCAGTGTGGGGTTTTTTTTACTCTTATAATGATAAATGTTTTTTCTTTGAGTAGCACTAATGCAGAAAAAATAATTAGACTACATATTACATATTAGATACAATGTATATTTAATTTAATTATTGTTGAAAGTGTTACATATGTCTCTGTTTTCCCCTATCCTCCTCTCCCTGCCTGCTCCTGCCCCCCAGCACATGCCCTCACCTCCCTACTGTCTGTGTCCATTGGTTATGCTCATATGCATGCATGCAAGTCCTTTGGTTGACCTCCCAGACCCTCTCCAACCTTCCCCTGCCTTCCCTCTGAGGTTTGTCAGTTTGTTCGATGCTTCTATGTCTCTGGACCTATTTTTGTTCATCAGTTTATGTTGTTCATTATATTTCATAAATGAGTGAGATCATGTGATATTTATCTTTCTCCGACTGATTTATTTTACTTAGCATAATACTGTCCAGGTCCATCTATGCTGTTGCAAATGATGAGTTCTTTCTTTTTTACAGCAGCTTAGTATTCCATTTTGTAGATGTACCACTGGTTTTCAATCCACTCATCTGCTGATGGGCACTTAGGCTGTTTCCAAATCTTAGCTATAATCAAAAGAGGAGACATAGTGGGTTACCTAAGATACATTGGTGTTATATTATGGAGGCAGCAGAAAGCAAAGCAGGGGAGGGGGGACTTCTGAGTTTGTATACAAAGTAAAGTGATGGACAGGTACTGCTTTTACCTAGGTGGGTGCAGGATAATTAACAGTCAGTAATTAACTCAATAACAATGAGGGGATTTGCGGTCTCCACAGAACTGTGCCTGTGCTTTGAGGGGTCCAGAAAAAGGAAAATTGCTTTGACATTCCAACAATATGTTACCATAGATGCAAAAAGACAATACACAGGCTCAGTTAAGGTAAAGATTGACCTTTTTCAGGGAAGATATTGGCCTACCACATGACTTCTCACCATAAATGCTTTTTAGTTAAAAATAGTTTTAATTTCAGACCACCCTTTGTTGTTCCTTTAGGTCTCTGAGTCTGTAAGGCCACCATGCCAACCTTCTCTGACTTCGACAGTTTAGCATGTGGCCCCATTTTTGTCCTCACTTTTAACAATAAAGATACATTTTAAAAAACAACATATAGGCTAAAAATTAGATCCATCCAATAAAGTAGAAAATTTAAGAAAATGATCCTGATGTTATTTCAATTTTATTCAGATTTTGTGTATAGTTAAGGATGATCTTGTTTAAAAGAGCTTGGTATGGAAATTTCTAATTATTTTTATATCAATTCAAACATTCTAAAAGTGTTGTTACTTCTGAGTGTTCTTATTAAGCAATGGAATAATTCTGTATTATTTGGAAAGTGATTTGAAATCAATAAGCTTTCACATTAACTTCCTTGGATAAGAAGTTAGTTCTAACCAATATTTTCAATAACAGTGAAGATATTGGCCAATTGAGAAATACAATTTATTGCCAGCATTTCTTTGTCAATACCTAACATGATAGATTCATCCATATCAGAAAAATTGACCAAAACTGAAAAATAATGGGAATTTCAAATTCAACACTTTTTAAAAGTATGTTTGATAATAATAAAAAGGGAAAAAATACATTAAGGTCCTGAGAAAGTGCATAGCTTAAATGTGATCAAACATATTAAACGTGTTCTATCTCATTAATAAAATTAATGATAAAGTGATCCTTTTATCACTATAATTTATTATCCAAAAAACTCAGATTTGACTATATTCATTAATTTACTAGTGGAGTTATAATAGTACTTTGAATTGGATTAAAAAGCAATAAAATAATTTGTGAATATTAGGGGGAAAGTGAATGAAATAAAGGAGTTGGCTGAGTTTTTATTGACCTTTCAATGCCTTAGTGCATTACAGATAGATACTATTATTTGCAAACATATATTGCTGGCTTCAAATCCATAATAAAATTAAGGTATTTCAAGATTTATTACTATACAAATTAATATTGTTTTCCAAATGCAATAAATGCTAAGTAAGCTAATCTATGTATTTTTATAGCATTTTCTGGTTGTTCTTGTAAGAAAGCAATTATTTTGTCACTTTTACATTTAACCACATTTATTTATCAAGTCCATATCCATTGTAGTTGCCCAAACCATATGGAGTTAAATTTAAGAATGTCTGATTTACTCATGTAATTTACTATAAATAGGATAGTTGTTTCTAATGGATTCAAATACTTCACTTGTCACAGCTTTCAGAGGAAATATCCACACAATTAGTCAGTATCTCAAGCTATGGAACTTTATCCATAACATTTCTATTCCTATTAGATACTTAATCTCTTTACAAATGCATGTTAAAAAGCCTTATCATTTTTGAGTCTATTCATTTCAAGGACATTGTGTGTGACCAAGCTGATGATTTTACTGATAGCCATGTAACTTTGCCTAAATACTAGTATATGAGTAATTATCCAGACTATGATGTGTCATTAATTTATTTGTTGTGAAAGTCTTTATGCTTTAAATATAAAAAAACAGTTTTGGTTTACAGATAGTAGCAGCTAAAGAAAAACTGGCAGAATTAAGACTCCTAATTGTAGCAGTTATGTGAATATAATTATAATTTAAAAGACTTTATTGAAAATATAGCTTTTTAATCATACTCTACAGAATAAATATTTCTGTGAGAATATGACAGCTAAACAAGGTAGAATACTTTTAGACATTCATCATTTCTGATCCAAACATCCAATATTTCTTAACATATTCCAAGTATTGCTTTTTTTTACTATAACTTTATTGTTTATAATAGCTATTTATAGCTAACATAAAATTATCTCTGTAAAAGCCATGTTATGCTGGTTTCAAATTTTTCTCTCTCACAATACTGTGCTTTATCAGGGATTCAATCATTCACTCCAGCATAAAAATAAAAACACATCTGTTTATTCATTCTTTAGGATTCTACCAATGATTTATTAGGCAAGGTTTAGTTATAAAGGTTACTTGCACAATAGATAAAGAAAAATCATATTCTATGTTTTGCTCCTCTTTGAAACATAAAATAAGTTTTGTTTTGGGCCATATCACAAAGAACTGCCAACTGAGAATCACTGTGTGTAGAATAAAATAAAACATAAGAAATCTGTGATTTTAACCCTGTGATTAATTGTTTGCTTTTAAGAAATTTACTTATTCTGAATCCACCTCATCTCTATTTCAAAATATTTTCCAATTTGATCCTATGATCAAGTGTAGCAATGTGCATATGTTGACAAAGAGCTGTGGGCCATTCCTAATCAATGAAAATTCTTACGTATAGGAAGTATGCACTTGGTTGATGAAAGAGAGAGACAGAAGGAAAGAGAGACAGACAGAGAGAGAAAAAGAGAGACAGACTGAGGGAGAGAGAGAGAGAGACCAATGAGTTATCCCAGGTAAAACAATTTCCGACATGGATAACAAACTTGATTTATTATTTTCATGAGGTATTCTATTCTGTTGAACTTAAAATCTCAAAATCATTAGTTTAAGATATCAGGATGTGTATATAATTTTAGAGGCAATCTAGTTAATGTGAATGTATAATAATATCTGCTATACCTGGACAAATGGGCCTGCTGTCCACTGAGTGGCAGAGAAACTGGATTCCAAATTCCAAGGCACCAGAATTTTGCTGAGAAAAGGAGATTTATTGTAAGGCAGCCAAACAAGGAGAGCAAAGCAAAAACTCAGATTAGTCTCCTCGAGCAAAGGGGCTGAGACAATTTTAAAAGATGAGGGTAAGAAGGGGTTATATATATTCATAAGTTTCTACTTAGAAAGACTATTATTGGACAATTTTGAAATGCAGCCATATAGGGTAAGGGATATGAGATAGGCAAAAAAAGAACAAAGAAATTCCAACCCAGCAGAGTTTGGTCAATTTTATATTTGTCCATATTAGGTTCCGGCACTGGATATTCCTTATTGAAGAACACTATGTGCAGTGCTGTTTCTGTGGAAATAACACAAGTTCTGCATTAGAGGGTAAAACCAGTCTAATCTCTGAAAGGCACAAACAATACTTTGTTAGTGTCCATTTTCACACTTTGCCATCTTCCTCGTGTTTGTAGATAAATTGTAGATACAGAAATAACAGAGGGTCTAAATCTATTTTATAATAGTTGTAATGAGCAGTACTGGGTGTTTATATTTTTTTTCCTTGACAGCATTTCTGGAGGAATGATCAATATTGACCAATAAGGCTGTTCTAGTGATAGACCCTGTTATATTCAGATAAATAACTTGTCCTTGATCAAGGGGTTGCTTTATTGTCATTGGGGTAATGAAATATAAATGTATAAGTTAGTTCACCAACAGAAAAACCTGAAGATATTATATCTGACAAATGAGAGAAATTCTGGGGAGTCTCAAAGAGTGTATTTAGGCTATTCTTAAATCTTACTTTTGAATAAGGCATATTGATTTTTCTCTTATAACAAATAAAATTTTGATAAGAATATAAGCATTCACTACTTAAATGATGTGCTGTTCAAATCGTTTGGAACATATATAAGTAAAAAATAACCTACAAAGTCTGTAGGACATGGAAAAGCTCAAGTAAATGAGCCCCAAGCCTAATCCCTTTCAGCATTGCATAACACAGCATTTTGATTTTTAATGGAAATGAAAGTATATGCCCCCAAAACAAATACTAAACATAAGGCAATTTTGATTCCTAAAATCTTATTTATTTATTTATTTATTTATTTATTTTTTATTTATTTATTTATTTTTTATTTTTTTATTTTATTTTTTATATTTATTTTATTTCTTTATTGATTAAGGTATCACATATTTGTCCTCATCCCCCCATTCCCATCCCATACCCCTCCCCACACATGCCCCCACCCCCCTGTTGTCCCCAACCACTGGTTAGGCGCATATGGATGCACACAAGTCCTTTGGTTGATCTCTCCCCCTTATCCCCACCCTCCTCTACCCTCCCTCTGAGGCCCGACAGTCTGATCCATGCCTCCTTGTTTCTGGGTCTGTTCTTGTTCATCAGTCTATGTTGTTCATTATTTCCACTAGATGAGTGAGATCATGTGCTATTAGAAATACATTTATAAGAACCGAAAATGAGACAAGCAATAATGGTTATGGTGACAGGCAAATGAATCAGTCTGTAGTGAGTTTCTTTCTGGGCCAACAGTTCTTTTGAGACCCAATTACAATGTCCAACAGTTCCTTATGTGTACATGTCAGCACTGACATTACAGTTCTGGATGGTGGACAAATGGTGGTAATGCAGGTCCGACTCTCTCTGGTTTGGTCCTGGGCAACCTGCAGTGATGCACAGCTGCTAACTGCTAGTATGGGAAGGCCATGTCAGCGTCTTCCATCTCTGGACTGCTTCTCTTCTGTCTTCATGGCTGGAGTAGTCCTGTCGATTCCTCTCTGTTGCTGGAATCCACATGGTCTCAGAGAGACTTGGCCGACAGCAGCTGCCCTCTTACTCCAACAAGAATTGTTTGAGTTGTCTTGAACCCATGGTGTGGGGAAGTGGGTTTATGATATCTAAATCCAGCCTACCACCAGGAATGCTCAGGACCTACTCAAGAAGGTAAATAATCCCTTCCACTAATATTTACAGGGTAAAATAAGATTGTCATTAGAGTAATAAATTTGACAGTAAAATAGTACTCAAGTTTTCAAGCAAATTTAAATTGACTAGTTGAAACAAGCGAATATTCTAGAAAAATTAATTGTACTGGACAAAAAGGTATTCCTAAAGTGTTAACTAAAATTTTTATTGGTACTTCATCTCATGATAAAATTGTATACCATGTAATGAACCTAAAACAGTAATATTATAGTGCAAAAAATTAAAATGTAAAAGCCATCAAGACTACATTATAAAATTTTCAAAAGCCTCCTAACATTTATATCAAAAAGGAGGTTATAGTAGAAGAATATCATGTAAGGAAAAATAACCTGTAAGTAAATTACATCTAGAAAATTAATACTTTAGAAAATTAATTGTAAGGCTAAAAGCAAGACACCCATGAAAAACACACAAGGTGTCAAAACAAGCCAGAGGAAAATCATTTGGGCAAAAAATGAAATAGGATCCCAAGTCAAATTTATAGAAAATATTCCTTTATTAACTTTTGGTCGAGAATATGTTTGTATATTTTCAGAAAACAACTCCTAAAATCTTTTTTAAAATATAGTATTATTTTGATAAAAAATTTACCCAATTATCAATAAGTTCTTAATTTAAAAAAATCCCTTCTGGTATTAAGGATGTTTGGTTTTCAATTGGTAATTCATGTAAGGATATTTTGGGAAACAACATCTTTTTATCTAGTATTTTCATCTATGTGGCTTTAAAATGTGATGTGATATTGTATATATGGATATTGATTTCCTATGGAAAGATGAAAACAAAGACTATTGATTTTTGTCCCCCCCCCCTTTTTTGTTGTTGAAAGTAAGTTTTTTATACTTCCACTGCTTGTTGCTGGCTGTCAAACACCAAAATATTAAAGGAATACTTATAAACTTTGCAATTAGAACTTAAGCAAACTATTTTTGACCTATTTTCTTATACTAGAAAAGAAAAGTAATAACTAATAAAAATAGTTGATCTAGAGATTAGTTTCAATGAAAATTGAGGCTTTCTCCACAGTCCAAATGTAAAGAGAATTAGGTACTCTTCTTAGGAAGGGTCTATATGCTTAATTAATGACACTTTACTAAATGCTTATTATACATTCATCATAAAATATTAACTAAGCCATTATTTCCCTATGTTGTGGGGATATAACAACAACATATAATTCAAAGTTCTTGTCATCATGTACCTAGCTTTTTAATAAGGGAAAACTAAAAATAAGCAATAAGCGCATACATATGTAATATTAATAAAGATAAGTAGATAAATACATTTATGGAAAATTATAAGGGGAAATGGAGCTCATGGACAAGAGGGTTCAATTTTTCATAAAGTTTTCAAACAAGACCTCTCAGATTAATGGATATTTGATCTGGATGGAGTCCAGAGGAAATAAAGGAATAATGAGCCATGAGGTCATGTGTGATAAAAGTATGCCAGAATAACAGGAACATGAGATGATAAGCACAGAGGGAGGGGCCAACTTGATGGGAGAAATGGGGGTTAGAGATTTAGTTTTGTGCCAAATATTTGATAAAGTATATATTTATAACCCTATGATCTGATCAGGCTGATAAATTTATATTCCTATTTGCATAGGTCAGATAGTGATACGTATCTAATAAATGCAGATTTTATATCCCTCTCCTTTGGGAGTGTCACTTCTTTTGTACGCTCAGCTCCTACATGAGGCTCTGGCCCAGAGTGGATGCTATGTGCATATTGACCAATGGAACTGTACTTGCTAGTTATAAAATAACAATGCCTGAAGTGTTCACAAGGAAAACTATCATTTACTTACAAGCTGTAGTATAATTTTCACTTTTTTTTCCAACTAAAATGAGTAAAGGAGTGGTTTTCCTCACTTTGGTGTATGGTTTCTTGAGAAGGTAATTACAGAAATTTGCCCACATGCATTGAGAAGGTCGTTCAATACTGAAATGGGACTCTTTCAATCAAAATTTATATGCTTAAGTAAGTAAAGCCTAAATATTCTCCTGACTTCAAAAACTAGCCACAATTTCCCAAAAGTCCTATGAGTAGCATATTTAGAGAGATATATTATATAGATGCACATTTTATTATTCTAGCAAAATTTCCAGTAAACCCTAAAAAAAAGTGGTCCAAACATAGCTGTGAAACATTAGCATCTATCTTACATATAATTATATATCAACTAGAGGCCCGGTGCACGAATTCGAGCACCAGTGGGGTCCCTCGGCCTGGCCTGCAGGGATCGGGCTGAAACCAGCTCTCTGACATCCCCTAAAGGGTTCCAGATTGTGAGAGGGTGCAGGCCAGGCCAAGGGACCCAACCAGTGCACAATCGGGGCCAGGGAGGGATGTGAGAGGTTGGCCAGCCGGGAAGAGACTATGGGAGGGCTCCAGGGAAAGTGCAGCCCCTCTCGCTCAGTCCTGATCGGCCAGCCCCAGCAGCAAGCTAACCTACCGGTTGGAGTGTCTGCCCCCTGGTGGTCAGTGCATGTCATAACAACTGGTTGACCAGTGTACTGTCTGCCCCCTGGTGGCCAGTGCATATTATAGCAAGCGGTTGAGCAGCCTTAGCATATTAAGCTTTGATTGGTTGAAAAGACAACCGGACGACTGGACACTTAGCATATTAGGCTTTTATTATAGAGGATTCTCAGGGCCCCAGACCTACTGAATTAGAACATCCAGGATTGAAATCAGAAAATTGTATTTTGTGAAGGTTTATTACTAATTTTGATGGCTTTAGTTTGTTATTGTTGTTCTATTTTATCTTTGAAAGTTATAGTTGACATTCAATATTGTATTAGTATCAAGTATAGGCATTTATAAAATTTACAAACTGATCCCCCTGCAAAGTCTAGTACTCACCTGACACCATACATAGTTATTACAATAGTATTAACTAAGTTTCCTATTTACATTCCTATGACTATTATGTAACTGCCAATTTGAGTTTCTGAATTCCTTCACCTTTTTCACCCTATATCTCTAACCCCCCTCCCATCTGGCAACCATCAGTTCATTCTCTGTATCTATGAATTTGTTTCTGTCTACTTTGTTCACTTATTTTGTATTGTAGATACCACATATATAGTGGAATAATATGGTGTTTGTCTTTATCTGTCTGACATTTCATTAGCATAATACCATAGGTCCATCCATGTTGTCACAAATGGTTGAGATTCCATCATTTTTTGTTGCCAAGTAATATTCCATTATATATATGTGGTACATTTTTAAATCTAATCTTCTATTAATGGGCACTAAGATTGCTTCCATATCTTGACTATTGTAAATAGTGCTGCAATGAATGCTCATATCTCTTTTCAAATTATTATTTTGGATTTCTTTGGATAGGTAACAAAAGTTAGATTGGTTCATATGGTAGCTCTATTTTTAATTTTTTAGGAACCTCCATACTGTTTTCCATAGTGGCTGCACCAATTTGCAAGCCTACCAATATGATGTCTTTTGTTTTTAAACTGAGTTATGGAAACTACATGGAAGCACACATTAAACTTTAAATATATGAAATACAAAACACTAGTATCTATATATATAAAAGCCTAAGCGACGGTTACGACTGGACGACTGGTCAACCAGTCACTATGTCACACACTGACCACCAGGGGGCAGACACTCAATGCAAGAGCTGTCCCCTGGTGTTCAGAACACTCCCATAGCCAACCTCCAACAGCCCCTCACCCCTGCCTGGCCAACCTCCCGCGACCCCTCCTCCCAATCCAACCTTCCACAGTCCTGATCAGCCAGATCGTTGCTCAGGCCGAGGGACCCCACCTGTGCACAAATTCGTGTACTGGGCCTCTAGTATTAACATAAAACCTTGAGGAAGATGTATATCATTGGTGTTAATTAGCTAAGGTTGTCTAGGCTTCAGTATAGTCTCAAAATTGTAGTTTAGGCAATTACAATTTATTTTTCTCTCACATATTATTCTAGATAGGTGTTCATATGAGAGAAGCATATCTCCTTCCTAGAGTTATTAGAGACCCAGGAGTTATGAAATTGTCTACTGTTTGAGATACAAAAAGCAGACAAATTCTATCTTCTATTCCAGGAAGCAACAAGAAGGTTGGCTGTCTTGGCTGTGCGTAGTACAGTAATAGAATTGCATGGCAAACAAGTGTGAGGTTGCCCTACAATGGTGTGGCTGCAAATAACTGAATAATTGAAATAGCAACATTAAAACTTATTTGGCATGAGTAAAACCATAAGGCTCAGAGAGGGACAAACTTAAAATAACATTTTAACAACAAATTCAGATTCCAGGGCACACGCTTTCTAAAGAATAGAATCACTGAAGGTATATTCAAAATAAGAACCATAATAAACTACATTTATATATAAATAACTTTTGGGGACAATTATCAAGACAGAATAAATAGGACAATATGCAATTCAGTAAATATAGATAGGATAATAATAATAATGAAAAGGATATTTCATAACAAGAATGAATAAAATTATCATAGGTATAGGTAACAAATGTAAAATATGAGACGAGACTCTGATAATATGAAAAGTGTATAGGCACATTTAAAAATAATAAAAATAATAATAATTATAATTATGAAATTAATGTAATTATTATAATATAATCTCACTACATGAACAGGAAAGTAAAGTAGACCATATGAAAAAAGAACTGGTAACTTTTACAAGATATGATTGAAAAGAAAATTTAGATTAAACTTAGATAAATATATAAAAAACATAGAGACTTAAAAACAGGAATATAGTTTGAGGGAGTCTAAGGTAAACCTACCACTTGCTAAGCATATGCCTAGTCCCAGAATGAGAGCTTTTGGTTTATGTATGCCATCATCAACTTATAAATCTCTGAGAATGGGAACATTAAAGTGGAAGAAGTAAAGTATCAGCATATATAAAGCAGTGTTCCAGGTTTAATATATTTGTGTAAAAAATTCTCAGATGAGACCAAGCCTATTTCCAGTGGTAGGGTCATAAGAAAGATGAAATATTGCCATTTGAGACAATATAGATTGATCTTGAGAATATCATGCTAAGTGAAATAAGTCAGACAGAAAAAGTCAAGAACCATATGATTTCACTCATATGTGGGATATAAAACTGAAACTCATAATACAGACAACAGTATGGTGGTTACCAGAGGGAAAGGGGGGGTGCAGAGAAGCAGAAAAGGATAAAGGGAATCAAATATATTGTGACTGAAGAAGATTCGACTTTGAGTGGTCTACACACAATGAAATATACAGATGATGTATTATTTAATTATATACTTGAAACCTATATAATTTTTTTACTGATGTTGCCCCAATAAATTTATAATTTTTGAAATAAGAGTTTCTGCCCTGGCTGGTGTGGTTCAGTTGGTTGAGCATCATCTCATGCACCAAAAGGGGACATGCAGGAGGCAGCCAATCAATATTTTTCTCCCTTTCCCTCTCCCTTCCTCTAACTCTAAAAAAAACCCCAAACAAACCCCAAAAAACAAAAACAAAACAAAACAAAAAACCACGAAGCAAACAAACAAAAAATGAGGCAAGAGATTAAGAGATTACTTAAAGTAACAAATTTGAAGAATCTTCTCTTACCTTCAATATAATTAAAAATGGTGAAAATAGTAATGGTTTCTTTGTGATTTCACAATTGTAATTTTTTTTTGGGTAATTTCCTCTTAATGACAATTACCTACATAAAGATCTTATTTTTGGGAGTTAAATCAAGTTTACAATCCAATAAATTATTTTCTAAGATATACCTTTTCTTTGAATGTAGCATAAGATTGAAAATATCCAGAAATATCTTTTTAATTATTTATACTACAATTTTTTTTATCAACAGTGTTACTATAAAGTAGGAATATATATTTGATATAAAATATATAAAATAAAAAGGATAAATTCATGTAAAATGCTTTGCTTATAGATCAAATATGCTAAATAATTAATAACTATTAAAGAAATTTGCAGACATATTAATATTGAACTAGGAACTCATAAATATTTGGGGGTAATTTCCACAAGTCATGAGAAAACTATATTTAATTATATATACACTGAGTGGCCAGATTATTATGATCTCTGAATGCATAATAATCTGGCCACTCAGTGTGTGTGTGTGTGTGTGTGTGTGTATATATATATAATATATATATATATATATATATATATATATATATATATTAGAGGCCCGGGGCATGAATTCGTGCATGGGTGGGGTTCGGCCAGCCTGGCCAGGGGGAGGGGACATGGGCGGTTGGCCGGCCTGCCTGCTGGTCAAACTCCTGGTCGAGGGGACAATTTGCATATTAGCCTTTTATTATATAGGATATACACTGAGTGGCCAGATTATTATCATCTCTGAACGCATAATAATCTGGCCATTCAGTGTATATGATAAGCAATCATTACTATTCCCAAAATGGTAGAATATGTAAGTTTAAAACAAATTATAAATAAACTACTAAGGGGAATTAAATTTGAAAAATGACCAAAATCAGATATTGCCAGTCTATTTTATTCTGTAAAATACCTCTTTACTAATTTTTCTAAACCTGTTGTGCTATTGATAACAATTGTGTGAATAAAAATACTATCCAGGACAAAATTATCTAGCTAGGAATATTCAGTTATATAGAATTTAACCAAAATCTCATACCAAGTTGATGAATTATTATCTTTTTAATTGTTGGTAAATAAAATAAATGTATGGAATAATTTCCTATTTTTAAAATATTCATTTATTTCGAAAAATATGATTCCTTGAGTACCTGGAAGTCAATTGGCTTGTGTGCTATGAATTACCAGGAGATTCTGAGGAGCAAACTGAGACAGAATTAAGAAGGAGAATAAAAGAAAAAAATAATTAATGACATGAATCAAAATGATGGGCTGGAAGATATTTTTTTTCACTATAACCCCAGAAAGCATCAGTCATGTTTCTCAAACTTACAACTAGATAAAAAACAAATTGGGGCTTAGGTAAGAATAGACTTTATTCAAATGCATTTAAATTATTTAGGTCTAATCTTAAGCCAAGAACACATTTAGGTCTTCCCAGTGGCTGCTTTGCTTGTGATAGGATCCTCTCTATTTCAAGTCAAATCAAGCATTTTATGAATGAACTCTCTGTGGTAGCTAATTCATCCTCTTTCTACCAGCTGTGGCTACCTACTGGCTTCTACTTTATAAATAAAGGTTTAACTGAAATAGAACATACATTTAAAAGTTCATATGCACACAGAGTAAGAGAGTGGAAAAGAACTACAGTAATAGAAGAGGAGACGATTGTGATGATAATTTTCTGACCAAAGTCTACAAGCATCTCAGAAATTAGGCAGAAATGGGATTTTCATTTCATAATATCCACTGAGAGTAATTCTTTTTTTTTTTAATCTTGGAAACAAAATAACGGTGTAATTTCTCAGTGGGATCAATTTGGTATAAGGTAGATATAGATGAAAGGCTACTGAGCTACACTATTAAGTGGTACTGAAAATATAATACAGGAAGTTTTCAGAAATCATGGACAGGGTTATAATATTTCCATTGTTTATATAATTAGTGTGAGTTCAATTAAAATTAATCTCTGTCTCCCACCACTTTCTATTTACTTGTTACTATTTTACAAAATGCTCTTTAGTCAGCATTCTGAGAGCTAATTTGCCATGCTTTTATTTCACCTAGAATTAATATAAACTTGAGATCTTCTTAATTGTTGGTAAATAATGGTTGGTACATATTGCTTTGATAGGGATATGATTCCTTCAGCAGAATAATATAAAACAGCTAAATTTTAATCTTCCATTAGAGATAAATCCATAAATAGATAACTAAATTTAAAAAAATAAATACAAAACAACACGGTATGTTATTTAAAAACCAAAACTAAAATAAAACAAAAATCTGTGAAGATTTAAAATGGGTTGATTTGGAGGAACAGTGGCTGTAAAACTAGAGAATGGTATGACAATGGCTGCCATTTTAGGTTTTTATTTTATTTTTTAAAATATATGAATATATACTACCTAAAATATATAAATTAAATGAATTTAAGAACAACTCAACCCTCCAAAACTTTCCCCCTAGAAGTTCTTAAGAATCCATTGATTTTTCTCCTGTTGCCATTTTAGCCATATTTTTTAATATGCCGTTAAGTTGGCCTTTTGATGAGTAATGGATGGGGAGTGTGAGGAATGAGGGCATGGGAGAATGAGTTGTTAAATCTCAAATAAAATTCTCATGGGGCCTTATTTTGGTTGAGATATTCCTTGCTTAGATGCTTTAAAAAGTTAATAGGTTTATAGATTTTTTTAACCTTCAAAATGGAAATAACAGTGAAAGTGTACTTTTCAAAGGTGTTAAGAGAATAAATTGTTAGTGATAAACTTGACACTCAATATTTTTTCACATTTGTACTTCCCTTGCTACTCTCTAGACTTTGATTCTTAATTTTAAGAGCTTCAAATTTCACAGAAATGACATCCGAGGGAAAGGAGTAAAAAAGAGGTGAGATGTTTATGTCAAAATCAGTCTAATCTTAAAATAAGAACATATTTAGGTCTTCACAGTGGTGTTTTGCCTGTGATAGGATCCTCTCCATTTGAGTCAGCTCAAGCATTTCATGAAGGAACTCTCTGCAGTAGCAAATGCTTTCTCTCTATACCAGCTGTGGCTACCCACTGGCTTTTGCTTTATAAAAATGGTTTAAGTCAGAAATAAAATGTACAATTAGAAGTTCGTATACACAGTCTTTGTAGTCACTGCATGCATGGACTTCCCAAAAATTACACATTAAATGACATATTTTCTAGTTTCGAGGAAATGTAAACATATGGGGATTGGTTAATTACTAACAGTGGTAATGAATTAGTTATATATGCTGCTTTCTTTGCAGATTTTCATATAGCTCACACTGACAATTCAAACCTGAAAATCCATTAAACTTAACAGAATTGTAAATACTGCTGATTTCCCCCTTACAATTCCTTTTTGTAAGAAATAGGCAATATAAAAAATGAGCATAAATCCAATTTATTTTTATCAGAGCTTTGACTTCTAGAGTTGTTTTAGTTAACTTTATGTCAGAATTTCCATTATAGAATCCTCTCTAAGGTGTTTGCTATTTGGTCATAGCATTCATTTAGAGAAAAGTGGTTTTAAATGAAATGTGCTTCATAATACAGATAAGTTTCAGTGATTCGACTGTTATTCACACTGAATATTTCCCAGGACTTATTCAGAGAATTTATAAGCTACCATTAGAGAGAGAAAATATCACATTTAATAGTTATCCCTTTCAGGGCTCTGCTTTGAGAGAAAATGAAATAAGAATACCCTAAATACTCACTAAAACAAAGTCACAATATGATAGATATGTTGTTAAGTATTTCAAATGGATAGAACACCAATATATTATAAATAGATTAAAATAAATTTTAAAATATGCTTAGAGCCCTGACTCAATTGGTTAGAGTCATCCCCATACACCAAGGTTACAGGTTTGATCCCCTGTCTGGGCACATACAAGAAGCAACCAATGGATGCATAAATAAATGAAACAACAAAAATCAATGTTTCTCTCTCAAATCAATATTTTTTAATTAAAAAATGCTTAGATTGTAGGAAGCATTGACTTTTGGAAACTCAAATACCTATGCTTTAAAAATGGCACCATTCCCAAATCCCAATCACCCTCGCCTCCCTTGGTAGGAGAAAATTTACTAGGAAAGAGAGCATTCTGAATATCCCTGCCATGGAAGAACTTATGCCAGCTTGTACTCAGGGCCTAGGGGACACTGCCCAGAACCAGGCTTTTGTTCCTGAAAAGCCTGACAATGCAGTAAGCTTATTCTTCTTGTCTGTTCTGTGTGAAAATTATAAAAACAACAACAAAAAACAAAACAACAACAAAATATTACTAGGCTTGCATTGTCTACATCCACATGGCTGGCCATGATAACACTAATGTTTATTAAACTTCATTGCTAGGGTCACTTCATCAAAATGAAAACAGCTGTTTTGGGTAGCTCCCATTTCGATCCACATCTGTTGTGAAGCCTACTAAATAAAAAAACATGTTTATTTGCCACTCATGCACATGAAATATTAAACTAAAAGTTCTTTAAGGAAATTGTGCTTTTTAATGACTCTCAATTGAGTAAATTAATTCTTGAATGTAATATTCTAATAGCTGAATCACTGCATATTCAAATATTTTTCTCTACCAAGCTTCAGTTTATTGTCTCCTCCACTACTCAGTAGAATTAATTCCAACACTTCATCTGAGCATTTACCGTATCCTACCTTACAGAGGTTTGGAAGGCAGATGAACTCCATGAAGTGATACATTGTTAGCCATATTTTGGAATCAAAGGATGAAAAAGCATTAATTAGCATCTGGCATAAAGAAAATTAGAACTAGCCCTTATCTTAGATTTAATTTATTTAATTTCAAATTTACCCACATGGTTTAATTATATAAATACATTTGGAACTATAAGCATTGTCAAGTTAGTCATTGTTAGCCAGGATGACACTAGTGAATATAATAACATGTATGTTAATAATTTGGACAAATTTTAGTACTAGAAATCTGAGCTAATCCTATAAAACAATTTCTTATAAATCAAAACATAATACTAGATATTAATTGACTTTAATAGTGTGGGTCAATTTCTGGGATCTCTGTTCTGATCCATTGGTCTATATGACTGTTCTTGTGCCAATACCAGACTGTTTTGATTACAATGTCTTTGTAATACAATTTGATATTGTGATCCCTCCTACTTTGTTTTTTTTTTCTTAAGATTGCTGCAGGGTATTTTTTTGGTTCCATATACATTTTTGCAGTATTTATTCTAGTTCTGTGAAGTATGCCATTGATATTTTAATAGGGATTGCATCGAATCTATAGATTGCTTTGGGTAATATGGACATTTTAATGATGTTTATTCTACCAATCCATGAAAACAGCATATGCTTCTACTTGTTTGTATCTTCCTCTATTTCTTTTTTCAATGTCCTATTGTTTTCCAAATACCAGGTCTTTTACCTCCTTGCTTAAGTTTATTCCTAGGTATCTTATTTTGTTGTTGTTGTTTCAATAATCAGATGTTTTTAGTTTCTCTTTCTGAGAGTTCATTATTAGTGTATAAAAATACCAAATGCCCATGAAGGGATTAAAAAAACACACAAACTGTGTACATTTACAAAATAGAATTCTATGCAGCTGAAAAAAAGAAAGAACACTTGTCCTTTGAGATAGCATGGAGGGACATGGAGGCTATTAGGCTAAGTGAAATAAGCTAATCAGAGAAGTAAAAATACCACATGGTCTTACTTAGTTGTGGAATTTAATGAACAAAATAAATTGACCAACAAAATAAGACCTGAGGCATGGAGGCATGGAACAGACTGACGTATCTCAGGGCGTAGGAGTGTATGGGAAGCGATAAACTAAATAAGTTATATATTTATATGCATAGGTAATAATACCGACAATAGTGGGGTGAAGGTTTTCAGGGTAGGGACTGGGCAGAGGGAATTAAATGGGGGGAGGAAATGGGGGACATCTATAATACTGTCAACAATAAAAATACATGTATTAACAAAATAATTATGAGCATAAAAATAATACTAGAAAATAATTTTTAAAAATTTCATAATGCACCCTAGCTGGTTTGGCTCAGTGGATAGAGTGTTGGCCTGTGGACTGAAAGGTCCCAGGATCGATTCCAGTCAACTGCACATGCCCTGGTTGCAGGCTCAATCCCCAGAAAGGGGCGTCCAGAAAGCAACCGATCAATGATTCTCTCTCATCACTGATGTTTCTATCTCTCTCCCTCTCCCTCCCTCTTTGAAATCAATAAAAATATTTTTTTAAAAATTCATAATGCTAAGTAATTCTAAGAAAAAAAATAGGTTATAAAATTAAATTGTTGACCTTTACTTGTAATGACTCAATAAACATGTTTTTACCATCTCTTACAAGCACCTATTATTTTGAGAGATACAACAAATAGGCAACAAAGTGTTTCTATATATCTACATTGACCATTTTTATTCATGGGTTGGTTCATTAAACTATTGATTCCCATTGAATATTTTGGATTATTTTATGCAAACACACATTTTTACAGAGGGAAATTCTTTATTAATATGGTTTAGTGAAAAGCAATTTTCAAGCAATTATGTTACAATGATCTTAGTTAATTCTAAGCATAACTTGTGAAAGTCAAACTATATTAACAAATTAATTGAATCACCATATCTCTGAATATAGTAATAAAATGAGAATTATGCCTATGCATTAACAAAAATTATCTGATTTGAAGAACTGGGAGATGAGAGTAGTGATTAAGGACCATAAAAATATCACCACTCAAAAGCAATTTTCTTTTAAGTTATAGTGGTAAACTTCTTTTTCTTATTTATAGTTCAAAAACTATATTTTGTTTAGTTTGAAAAGCTTGGTGAGCAGCTCATAAGTCCTTGTCCCTAGAGTGATTAACCAGTCAGGCTCAATATCCTCAGCCCTTCACTTCATTCTATCAAAGCTGAAAAGCCAAAAAAAAAAAAAAAAAAAAATCCCAGGAGAGCAGCCCCACTAGTAAAGCCAGCCCGGCTGTATAGCTGAGATGAATCCCATAGGGTCTTGTGCAAAATTCTTCATACAATAATATGTTTTCACCATCCAGAGACAACTTACTTTTATTAGGCTATTTTTGTGTCTTTGTTTCTTGTTGCTCTAAACAGCATTAGAATGAGTTGAGTCACTGACTCTGCTTTAGAGAAAGCTGTATGCTATGGGAATCAAAGCCCTGAATGTGTTTTATCTTTCTAGCATATTTAATTATTGTTTTCTAATCCTAAGTTTTGGTTTTAATGATTCATTGGCAATGCAATTCTTTAATTTTCCCCCCAAAAAATCACTTATTTCTCCATGTTTAGAAGGTAGAAATTACCCAATATTGACATATTAAAATAACAAGAAATTATCATACCTAGAAGTGTTTGCCAAATAATCTATATATATAAAAGGCTAAGTGACCGACTGTCTGTGGTCTGACAGGACAACTGACTGGCCATACATATGACACACACTGGCAATTTCAAAATAAACGTTGCTCTCGCTGGCACCAGTCACACACGTGTGTTTCCATCTGTCATTGTTGATTGAGAATTTGGTTGTTTTTGTTGACACTCTCTGATTTATTATCACAAGATTTCGACCTAACATAATCAAAGCTGAAATACTAACAGCATCTGTGGAAAGACAGGTTGTTCTGATTCCAAGAATTGATTGTCCCCGTCTGACACTGGCCTCAATTTAACTTAATTTGAAGACAGTTTCCCATGATGTCAGCATTTTCAATGACTATTAATAAATGACAAGGACAAACTGTAGAGAGAGTAATAATGAATATTTCTACCTGAATCCGTTTTCGGACATGGTCAGTTATATGTTGCTTTCTCTCAAATTTGAAGGGCGTGTGATGTTAAAGTTAAAGTTGTAAATACTTCATCACAAGGGAAATTAGTCAAGCACTCTGAATGTGTTTTTACTCTTAATGTGGTATACAAGGAGATATTAGAATAAGTTTAATCAATTTATCAGTCATTGATTTTATCCATGTTTTTATTATCATGTTTTTATTGATTTTATATCATGTTTTTGTTTTTATATCATGTCTTTGTTGATGTTATATCATGTTGTTATTGCTTATTAATCAATTTATATATTATTTTCATATACATTTTAGTAATTTTCTTTCATCTCTGACACTTCTATTATAGAGAAAGGGCAAATAGTGATATTAAAATATTTCTTCTAATTAATTTCCTTTCAATGTGCACAAATTCATGCACCGGGCCACCAGTCTTTTATAAAGGGTTGCAAACAAACCTACTTATTTGCCTAGAAAGAAGGATTGTTTGTATCATACTACTCAGGAAATAAATCTATTCTCCTTCCTGAAGGGAACTATTTCTCTATCTTCCAAGGCCATTTCTCGAGTAACACCTCTGAAAATATAGTCTGGAACAAAAGGTAGAGAATGCTCCTGCTCGAATAAGATATAGACATTCAAGGGGGCCCAGAGAGAATCACCTCAATAAGTTATGGTTTAAGGAATTTTTTCATACTAAACATACCTATGTAACTGACACATAGGAAAAAAACACATTACTAGCATTCTTGAAACCCCTCTCATTTCCCATTGCATCCACCTGCCCCTTCCCCAAGTATAATCACAATCTTGAAATTTAACTGCATAAATTACTTTTTCCTTTAAAAAATAAGCTAAATTAAAAATATATATAATATGTACTCATTTGTGTCTGATTTTATTTCATTAAATTATACTCAGCAGATTCATTCATACTCCTGCATGGAGTTACAGATTTTTATTTTCAGTGATGTGTAAATTTTATTGACAGTAAACCCTCTAACTTTCAATGTATATTTGTTGTTTCTAATTGTGGCTATTATGAACATGCAAGTAGTTTTGCAGCACTTAACAGTCTACTGACTGTTGAGTGTTCTTTCTCTTGCCAATACATGACAGAACAATATTTCTGGCTGCAAGAAAAAAAATACATGAACACTATGACTTGACTTTCAAGAACAACCAGCATGTAATGCAAAATTATCTTCATTTTTCAAATTTAGCAGATCTTGGGGTCCAAATGATTATTTTGGCATATAGTTAAGAGATGTCAAACAAACATATCTTTGACAATCATATTCTAGGTTGATACTTGTTTTCTCCTGAAGCAAACATATGACTGTTAGGAGATGGACTGCTCTCTGCCTACTCTGCATGATAAGACTATGTGACTCTATTTTGGCCACAATACAATGCAAATAATGCCCATACTGCACCCTAAGAAGGATACATGATGGTAATATATGCTTATTGATATTAATTTAAAAATCCTTACATTTAAATTTCAAGAACAGAATCAAATTTCTGATGAGAATGTCATGGTTTATCCCTCAGAAATTATGATATGTCTTAAATGTGCAATTTTTAGGACTTATAAAAATGCCTTTTGCAAAACCCTAATGTTATAAAGTTTGTTTTGTGTAGAGCCAAATATAACATATATAGTAAAACATAGGATGCGGATAGCACTATCAAAGATCCTATAAGTTATAAAACAGGGATTGGCTTAAGTTATGCTTTATTCAGTGACTGTTGTTTGTTTTAAATCTTTTATCCACTTTAGACACAGCTACCAGCTGGAGAAAGGCGCAGGAGCTTGGGCCTGCAGGACCACTGAGTCAGCCGCCCCACTCCTGCGGACTTACATTTGAGCATCTTTATGTGAGAAAAAGAACCCTGTCTGGTATAAGTCACTGTTTTTAAAAACTTTCTAACTTCAAAATAACTAGAGATTCACAGGCAGTTGCAGTAATCGCACAGAGAGGTCTTGAGCACCTTGCCCCAGCTTCCCACAGCAGTTACATCTTACAGAGCTGAAGTACAATGTCAAAACCAGGAGATCGACATTTGTACAAGCTAAGGCCTAATTCAGATTTTGCCCAGTTTTACATGCACACATGTGTGTGTTTTTAGAGTTTTAGGCCACTTTATGACATGTACATTTGTGCAAGTGCCACCAAAATCAGGAGACACAGTTGTTTATTACTATTACGATCCCTTTCGAAACCACTGTTTTAAGGGTGCTTGAAATCCCTGATGCATCTGATATGTGGTTACTTTAAAGTTAACTTCTCCATGCTGGTTTGTCACAGATTGCATTCTCTAATTGTCAGTTTAAGAATTTTATGTGAATCCATTAGATTAACCTATGACAGAACTTGAAAAATACTCATGGTAACTAATTTTTCACTTCTGGAACTCTCAGTTACTCAAGGTTGTGACCCAATCTCACATTTTGACTAACTTTTATAGGTCAGATAACTAGGTATGTACAGGTTTATACATTGTATATAGAGCCTGGACAGTGTTGCTTAGTGGTTGAGCATCAACTTATGAACCAGTAGGTCAAGGTTTGATTCCTGATCAGGGCACATGCCTAGGTTGTGGGCTCAATCCCCAGTGTGGGGCATGCAAGATGCAGCCAATTGATGATTCTCATCATTGATGTTTCTATCTCCATCTCCCTCTTCCTTCCTCTCTTAAATCAATAAAAATACATTTAAAATAATAAATTGTATATAGATCCACAGATCCTTTCCTGCAATTCCAGAATCTAGAAGTCTTTGAAAGTATAATTTTGGTGCTTTGTTTTGCAGGAATATAAGACCATACCCACATCCATTTTAGGGGAAAAGTTGACCTGATTTTGTGGGGGGAAAAATATTTCTTAGGGGAACTAAATGAGAAAAAAGGCATTATAACCATAAAACATATCACCTGCAATTTTCCCATGTTGAATTCAAATCTACAATTTACATAAAAAAGTATTCTAATATTATAAGATTTGTAAAGCTATAAGCTCATGCACTTAAAAGGTTTAGACAATGAAACAAAGTTGCTTATTCTTAATCATTCAGCACATATTTAAGGCACCTTCCTCTTTGGTAGTAATTATGATAAGTGCTGGGAATAAATAAAAATGCATCATTGCACATGAACCCAAAGGCATCACAGACTGTAAGAACAGGAACTAGCATTTGCATAGTGACTCACATTCTCCTCACACTGTCACATAAATAAATCCAATGCCAATAGCAAACTGTGAGGAATTGTTACCCTTTTCTTTTTGTGAGGAATTGGATACTTAGAAGTGTCTGAAACTAACTCACATATTTCATGAAAGAGATTCAATATAACTCAAATTTCCTTGATCTGTTTCAAAATGTCAGTGTTTTTTTTTTCTTTATGCTATTAAATGAACAAACAAGGACACTGTTGGTTCCACAAATTAATTCTAAATAATGTTGTTATTTTCCTGTCCTCAGAGAATTTGGTCTGCACATGATTTCTTCTTATTGTCATTATTGATTTTGTTTTGTTTTGTTTTGTTTTGTTTCCTCCGTTACTACTCTTGGCTACCTTAGTATAATGCAGGGGTCCTCAAACTTTTAAACAGGGGGCCAGTTCACTGTCCCTCAGACCGTTGGAGGGCCGGACTATAGTTTAAAAAAAAAAAAAAACTATGAACAAATTCCTATGCACGCTGCACATATCTTATTTTGAAGTAAAAAAACAAAACGGCAAAAACACCCGCATGTGGCCCGCGGGCCGTAGTTTGAGGACACCTGGTATAATGTATAGAAAAGAGAGAATGTTTGTGTTCAGTCTGTTTTTGGTTGTTGTTGTTCAACGTTAAAGTACAGTTCTGGGTAGAAGTAAGAATTAATTTATTTGAATCTATAAGTCAGTTATAGTATGTGAAATTGACTAAAGAGCACTTTAATGTTAGACTGCTTCTAAACAGCCACATTATTTCTAACTAGAGGCCCAGTGCACAGAACTGTGCATGGGGGAGGGGTGGTCCATCAGCCTGGCCTGCGCCCTCTCGCAATCTGGGACCCCTTGGGGGATGTAGCAGTGCACCAAGCGGCAGGAGGCCAGGGAGGAGCCTGAGCCGGGGCCAGGCGCAGCACTGCTTGTGCTCATTCTGGCTCACTGCACCTGCTGCCACCACTTGGTAGTGCTACCGCGGAGTTGGGAGAGGCTCCCACCACTGCAGCTGTGCTCTCCAGCCGTGACCCAGCTTCTGGCTGAGTGGTGCTCCCCCTGTGGGAGCACACTGACTACCAGGGGGCAGCTCCTGCATTGAGTGTCTGCCCCCTGGTGGTCAGTGTGAGCACGTCATAATGACTGGTCAACCAGTCGTTCCAGTCATTCTGGTTGTTCGGTCATAACAGTCGCATTACAAAAAAATAAATATAAAACCTAAACTAAACTAATGACTAATATGCCTCATCACTACAGACACACTAATCTTCAGAAACATAAAGCAACTCAGATTTGCCTGGATACAAAAGGATGACTCATCAATAACAATTAGGAGTTATTTTGGGTTATAAAACATGTACAAAATGCAAAAATTGATCAATGAGATACATTAAAACACTAAAGAATCTAATCTAATAATAGACAAATATGCAAATTGACCATACCTCCGACACACCCCACAAGCCACGCCCACCATCCAATCAGAGCGAGTATGCAAATTAACCCAAACCAAGATGGCTACAGCCACAGAGAGCAAGGTTTCCTAGGTAACAAAGGAAGCCAAGCTTTCTGCCAGCCGTTGCAGGCCTAAGCCTCCACTCAAGCTACAAAGTTTCAATTATAGAAGGTAAACAAATTCAAACAAATGGCGGCAGAATGGAGCTTGAGAGAGCAGGCCAGGGTTGCTGCCGGCAACAGGGGAAGTAAAGCTTTCCACACACCCTGGCCAGGCCCATCTGCTTAAGGCAACAAAGTTTCAATTATAACCCCAACACAAATGGCTTCGGGCCTCCGAGGGAGCCCCAGGCTTGGCTCTGCTCCAGGCTACAAAGTTTCAATTGTAGAAGGAAAATAAATTCCAGATACCAGGGCCTCCGCTTGGATTGCCAGGGGGCGTGGCCGGCCTGCAAACCACCACAGGCCCCTCACTCAGGCCGCCCCATGCCCCAAGGGAACCCCACCCTGATCATGGACACCCTTCAGGGCAAACCAGCTGGCCCCCACCCCTGTACCAGGCCTCTATCCTATCTAATAAAAGAGTACTATGCAGATTGATCATCACTGCAACACACAATATAGCTGCCCCCATGTGGTCAAAGATCCTGCCCCCATGTGGATACAGGATGGCCACCACAAGATGGCCAGCAGGAGAGGGCAGTTGGGAGGCACCTGGCCTGCAAGGGAGGGCAGTTGAGAGGGACCAAGCCTGCAAGGGAGGGCAGTTGGAGGTGATCAACCCTGCAGGAGAGGGCAGTTAGGGGTGACCAGGCCGGCAGAGGAGGGAAGTTGGGGGCAAACAGGCTGGCAGCAGAGTGGTTAGGGCGTGATCAGGCTGGCAGGCAGAAGCGGTTAGGGGCAATCAGGAAGGCAGGCAGGCAAGCAGTTGGGAGCCAGCAGTCCTGGATTGTGAGAGGGATGTCCGACTGACCGTTTAGGCCCGATCGCAGGGATCAGGCCTAAACGGGCAGTCGGACATCCCTTGAGGGGGTCCCAGATTGGAGAGGGTACAGGCTGGGCTGAGGGACAACCCCCCTCCATGCACGAATTTCGTGCACCGGGCCTCTAGTCTAATCTAATAATAGACAAATATGCAAATTGACCATACCTCCGACACACCCACAAGCCACGCCCACAAGCCATGCCCACCATCCAATCAGAGCGAGTATGCAAATTAACCCAAACCAAGATGGCTACAGCCACAGAGAGCAAGGTTTCCTAGGTAACAGAGGAAGCCAAGCTTTCTGCCAGCCATTGCAGGCCTAAGCCTCCACTCAAGCTACAAAGTTTCAATTATAGAAGGTAAACAAATTCAAACAAATGGCAGCAGAATGGAGCTTGAGAGAGCAGGCCAGGGTTGTCGCTGGCAACAAGGGAAGCAAAGCTTTCCACACACCCTGGCCAGGCCCACCCGCTTAAGGCAACAAAGTTTCAATTATAACCCCAACACAAATGGATTCGGGCCTCGGAGGGAGCCCCAGGCTTGGCTCTGCTCCAGGCTACAAAGTTTCAATTGTAGAAGGAAAATAGATTCCAGATACCAGGGCCTCCACTTGCGTTGCCAGGGGGCGTGGCCCGCCTGCAAACCACGAAAGGCCCCTCGCTCAGGCCGCCCCACACCCCAAGGAAACCCCTCCTGATCCAGGACACCCTTCAGGGCAAACCAGCTGGCCCCCACCCCTGTACCAGGCCTCTATCCTATCTAATAAAAGAGTACTATGCAGATTGATCATCACTGCAACACACAATATAGCTGCCCCCATGTGGTCAAAGATCCTGCCCCCATGTGGATACAGGATGGCCACCACAAGATGGCCAGCAGGAGAGGGCAGTTGGGAGGCACCTGGCCTGCAAGGGAGGGCAGTTGAGAGGGACCAAGCCTGCAAGGGAGGGCAGTTGGAGGTGATCAACCCTGCAGGAGAGGGCAGTTAGGGGTGACCAGGCCGGCAGAAGAGGGAAGTTGGGGGCAAACAGGCGGGCAGCAGAGTGGTTAGGGGGTGATCAGGCTGGCAGGCAGAAGCGGTTAGGGGCAATCAGGAAGGCAGGCAGGCAAGCAGTTGGGAGCCAGCAGTCCTGGATTGTGAGAGGCAGGCAGAAGCGATTAGGGGCAATCAGGAAGGCAGGCAGGCAAGCAGTTGGGAGCCAGCAGTCCTGGATTGTGAGAGGGATGTCCGACTGCCCGTTTAGGCCCGATCTCAGGGAGGGGGATAGGGCCTAAACGGGGTCCCAGATTGGAGAGGGTACAGGCTGGGCTGAGGGACAACCCCCCTCCGTGCACGAATTTCGTTCACCGGGCCTCTAGTCTATACTAATAAAAGCCTAGGTCACCCTTGCACCCTCTCTCCCTTACACAATGCCCTCACGTCATCACAAGATGGCCGCCCCCCATGTTGTCACAAGATGGGCACACCCATGTAATCACAAGATGGCCACCACAAGATAGCCACCACAAGATGACCAGCAGGGGAGGGCAGTTGGGGTTATCAGGCCGGCAGGGAGATCAGGCCAGCAGGGGAGGGCAGTTGGAGGCAATTGGGCTAGCAGGAAAGTGGTTAGGGGGCGATCCAGCTGGCAGGCAGAAGCAGTTAGGGGCAATCAGGCAGGCAGGCAGGTGAGTGGTTAGGAGCCAGCAGTCCCAGATTGGAGAGGGTGCAGGCCTGGCTGAGGGACACCTCCCCAGTGCATGAATTTCTTGTACCGGGTCTCTAGTATTTATATAATAATGTTAAATAGGTGTATAAATCATTTGACAACATTTGATATCTATTCATGATCCATTAAAAACAACAAGTTAGGAATAGAAAGAGACTGATTTTTTCTGATAATGGAGATCTATACAAATAACCTATATTTCTGGCAATATTTATTGAGAAAAGCTCAATCCACACATAAAAAATTGATAAATTGAACTTTATCAAAATTAAAAACTTTGATCTTCAAAGGAATTGTTATGAAAAGAAGAGAAAAGGCCACATAATAAGAGAACATATCTAAAATTATATACTCGATAAAAGACATGAGTTGGCACTATGTCTGTCTTTTACAACTGGTGAGATTAATGAGTTTAAATTTAAATATATGCTATGTATAAAAACATGCAATCTCAGAACGACCTGTAGAGTATGATTACTAGAAATTAAAAGTCTCTATTCACAATTCTGATTTACAACTCCCGTGTTCTAAGATGTGTGAGTTCATTTCACCCTTTACTATTTCTACACTTGAAAGCATTCCACCTGAAAGGAGGATTCCAAGGAAAAGAGAAAGAAAGAGAAGATAATAGGTGTAACACAAAATCTAACTTATGTGGCAATGATATTTGACAGATTCTTTTATAAGATACTCAGAAATACTAGGTTGATTATATGTGTAACCCAATGTATGCTACTATCATTCTTTGCTCTAGGATCTAGGTTGTTAGGGCTTAAACCTTCATCTCAGATCTTCAAAAGATTTCTGTATTCTCAGGGATTTATATAAATAGATAGATAATTCTGTGAATTTTATCTTCTCTCAAATTTGCTTATTTTGTTACACTTGAGCATCTACCCACTTAGGAAAAGCATCTTTTCCTTGATTCCATCTGTTAATAATATTGGCCATAGGTGCCAGGTATGTGGAGTTGAGGTTTAATAACAACAGTAAGTGGATCTATAGCATTAATATAGATAATTTTTATTGAATTCATTATAGTGACATTGGTTAATAAAATTGTATAAGTTTTGCCATAGCCAGTTTGGCTCAGTGAATAGAGCCTTGGCCTGTGGACTGAAGGGTCCCAGGTTTGATTCCAGTCAAAGGCGGTGTGTAGGAGGCAGACGATCAATGATTCTCTCTCATCACTGATGTTTCTCTCTCTCTCTCCCTCGTCCTTCCTCTCTGAGATCAATAAAAAAATATTTTTTTTAAAAAATTGTATAAGTTTCAGCTGTACAATTCTTATTGTACTATATGTTTACTACCCCAAGTCAAGTCTCCTCCCATCACTATTTATGCCCCCTTTACCCTTTTCCACCTCTCCCACTCCCTTTCCCTCTGGTAATCACCATACTGTTGTCTGTGTCCATGAGGTTTTTTTTTGTTTGTTTGTTTGTTTTTGCTTAATACCTTTACCTTTCTCATCCCCAACCCTCCTTCCCTCTGACAGCTGTCAGTCTGTTTTCTGTATCTATTTTGTTTACTAGTTTATTTTGATCCTTATATTCCACATATACGTGAAATCATACGTGTCTCTTTTACTGGCTTATTTGATTGAAGTGTTATTTACAATAGCCAAGATTTAAAAGATAATTTTTAATTGAATATTAAAAGTCTCTTTTCTTACCAGTGTTTTACCTGCATCTACTATGTGGTCCTCCAGGTTCCTGCTTTATCTATTTCTTCCATTTCTTTTTCTCCATCCCTTTCCCTCTTTTTTCAAATTCTTTGCTTATTGCTTTTTATCTCCTTCTCCTCCTCTTCCTCCTCCTTCTTTACTAACAGAATGGGTTTCACTACTTCTTTTTGCTATTCTTTAACGTGCAAATCACACAAACTCATTCATGGTCTCTGCATTTAATTTTCCTCTGCTTAGGCCACTACTCCCGGTTACCCGATCGCTCACACTGTCATAGCATTTAGGTCTTTATGTAAATGCAATTCTTATTAGTGACCTATCTTAATTGCCATTTTAAATGGCATCTATCCATTTCACTTGCTTTATGTTTCCTATTATACTTATCATCTAGTCTATTACATGTTTATGTTGTCTGTGTTCTCCACTTACCTTATCCTAAATTATATGCTCTAAATAGGTATTGAGTTCTGTCTTTGGTTAAGTGCTTTTCTATTTTACTCTACTTGAAGCCAGAAATGAAATATTATTATTATTATTATAGATTATATTATAACTTACTGTGAAACGTAACACTACAACCACAAATTTAGTATTTTAAATTATCAGATGTCTATTGAATGTTGTTCCCCCATATTAGCTTTCTAAAACAAATCAGTGTTAAGAAGTAATAAACATGAAAAATTGTATCTTCAGTATTGATCAGCACTGGACGTATGAAAAATAATATTTTCTTCAAGGAGATTTAAGGTTTAGTACAAATGACCATTGGTGGTTACTATGTTGTTTGAATCTTTCTCAGTTTGTGGATGTGAGGGTGTTGAGGGCCACTGGTGTGTGTTGAAGCTGAAAACGAGACAGTGTGAAGATTCAAAATGATGATGGAGGGAAACTTGACTTGGGGTGATAAACACACCATACAGTGGACAGATGATATGTTGTAGAACTGTGCACCTGAAACTTTTATAATTTTATTAACCAGTGTCACCCCAATAAATTCAATAAATATAAATGGGAACAGTCTGTAAACCACAGTATAACTGAGTCACCAAATCTAGGACAAGCCAAAAATATTAAATATAACCTGTTAAAAGACAGAAACTCCATTCCTATTATTTAAAAATGTTCTTCACACATTAGAAATGTTCAAAACGCATTTGTTGAATTTATAAATTTGGAAGCAGGGCTAGGAGGACCAATTGTGAACCAAAATCAGTGAGATTAGGAGATTATATTTTTGGAACAGATTTGAATGGACTCATTTATAATTATTCTCATAAAATAACACATAGAAGGATCAGTTATTCATATGCCAAAGATGACACTTTTTTAACATATACTGGATGATTCTTGTCATTATATGTCACCTGTTTATTTTCTTAAAATGTGGTACCAAATAGTCTAACCTCAGTATTATGTGTTTGCACTAGGTTATGTTTAATAAATTTAGTTTAGCAAATCAGTAGAGAGGACTGAGAAATTTTATTTAAATTCTGAACTGTAATGTTAAGTTACAAAATATTGTCTTTTTTATTGTGAAATTACATTGTGTTAACAGATAATAATCAAACCCATATAGAAGTGTTAACAATAAAACAAAGACTAAGTTAATATTGTGTATGTTTGAATGACTTAGTAAAAAGATAAATTTAGAGCCATTAAAATATCTGCTGCTATATTACATTCCTAATACTTTGTCCCTGTAATTTCTAAAGTTACCAGGAAGCACATTACAGAAATGCTAATAATTGACATGATTTTATATATTCTTTTGAATAAGAAATGGAATGTAATCTGCATAATTCACATTATTTAACTCTTCAGCATTACATCATTTTCCTTTTGAAATTGTCTTAATCTCAAGCACTTTAGCTCTTAGAAAAAATGAACAGATTGTAATTTACTGATTTAAGAATTTATTTAATTTACTAGAGGTCTGGTGCATGAATTTGTGCATGGGGGGGGTCTGGCTGGCCCAACCCAATGGGGGCCCATTGGGCCAGGCCAGCAGGGGTAAGGGGCCGCGGGTGGTTGGCTGGCCGGCCCTGCCTTCAATCACAGTGTTGGGGGCCAATCGGGGGTGGGGTTGGCTGTGGGGAGGGGCTGCAGGCAGTTGGCTAGCCAGCCCTTCCCCCAATCAGGGTGTTGGGGCTGATAGGGGGCCAGGATGGTGGTGGTGGTGGGGGGTGATCGGGACCTGGATCAGGCTGGTTGGCTGCTGCAGTGCATGCCATAGCCACCAGGTTGTTCTGGTCGTTCTGGTTGTTCCACCATTCCGGTCACTGAGCTTTTAGATATATAGACTAGAGGCCTGGTGCACGAAATTCCTGCATGAGGGGGAGTCCCTCAGCCCAGCCTGCACTCTCTCCAATCCAGGACTTCTTGCTTCCAACTGCTCGCCTGCCTGCCTGCCTTGCCTGATTGCCCCTAACTGCTTCTGACTGCCAGCCTGATCACCCCCAAACCACTCCCCTGCCACCCTGATTTCCCCTAACTGCCCTCCCCTGCGGGCTTGGTCGCCCCCAACTTCCCTTCTCTGCCAGTCCGGTCACCCCTAACAGCCCTCCCCTGCAGGCTTGATCGCCCCCAACTGCCCTCCCTTGCAGGCCTGGTCCCCCCAACTGCCCTCTCCTGCAGGCCTGGTCACCACCAACTGCCCTCCCCAGCAGGCCTGGTCCCCCCAACTGCCCTCTCCTGCAGGCCTGGTCACCACCAACTGCCCTCCCCTGCAGGCCTGGTCACCCCCAACTGCCCTCCCCTGCAGGCCTGGATCCCCCTCCAATTGTCCTCCCCTGCAGGCCTGGTTCCCCCACAACTGCCCTCCCCTGCTATCCTATTCTCCCCTCCAATTGTCCTCCCCTGAAGGCCTGGTCCCCCCCCCACTGCCCTCCCCTGCTGTCCTGGTCCCCTCCACTGCCCTCCCCTGCTGTCTTGGTCCCCCCAACTGCCCTCCTCTGCTGGCCTGGTCCCCCACAACTGCCCTCCACTGCTGTCCTGGTCCCCCCAACTGTCCTCTTCTGCTGGCCTGGTCTCCCCCAACTGCCCTCCTCTGCTGGCCTGGTGACCCCTAACTGCCCACAACTGCCCTCCCTTGAAGGCCTGGTGCCTCCAAACTGCCCTCCCCTGCTGGCCATCTTGTGGTGGCCATCTTGTGTCCACGTGGGGCAGCCATCTTTGACCACATGGGGGCATCCATCTTGTGTGTTGGAGTGATGGTCAATTTGCATATTACTCGTTTATTAGATAGGATAGGTACTATTTCATAGTATACATGTACCATATCTTCTTTATCCATTCCTCTATTGATGGACACTTTGGTTGTCTCCATGTCTTGGGCCACTGTGAAAAATGCTGCAATGAACATAGAGATGCATAAATCTTTGCACATCATTTTTTTTAAGTTTTTTGGGTAGATACCCAGAAGAGGGCTTTCTGGGTCATATGTAACTCTATTCTTAATTATTTTTAGAAACTGCCACACTGTTTTCCATGGTGGTGATACCAGTTTATGTTCCCACCAACAGTGACTGAGGGTTCCTTTTCTTCACAACCTCTCCAACACTTGTTATTACCTGTCTTGTTAATAAGAGCCATTCTAACAGTTGTGAGGTGGTAACTCATTGTAGTTTTTGTGTGTGTTTGTTTTTAAATTTATCTTTATTATTGAAAGAAATACAGATGCCCCTTTTAGTCCTCATTGACCTCCTCCACCCTGCATCTGTTCTCCACCCCCAGACCTTCACCATACTTTTGTCTGTGTCCATGAGTTACGCCTATGTGCATGGAAGTTCTTTGGTTAATTTCTCCTCACCCACTCACCCCTACCTTCTCTCTGTAGCTAGTGAAGTTGAACATCTTTTCATATATATTATGGATATTTGTATGTCTTCTTGGGAGCAATGTTTGTCTAGGTCCTCTGTCCAGTTTTTAATTGGATTGTTTGTTTGGTGTTGAGTTATATAAGTTATTTATATATTTTGGATATTAACCACTAGTTGGAGCTGTTGTTTGCAAATATCATCCCCCATTAGGTTGGTTGTCTTTTTGTTTTATTGACAGTTTCTTTTGCTGTGCAGAAGCTTTTAGTTTGACATAGTTCCATTCACTTATTTTTATTTTTACTTCCCTTGACTTTGGGGTCAAATTCATAAAATGTTCTCTATGAGCAAGGTTTATAAGCATTGTATCTATGTTTTCTTCTATGTAATTTATTGTTACAGATCTTATGTTAAGGTCTTGATACATTTTGAATTAATTTTTGTACAAGGAGACAAACTGTAATCTACTTTGACTTCTTTTCATGTGGCTATAATTCTCCCAGCACCATTTATTGAAAAGGCATTCTTTTCTCCATTATATGTTTTTGGCTCTTCTGTCAAAAAAAATTGTTTGCCCAGATACATTTTGGCTTTATTTCTTGGATCTCAAATCTATTCCATTGGTCTGTGTGTCTGTTTTTTCTTCCAATACCATGCTATTTTGATTATCATAGCACTATAGTATTTGAAGATAGGTAGTGTGATATCTCTGGCTTCATTCTATTTCTCAGGATTGCTTTGGTTATCTTGGTCTTTTGTGGTTTCATACAAATCTAACAAATTTTTGTTCTATTTTTTTTTCCAATTTACTTACATGGTTGAGGGTTTAGTGGATGTCTACCATTTCCCCCCACTGTACCCCCTCAGCCCAGCTTGTACTCCCTCCTAAGCCTTCACCACACTATTGTCTGAGTCCATGGTCTGTGCACATATGTTCTTTGGTTAATCTCATCCCCCCTTCCTTCACACTAACATCTATCAGTCTGTTACACGCTTCCATGCCTTTGGTCCAATTTGTTCCTTGAGAATTTTGTTTAGTAAATTCTAATTTAAGTGAGATTTGTCTTTCTCTGACTGGCTTATTTCGCTTAACATAATCATCTCCAGGTCCCTCCATGCTGTCTCAAAGGGTAAGAGATTCCTCCCTTTTACAGATACAGAGCATTCCATTGTGTAGATGTACCACAGCTTTTTTATCCACTCATCTACTGATGGGCACTTGGGCTGTTTCCAGATCTTAGCTTTTATAAATAACGCTGCTATGGAAATAAGGGGGCATATATTCTTTCATATTGGTGTTTCAGGATGCTTAGGATATATTCACAAAGTGGGATTGCTGGGTCAAACGGCAGGTCCACTTTAAATTTTTTGAGGTATCTCCACACTATTTCCCACAGTGCCTGCACCAGTCTGCATACCCACCAGAGTGTACCAGGGCTCCCTTTTCTCCGCATCCTCACCAGCACTTGTTGTTTGTTGACTTATTGATGATAGGCATTCTGGCAGGTGTGAGTTGTATCTCATTGTCATTCTAATTTCCATCTCTCTGATGATTAATGACTTTGAGCAATTTTTCATATGTCTTTGGCCATCTGTATATACTCTTTGGAGAAGTGCCTTTTCAGGTTTTATACCCATTTTTTCAATTGAATTGTCTATCTTCCTTTTGTTTAGTTGTATGTGTTCTTTATATATTTTGGAAATTAACACTTATCAGATGTATCATTGGTGAATATTTTTTCCCATGCAGTGAGTTCCCTTTTCATTTTAAGGATGGTTTCTATTGCTTTAAAAATGACATTGGGATTTTAATGGGGATTGAATTAAATCTGTATTGCATTGGGTTATATGGCCATTTTAACTATGTTGATTCTTCTAATCAGTGAATATGAAATATCTTTCCATTTCATTGTGTCTTTTTCAATTTCTTTTAATAATGCTTTGTAGTTTTCAGTATATAGGTACTCCACATTCTTTGTTATGTTTATTCCTAGGTGTTTTACTTTTTTAGTTGCAATTTCAAAAGAAATTGTTTCCTTAATTTTGTTTCCTGTTAGTATATAGGAGAGCAGTGGATTTTTGTACATTGATTTTGTATCCTGTACCTTTACTGTATTTTTTTATTCTTTCTCATAATTTTTGGTGAAGTCTTTAGGATTTTCTATATAGAGACTCGTGTCATCAGCAAAAAAAAAAAAAAAAAAAAAAAAATGACACTTTCGCTTCTTCCTTCCCAATTTGGATGCTTTTTATTTCTTTCCCTTTCATGATTGCCCTGACTAGGACTTCCAGAACAATCCTATATAATAAAGAGTTAATATGCAAATTGACCATCACTCCAACACACAAGATGACCATCCCCATGTGGTCAAATATGGCTGCCCTCATGTGGACACAAGATGGCCGCCACAAGATGGCCAGCAGGGGAGGGCAGTTGTGGGTGATTAAGCCAGCAGGGGAGGGCAGTTGGGAGGAACCAGGCCTGCAGGGGAGGGCAGTTAGGGGCGCGACCAGGCTGGCAGGGGAGGGCAGTTGGGATCAATCAGGCCTGCAGGGGAGGGCAGTTGGGGGCGATTAGGCCTGTATGGTAGGGCAGTTGTGAGGGACAAGGCCTGCAGGGGAGGGCAGTTAGGGGTGACCAGGGCCAGCAGGGGAGGGCAGTTAGGAGCAATCGGGCCAGCAGGGGAGCAGTTAAGCATCGATCAGGTTGGCAGGGGAGTGGTTAGGGGGTGATCAGGCTGGCAGGCAGAAGCGGCTAGGGGCAATCAGGCAGGCAGGCAGGTGAGCTGTTGGGAGCCAACAGTCCAGGTGGGATTGGGCCTAAATGAGCAGTCAGACATCCCTTGAGGGGTTCTAGATTGGAGAGGATGCAGGCTGGGCTGAGGGACACACATCACCTCCCTCCCCACTGTGCACGAATTTCATGCACCGGGCCTCTAGTGTTGAATAAGAGTGGTGAGAATGGGCATCCTTGTCTTGTTCCTGAATCTAGGTTATTGAATTTGGTGGCATATTGTCTTTCATAATATTCTAGTACTAGAGGCCTGGTGCACAAAATTTGTGCACGGGGGGGGGGGGGCTGGGCAGGGGGAGAGGGTGTCCCTCAGCCTGACCTGCACCCTCTCCAGTCTGGGATCCCTAGGGGGATGTCTGAGGGATCAGGCCTAAACTGGCAGTCCATCCCTTTCACAATCCGGGATCACTGGCTCCTAACCATTCACCTGCTTGCCTTCCTAATTGCCCCTAACCGCTTCTTCCTACCAGCCTGATTGCCCCCTAACCTATCCCCTGCCGGCCTGATCGACGCCGAACTGGGCCCCTGCTGGGCTGATCGCCTGCAACTGCCCTCCCCTGCTGGCCTGATTGCCCACACTGTCCTCCCCTGCCAGCCTGATCACCCCAACTGCCCTCCCCTGCCATGACATGCCTCCTCCGCTGGGCCCTGCCTCCACTGTGCATGCAGCCATCTTGTGACAATGTTATGGCGTGATGTGTGAGGGCGTGACAACCACCAAGGCTATTATTAGTATAGATGATCCTTTGTATATCTGTGATGTTAGTGATAACTTCTCTTTCATTTCTGATTTTGTTTATATGAGTCTTTTTTTACCTTAGTGAGTCTAGCCAGGGGTTTTTGAATTTTATTAATATTTTCAAAGAACCAGCACTTTTTTGTATTATTTTTTGTTTAGTGTTTTTTTTTTTTTCTATTTCATTCAATTCTACTTTAATTTTTATTTCTGCTGACTGAATTATTTTTGTTCTTTTTCTAGTTCTTTAAGATGTTATTTTACATTGTTTACTTGGTATTTTTCTTGTTTTTTTTAAAAAAACAGACCTGCAGTGACATAAACTTGCCTCTTATTGCTTTTGCTGCATCCCTGAAATTTTGATGTCATATTACCATTCTCATTTATCTCTACATTTCTTTTTAAATATGTTTTTATTTATTTTAGAGAAAGGCAGAAAGAGAGAAAGATAGAAACATCAATGTTGAGAATCATTGATTGGCTGCTTTCTGCATGCCTCCTCCTGGTTTATAGTTCGATGCTCAACCACTGAACCACACTGGCTCAGCTCTGCATATTTTTTTCACCCTTTATTTCTTCTTTAACCCAGTCATTTTATAGTAGTTTGTTGTTTAATATCCACATATTTATGGTACATCTATTAATCTTATATCGCTTTCTGATGGAGTCAGATAGTTCTCATAGAGCTCTTTCTTTTTTTATGCTGAGTTCTCTCTCTTTTCCCTCTGCATCATTTCTAGATTTCTATCTTCAATATCAATGATCCTTTCCTCCATTTCATTTGCTTTGTTTCCTATGCTTGCTAGTTCATTGTTGATTTCCTATATTGAATTCTTCTTCTCCAGAATTTCTGTGTTGTTTTTTTTTTTTAAACTTTCAGCCTCTTTGGTGAAGTACTCATTTTGTTTGTTAAGTTGTTTTGTAACTTTGATAAATTGCCTGTCTGCATTTTCTCACATCTTGTGAGTATTTTCAAAACTGCAATCTTGAATTCTCTGTCATTTGTATCACATATTTACAGGTCTTTAACTTTCTCTGTGTGTGTGTGTGTGTGTGTGTGTGTGTGTGTGTTCTTTTAATCTAGAGATTTTTTTATTTTCTTTCTTCGCTACCTTGCTACCTTGGTTATTTATGAATTTGATGGATTTCTCCTCTGTCTAGGCATCAAACTGTGAGTGGACTTCCGCAGCAGATTAATTCAAAGAGGTCTTTCTATTCTTTTACAATAGGTGGTGCTGAATCACAAGCTTTTTTTTAAAAAAAACTCTGTGAAATCCCAGTGCCAATCTGCTATCAGTGTATCTGCCATACCTGGGGGATCTGGAGGGCCAGAGGATCTTCTAGCTTCTTTGTTGTTTTTCCCTCCCAGTAATGGCAACCTTGGTCCTCCATGGAGTCCACCATATGCCCTGAGCCAGGACCAGTCACAGAGTAACCCCTTTGCTCAGGGAGAAATATGATTCTGCAGGACTAGTTTTCAGGTTTGCAGATAAAGTGCTCCACAGCTTGACACCAAAGGCAAAGGGAGGAACTCTCAGAGAGGTTGATGGGAACCTAAGGAAAGGTGACCATATCCGTTGCTTTGTTACTGTGTCTGAAATGCAAGCTGCCAGACAACTAGCTTAATCCATAGACTGTATATGGTGATGAAAGTCATAAGACTGGTTGAACTGCCAAAATTAGAGAATGTAATGAAAAAATAAGAGTGCCGAGATAATGATCAACATTTAAGAGTTGGATTTACTGCATGAGAATGTATGAGGAGGAAATTCTTTCCTCTACTCAATTTAGGCCTAGGCTGGGATTCTGTAACAAAAGACAGAGTAACAAGAGAAAAGAATACAAATTTAAATTTTATGTGACACAGAGACCCTCAAAAACAAATAAATACCCAAAGAAGTGGCAAAATCTAAATGCTTTTATATTGGATTGAACAAAGAGAGGCAATTGTGGAAAAGTAACTAAAATATATGGGGAGGCTAAAGAAAAATAATAATAACTGTTTTAATAAGGGCTGTTTTTGCAGAATTCTGTCTGTTCTAATTTTCCATCTTTAATGAAAAGAATGTTTCTTTTTCCTGGTATAGGGAGGACATCTTTTACATGGGATTTTTATTTCTTATTTTAAGGAAGAAAAGGGGAGATTAGAACACCCTTCTTACAAATTTAGTTGTTTGCAAAAATAGTCTATTTTATTCATTAATATTGAGATGTCAAGAAATCATAAAAACCAGTTTCTAATGGTAAATGTAGAGACAGCACCTTTTTGTGTGTAAGTAGACAGAATTTAAGAGAATGGCTTAAAGATATTCAAGTTGAGGAAATAAAGAATCAGAGTGAAAACAACTCTGTAGAAATTAAACTGTGAAGGGAGAAGAGAAAAAGAAGGAAAAAAAGACATATTTAATAAAGTAGAAAATTGTAGGGCAGTTCAGTTGGGTTATATTCTGTTTTATGCTTTGACTAGAGGCCCAGTGCATGAGATTCATGCATTGGGGAGCGGGGAGGGCCCTCAGCCAGGCCTGAGCCCTCTTGCAGTCCGGGAACCCTCGGGGGATGTCCGACATCCCTCTCGCAGTCCGGGGCTCTTGCAGTATGGGACCCCTCGCTCCTTACCGCCCGACTGTAGCGAAGGCGGGAGATGCTACAGCCACTGCCGCTGCACTTGCCAGCCGTGAGCCTGGCTGCTAGCTGAGTGGTGCTCCTCCTGTGCAAGTGCACTTGCCACCAAGGGACAGCTCCTGCATTGAGTGTCTGCCCCTTGGTGGTCAGTGCACATCATAGCAACCAGTCATTCTGCCATTCAGTTGATTTGCATATTATGCTTTTATTATATAGGACTAGAGGCCTGGTGCACGAAATTCGTGCACTGGGGAGGGTGTCCCTCAGCCCAGCCTGCACCCTCTCCAATATGGGACCCCTCAGGGGATGTCCAACTGCAGGTTTAGGACCGATCCCTGTGGAATCGGGCCTAAACATGCAGTTGGACATCCCTCTCACAATCCGGGACCGCTGGCTCCTAACCGCTCACCTGCCTGCCTGATTGCCCCCTAACTGCTCCCTTGCTGGCCTGATTGCCCCCTAAACTGCTCCTCTGCGGGCCTAATTGCCCCCAAATACCCTCCCCTCCTGGCCTGATCACCCCCAAGGCTTTTATTAGTATAGATATGACCCTGCACAGAAAATTTTACTAACCCTGCTTTACAATAAGGGCTTGACAATTGAATCATTAGGACCAGACACCAAGATTTCCTTTCTTTGAATAGTGGAGGGAATACTTATCTTGTCTTTAAGTTGCCCGGAAATTAAAATGAGATAATGACTTAGAAAAGTATAAAAGCACCACATAAAGACAACTGTCTTTTTAATGAAGTGGCAAAATGAAAAACACTTTTTATTCTCCCCTTCCTTCCTTTACAGCTTTTATTTAAACTTTGAAATTTATAAAAATTTCACTCTAATTTTCATTTCTTTACATTCAATATTATTTTATATTGGTTTCAGGTTTTATATTAGTTACAGAATAGTGGTTAGACAATCATGTACTTTACAAAGTGTTCCCCGATATTTCTAGTACCCACCTGGCATCATACCATCATTACAACACTATTGACTATATTCCCTATTTAAGTGACAATGGGTTTAAAGGTTCCTTAGCACTGGGAGCTTCTCTGAATCACATCAGTCCGTCCAGTACCCTGCAGTGCAGCACCCCTCCACTGAGGTGGCACCACCCCTCAACCCCCGCCTCAGGGGTGAGGGTCCTTGCTCCTCTGCCAGGAGTCCTTCCATGCCTCTTGATCCCTGGCTGGGCCCACCTGCGTCTTGGGGCCACTGCAGAACCTCTGTCTCTCTGCAGATGAGGAAGATCCCTGCCCTCGGTCTCCACGAAGCTATGAATCTGTGGCCAGAGGCCAGGTCTGGGTCTCAGCAACCCTATTTAAGTGACAATGGGTTTAAAGGTTCCTTAGGGACCTGCAATGTTCCCAGGGACTCCCGGGAGCGGCTAGGTGGGTCTGGCCTCGCCTTCCTGGGCTGGTGATGTTCCCAGGGACCCCGGGGAGCGGCTAGGCAGGCTGCTGCCCCTCCTGGGGCCTGCAATGGACCCGGACCCCTCCTGTGCCGTCTGGCGCTGCCCATCCCACCGCCTCCCCGGAATGGACTGGTACCTTGTGGGCAGTGTCTGGCGCTGCTTGCAGGGCCTCCTCCGCCCCCGATGGACCCATACCCCCGAAGCAGGCCATGGTGCTGCCCACCCTGCCTTCATATGCAAATTAACCGCTATCTTTGGTGGGTTAATTTGCATACTCACTCACTCTGATTGGCTGTGGGCATAGCAAAGGTATGGTCAATTTACATATTTGTCTATTATTAGGTAAGATATGCTGATACAGCTAAAGTTTATTTCAAGTGCCACTGAACTTAACATCTTAAATGAATCACTTTAATTTCTGTGAGTTTGACTTTTATGCTATGTAAATGTTGACAAGAAAATCCTAAAAGGTATTTTGAGAAGCAAATAGGATAGGAAAGAAGAATATAGAAAGTGGGCCCTGAGCTGAGAGAAAAACAGAAAAAAAATATGATTGCAGATGGGCTGACCTAGTGAGGCCCTGACACAGGGAAAGTTATGTTTTATTGTGTGTGTTTTTTATTAAATTTATTGGTGTGGCATCATCCTATCTAATAATAGACAAATATGCAAATTGACCATACCTCTGACACACCCACAAGCCATGCCCACCATCTAATCAGAGCGAACATGCAAATTAACCCAAACCAAGATGGCTAGAGCCACAGAGAGCAAGGTTTCCTAGGTAACAGAGGAAGCCAAGCTTTCCGCCTGCCCTTGCCAGGCCTAAGCCTCCACTCAAGCTACAAAGTTTCAATTATAGAAGGTAAACAAATTCAAACAAATGGCAGCAGAATGGAGCTTGAGAGAGCAGGCCAGGGTTGCCGCCAGCAACAGGTGAAGCAAAGCTTTCCGCACACCCTGGCCGGGCCCACCTGCTTAAGGCAACAAAGTTTCAATTATAACCCCAACACAAATGGCTGCTGGCCTCGGAGGGAGCCCCAGGCTTGGCTCCACTCCAAGCTACAAAGTTTCAATTGTAGAAGGTAAATAAATTCCAGATACCAGGGCCTCTGCTTGGGTTGCCAGGGTGCGTGGCTGGCCTGCAAACCACCACAGGCCCCTCGCTCAGGCCACCCCACACCCCAAGGGAACTCCCACCAGATCCAGGACACCCTTCAGGGCAAACCAGCTGGCCCCCACCCCTGTACCAGGCCTCTATCCTATCTAATAAAAGAGTAGTCTGCAGATTGATCATCACTGCAACACACAATATTGCTGCCCCCATATGGTCAAAGATCCTGCCCCCATGTGGACACAAGATGGCCACCACAAGATGGCCAGCAGGAGAGGGCAGTTGGGAGGCACCCGGCCTGCAAGGGAGGGCAGTTGAGAGGGACCAAGCTGCAAGGGAGGGCAGTTGGAGGTGATCAACCCTGCAGGAGAGGGCAGTTAGGGGTGACCAGGCCGACAGAGGAGGGAAGTTGGGGGCAAACAGGCTGGCAGCAGAGTGGTTAGGGGGTGATCAGACTGGCAGGCAGAAGCGGTTAGGGACAATCAGGAAGGCAGGCAGGCAAGCAGTTGGGAGCCAGCAGTCCTGGATTGTGAGAGGGATGTCGGACATCCCTTGAGGGGTCCCATATTGGCGAGGGTACAGGCTGGGCTGAGGGACAACCCCCTCCGTGCACGAATTTTGTGCACCGGGCCTCTAGTATATAATAAAAGCTCAATATGCTAAGTGTCTGGTCATCTGGTCAGCCGCTCAACAAATCAAAGCAAAATATGCTAATGATATGCTAAGGCTGCGCAACCTCTTGTTATGATGTGCACTGACCACCAAGGGGCAGATGCTCCAACCTGTAGGTTAGCTTGCTGCTGGGGTCTGGCTGATCAGGACTGAGCGAGACAGGCTGGACATGCCCTGGAGCCCTCCCATGTCCCTCCACAGCTGGGTAACCTCCCATGTCTTTCCCTGGCCCCAATCATGCAGTGGTGTGGTCCCTTGGCCTGGCCTGCTCCCTCTTGTCATCCAGGACCCCTCGGGGGATGTCTAAGAGCTGGTTTTGGCCTGATGGCTGAACGACCAGTCACTATGATGCACACTGACCACCAGGGGGCAGATGCTCAATGCAGGAGCTACCCCCTGGTGATCAATGCACTCCCACAGGGGGAGTGCCACTCAGCCAGAAGCCAGGCTCATGGCTGGTGAGCACGGTGGCAGTGGTGGGAGCCTCTCCTGCCTCTGTGGCAGCACTAAGGATGTCCGACTGCTGGCTTAGGCCTGCCTCCTGGGGGGAACGGGCATAAGGCTTCAGTCGGACACCCCCCGAGGGCTCCTGGATTGTGAGAGGGCGCAAGCTGGGCTGAGGGACATCCCTCCCAAATGCACGAATTTTGTGCAACTGGACTCTAGTTGGTTAATAGCATTATATAGATTTTAAGTGTACAATTCTATGGTACATCATCTCTATATTGCATTGTGTGCAAACCATTTAAAGTCAAATCTTCTATTGTCATATATTTGACCCCTTTACCGTTTACTCCTCCCATTCTTTTCCTTTTGGCAAGCACCATACTGTTGTCTGTGTCTATGAGTTTTTGTTTGTTTTTCTTGTTTGTTCATTTGTTACTTTCATTTTGATATTCCACATATGAGTGAAATCTTATAGTCCTTAATCTTTTCTGTCTGACCCATTTTGTTTAGCATAATAGTGCCAAAATCCATTCATGTTGTGTCAAATGGTAGGTAGTATTTCATCTTTTCTTATGGCTAAGTTATGTATCTTTTGAGAAAGAAAGCAAACACCAAATGAAAACTGGAGTTAAGAAAGTTAACCCAGAATGAATTAATTACAGCACTTTTATTAAGTACTAAAAAATTAGTTACAAAAATCAGGCCATGATAAATTCCAAGAAGTGGAATTACATGAGTGGATGAAATAGCCATGGTATATTTTAAACAATGGATTACTACTCAGCCTTAAAAAGAAAGAACATTTTACCCTTTGTGATAGCATGGATGGACCTGGAGAACATTATGCTAAGTGAATTAAGTCCATCAGAGAAAGACAACTACCATATGATTTCACTCATATGTGGAATTTAATGAACAAACTGAACAAGCAAAATAAAGACAGATTCCTAGATAGCAGGCAGACAGCTCTGATGGGGGGCTTTATTGAGACGAATGGAGCCATTGAACAATAAATAAATAAATAAATAAATAAATAAATAAATAGATAGATAGATAGATAACTCACATATACATACAACACTGTGGTGATTACAGTGGGGAGGGGATGGGTGGAGGTAAGTAAGGTATAAGGGGGATAAATGATGGGAAAAATAAAGAAAAAAAGAATAACATTAGGATAGGAAACAATTTGAGCATGAGGATTTTTTAATGCATTAAATATTAGAAAAATCTAATAGCTTTCTTGGGGAGATAGACAAGTATGTAGGCAATTTTCCATATATTATTAGTGGTGGTTACATGGATCAAACCATCATAAAATGCATCTCATCCCTATTATAAAAAAATAAAATATTTAATCATGTTTCCCTGTTCAAAGTTCAGCTCTGATATCAGACTTCTCTCTTAGCTAAATATATTTACTAAATATAAGTATGCATGCATTAGTAACATTCCCCCACAGAAACACAGCCAATAGGATGAATATGTATATTCGTATGTTTCACTTCAAGTGCGTGTGTGTGTGTGTGTGTGTTTGTGTGTGTGTGCGCACACACGCGCACGTGCGCATTGAAAGAGAGACAGAGAGAATTTTGCTGTTGTTTTTTAATTGGCTCACAAGGTTCTGGAGATGGAAATTCACAATCTAGATGGTAGACCTGCAGACTGGAGATCCATGGAAGAGTTGGAATTCAAGTTTAAATGCATTCAGTCTTCCATCAGGATTCTTTCTTGGTCAAGAAAGGTCAGGCTTTGTTCTGTTAAAGCCTTCAACTGACTGGATGAATCCCACATTTCAGAGGATAATCTACCCATTTACATGTAATCTCAAATAAAAAAAAAAAAAACTCCATAGAAAAATCTAGAATTAATTTTGAACCCATACCTTGACACCATGGCCCAGCCAAGTTGACAGACAAAGTTAACGATCATAATAAATCATTTTGTCCTTATACATTTTTGTGTGTTTAATTAAGACTGTTACAAAACACTGCTTTAGAATTTATGATTAGAAGAGAAAATAAGACATTTCAGTAGTTAACTTGTTTAATGCCATCTCTTTGCTACCATTAGGTATCTATCAAAGTTACCACTCCTAAAATTGCTACTATGATAACTCTGTTTTTTTTTGTTTTTTTTTTTTAAATGCTCACTTTCACTCATTGATAATTATGGTATTAGTTTGTGAAAAGCTCTTGGATAACATACTTTACATATGACAAATGCATAACAGTGTCACCCACAATATGTTTTCAGTGATATAATCATCTTAAGATAAAAAAATTAATTTACTGAATCTATGTAATTTTAGTATTTACATAAAGATGCATAAGAACTAGTTTCATTTTTAAGTAAATGTTAGGATAACAATTTAATTTTAAGTGTGCTGTAAACACAGCAAACCACACTCTAAAATTTACCACTCTTTAATTTGAATAATGATAATTTAAAGAGTAGGATTATGGGTAATTCTTTTTAGACTTATTATATTCTGAATTTTAAAAAATAAAAATAAATCTATAGTATAATGCACATTTATAATAAACTATTAGATTTTTTTCTCTTATGCTGTCTCATGGGGGAAAAAAACCCATCCCTTTAAAAACTACTGAATCTGCAAACATTACTGTACATCAACTCAAGTTGAGTAAAGCTATTTATTTTATCTTTCTAGACCCAGATAGTCATTATTATAATTGAAGCAGGTTCTCATTCTTAATGCAAGATAAGGAATTTAATGTAATTACTGCAGTTTATTTAGCTGCACTTAGGAAAATATCTGAAGATATATGAAATGAGACCACTATTAAGTACAGATAGCATTAAACTCTTACAACATCTGCCAATTAAGCATTCAATATTGATTAAAATTTTTATGGGACTAGGTAATAATTCCTCCCATAGCTAGTTTGAAGCTGTTTGCTATCATCTACACATTTAAGGTCAACTATTGCAGCTGTGATGCAATTGATTTCTTCATGACTTTAGCAAAATAGTGTGAAATAGCTCAATAAAGACACAGAATCTCTTTCAGTATCGTATTCAAAGTTACAGCCATGCCAAGTTGGATTTGAATTTATATCTGAGATTCTTGATTCACTTCTTCTGCATTATACAATGAAGGTTTAATAGGGATATAAAATCAGTATATTGATCAGTAAGCATTTTGTAAAACTAGAAATTTCAACAAAGTAAATCCTATTGTCTAAAAGGCAATCTTTTTGCAATATTAATTCCTTTTAAGACAATAACAGTATGAGTAATTATTCCATCAGAACTTCTACCGTGTACTATTTAATATTCTATGGGATCTATAGTTTAAATTAATATGACAGTTTTCAAATAAGTACAGAAAATAAAATATGACTAACATAATTTGGTAAATTATTTTATATTAATTTATATTTAAAAAGTGATTAAGAAGCTATTAGTGTGTAACAGATATTTGAGTGGAAGTGGGAGAGTATTTCTGTGATATAAAACATATTCCGATATAAGTCCATTATCTGTGATAAATAATATTTAAAAGTGATATCTTATGCCTGAATTTATAGAGTTGGTAAGTATTTTTAGCATATTCAATTTATTAAGAAAAACTATTGTGTTTGAACTCTGTCATTCTAAATGAACTCTATGTTAGCAAAATAGAGCAAAGTTAAGTGATCATAATCAAATAGTCTGTTCATTTAGGAAAGAAAAATGTTTATTTTGTTCAATTAAAATTGATACTTACCTATTTGTTTACTTTGTGTAAACAAACTATTTGTTTTAAGATCAAGTTATAATAATTAAATGTTAAGACTTTATCAGAGCTCATGGCTCAATCCTATATTGTTGAAATATATGATAATTTCACAATGCCTCAAAATCTCATATATCTAATTTCTAAAAACATTTTTTTCTAACCTAATCCATACATGTGATATAGAAAAGGGGTTTTTGATAATAGCCCTCAGGCTTGGAATGCAGGGTTCTATGGCTTAAAAACATAGGTTAATGATGAGATTAAGTACAATGTTCACCCAGGCTCTATAAACTTGGAACCAAGATGATGTAAATGGATAATATTTTGCAGATTTTCCATAGCATGGCTAGGCCAACACAATGGTTATTAATAAATGTTATTTCATACATTAACCCAGTTGGAAGTTTTAATTTTCAAGTTTAATTCTTATATAATCACAAATTATGAAATTGGGGAATAATTTGTTGACAACATGCTGGTAGAGTTAGCCACAGAGTCTTCAAATTTCCAGAAGTCTTTCCGAAAGATAAAAGAAGAATTCTAAACTTTATATTTAATTGTGTTCCTGAATTATCTTAGGAGTCTTATTAAAATGGTTTATAAATATATCTTGTTGATGACTTGTGTAAAATTGCTATTATTTTTGAGTTGTTGGATGAATTATATCATGGTTGTGTGTGGATGAGGGTGTATGTGCGCACTTGTGTGTGTGTGTGCATGTGTATATTCATGGACTCCAACAGCACAGCATGCACTGTTGTTATCAAACTGTTCAAGCATTGATTAGCAGACATGTTCCAATCCTGTCCACTATCTGCTGCATTTGCCTTTCCTAGTTATTCTTTCATCTGGTAACACATCTACTTCTTTAGTCTGCTTTGTTAAACATAAGGCATATCCTACCTAATAAAAAGGTAATATGCAAATAACCATCACTCTGCTACACCCACGATTGGGCCGGCAGGAGGCTGGGGGGCAGGACTCGGGGTAGCCTCTCAAAGGCCAGATTGGTCGCCGCTGAGGGGGAACCGATGGGGCCGGCGGGAGGTGCCATGGGAGTGGCAGCGGCACCCGGTCCCGCCCCTCAGCGTTCGCAGGTTGAGTGGCGGTGGCGCCCGGGTCCCTCCTATCACTGAGGGACCTGGGTGGTGGCGGCGCCCCAATCGCGGATGGCGGCATGGGGCCCGGCAGCTCTCGCCCCACACAGCCGCTGCCGCCACTGGGGTCCAAGCCCCCACCCTGAAAGAAGGTGGAAGGAAAACTGGTGCCAGTAGCCAGGTGAAGGAAGGTCTATTGCGTGATTCTTCGTGCAAAGGGCCTCTAGTTCTAAATAAAAGCATAGTATGCAAATTGTCCCCTCAACCATGAGTTGTCTGTGAGTTCAACCAGGAGGTGGGGAAAGCCAGGGGAAGGGAGGGGGGCCCCAAATTTCATGCACTGGGCCTCTAGTCCTATATAATAAAAGCCTAATGTGCTAATTGTCCAGTCGTCCAGTCGTCTGTTCAACCAATCAAAGTGTAATATGCTAATGATATGCTAAGGCCACTAAACCACTTGCTATGACATGCACTGACCACCAGGGAGCAGAGAGTCAACTGGTAGACCAGTCTCTATGAAGTGCACTGACCACTAGGGGGCAGACGCTCTGACCAGTAGGTTAGCTTGCTGCTGAGGTCTGGATGACCAGGACTGAGCAAGGTGGCCCAGACATGCCCTGGAGCCCTCCCAAAGTCCCTCCCAAGCTGGCCAACCTCCTGTGTTCCTCCCTGGCCCCGATCGTGCACTGGTGGGGTCCCTAGGCCTGGCCTGCACCCTCTTGAAATCCAGGACCCCTTAGGGGATGTCGGAGAGCTGGTTTGGGCCAGATCTCACAAGACAGGCCAAGGGACACCACTGGTGCACGAATTTGTACACCGGGCCTCTAGTCCTATATATCCTATATAATAAAGAGGTAATATGCAAATTGATTGTCACTCCAACACACAAGATGGTCACCCCCATGTGATCAAAGATGGCCATCCCCATGTGGACACAAGATGGCTGCCACAAGATGGCCAGCAGAGGAGGGCAGTTGGGGTGACCAGGCCTGCAGGGGAGGACAGTTAGGGGCAACCAGGCCTTCAGGGGAGGGCAGTTGGGGGCGACCAGGTCAGGAGGGGAGGGCAATTAGGGGCAATCGGGCTGGCAGGGGAGCAGTTAGGCGTTGATCAGGCTGGCAGGGGACTGGTTAGGGGGTGATCAGGCTGACAGGCAGAAGCAGTTAGGGTCAATAAGGCAGACAGTCAGGTGAGTGGTTAGTAGCCAGCATGCCTGGATTGTGAGAGGGATGTCTGACTGCCCATTTAGGCCTAAACGGGCAGTCAGTCAGACATCCCTCAAGGGGTCCCAGATTGGAGAGGGTGAAGCCTGGGCTGATGGACACAGCCCCCCGTGCATGAATTTCATGCACCTGGCCTCTAGTTGTAATATAAAGTTACACTTAAAGTACCATAAATATAAGAATCTTGATAACAGTTTAATTAAGATAAAGTTGATAGTGTCTTTGCTAATATGCTATGAAGCCTGCATACATTTTTGTCATTTTATGTTTTTGGTTTCTTTTAATGTTTTATTGATTTTTTTACAGAGAGAAAGGGAGAGGGATAGAGAGTTAGAAACATTAATGAGAGAGAAACATCGATCAGCTGCCTCCTGCACACTCCTACTGGGGATGTGCCTGCAACCAAGGTACATGCCCTTGACCAGAATCGAACCTGAGACCTTTCAGTCTGCAGGCTGACACTCTATCCACTGAGCCAAACCGGTTAGGTCAGGACATCATTTTATGTTTAAAATTTTATTGCTACAAGCAATAACAGATATATAACATAGAAACTAGAATATTGAAGAAAAGAGTAAAGAAAAAACACATAATCCTATAATATAGCCTCAAATAATATTAATATTCTACCATTTTCATCAGCATAATACACAAACATATGCATATACACACATGTGCATGCATATACACAAATGCACACACATTCTCACCTTCTTATGTAGCTCAAAAAATTATTAGAGGAGAAAACTACAATCTTCATATATGTTTGAGGTAGGGTTCTTCAAGTGAAATAGAACCAATAGGAAATTAGATAAATGGATAAAATATTATTTATGAATTCAAAGATTTCAATATTTCATAAATAAATGTATAGTTTTCTCTATTTTGTACTTTGAATTTTCTTAAAAATTAAATTAATGAAACTCAAACTGAAACATAGATGAGGTCAAAATTCCTAGAGAAAATAATTGTTCTGCTGTGAAGAAAACTCCATAGTCATATACATACAAATTTTTCACAAACATGGTATTACAAATGGGAATAATATAAGTATCTCTTCTGCTCTCATTCCTTTGCTCTTTTCTTAAATTAACTTAATACAGTCCCATGGACTAAATTACCAACCTAATGTCCATAAAACCGGGATAAATATTAAATAAAGTAGAATAATTATTGGCTAATCATTGCATCTGCTTAAGATGAATTATATTCTTTCTAAAAAATGTCACAGCCCTTGCCCTTGCAATACATTATGGGAATAAAACTTTGAATCTATTAAAATATATACATCAGTCATCTAACAGGGCATACACAGTATTTAATCCAAATTTTTCAATATTCATTTAGCTCTCAACTAAATGTCTAACTGAATACACGTAGCAAGCCCAAATTAAAAAAAAAAAAAAATAGCCCAGGAGCAAAATCAGTTCCTTAATATTACCTATACTTTAGGCCAACTGTATCCAATAAAACTTTCTTCAGTGGCATAAATGTTCTTTAACTTCACTGTCCACAATAACCTTTTACCAACTATAGCTATTGAGTACTTAATAGTTAATGATATTAAGTATTTGAAATTGCATTTTATTTAACTTTAATTAATTATGATTTAAAATTGTTGCATTTGGCTTGTGGCTACCCTAGTAGACAGTGGACAGTATGGCTAGAGACCATTTAGTAAAGCGTGTCTTTGTTTTTAATTTACCATGACCCATGGTAAATAAGAATGTGCATTTTTTATTTTAAGTCTATATGTATATGTATACACACATAATCTCTAGATCTATCTATCTCTATATAAATTCAAACATATAGAAAAAAATAAAGTTTACTAAAGTAAAAACAATTCTTATACTTATGTCATGGTATGAATTCTGCTATTTAAAAAATTAATTTTAGAGAGAGAAGAGAAGAGAAGAAAAGAGAAGAGAAGAGAAGAGAAGAGAAGAGAAGAGAAGAGAAGAGAAGAGAAGAGAAGAGGAGAAAAACATTGATTTGTTGTTTCACTTATTTGTGCATCCATTGGTTGATTCTTGCATGTGCTATGACTGGAATTGAACCCACAACCTTAGCATATGGGGACACTTTTACCAACTGGGCTACTTGGCCAGGGCTCTGCTATTTTTATTTTATATTCTACTTCCTTCTGCTTCAGTCACACCAAGATTTCTCTCACCTGAAAGTGTGGCATGTGTGTTTCCTTTCTCAGAAAATGTAGAACTAACACATGCTCAGCACAGAGAAAAAATAGTAGTTATGTGACATGATAGTGGTGCTAGCTAATGCTATGTTAATAATCATTTTGCAATATCTAAATAAGTGTATCAAATCAAAAGATTATACACCTTATATTTACACAGTGTTATATGTCAATTACCTATTTATATAAAAGCCTAAGTGACTGAACGACTGGTTGACTGGTCGTTATGCTGCATACTGACCACCAGGGGACACACACTCAATGCACAGGATTAGGTTTCCTCTTGTCTGGATCAGACCTGCGGGGATCAGGCTCTCTCCTGTCTGGATCAGGCCTGTGGGGATCAGGCCAAAACTGGCTATCTGACATCCCCTGAGGGGTCCCAGATTGTGAGAGGGCACAGGCCAGGCCGAGGGATCCCACCAGTGCACAAATCTGTGCACTGTGCCTCTAGTATGTCAATAAAACTGCATGTGCATGCGTGGGGGGAATGTTATTTACATAGCTTATATCCTTCCTCGGAGAAGACATCTCCGGGTGCCTTTGCAGAAATACACACACACACACACACACACACACACACACACACACACACCACTCTGGCCCTTTTTTCCCACTACCCTGTTTTATTTGTGACATAACAGTAGTGAGTACATACATTTGTCTTATTTGGATGCTAATGTGTTTATTATATTTCTTACCAACTAAGCAAGAATTATAAAATAATGTTTTATTATTCTCTGTCATAATTTATAGGATTAATATGACAAAGTAATATTTGCTAAAAAAGTAAATGAGCTACACTTGAATTAAATATTTAGTCAATTCTATAAGTTACTTTAGTAAATACCTTGATAGTTTACTATAAAAACCAAAGAGCAAAGAAAATTGGGGAAAAAAATAGTGTACACAACTGAAATCTCTTCAGCAAAAATGTAGATCCTATACAAGAAGTATAAAAGTAAACAAAAATCAGAGTTTAGCTTTAAAAATATTTAAAGTATCTAAAATACGTCTTGTAATTCTATGTTAAATGCTCTCTAACAGTACTGGTAATACTAAAATGCAGTGAATATTTCATGAAATGTAGTTTCCACACATTTACAAAATGCTCTATGAATATTACTGCATTTGCAAAATGCTCTATGAAAATTTCTATATCTTTGCCAGAATCCATATTATCCGTTTAAAAGGAAAAAATTTTTAAGGCAAACATATATGTTCTAGTCTAGTGATAACTTCAGAAACACTAGAATCACAGTGCAAAACATAGGGAGTAGCTCTAGGTTATATTGCGCATCACCAAATATAACATATTTCATAAAATTTATTTTCTCATCTTCTGGCTTGCTAAATACTAATTTAGTTTCTAGCCAATGCTATACGTAACAAAAATAAGTATCACGAGACTACTTATTTGCAATTTCAATGCGTTTTTCTCTATGTGGAAAAAGAAAGATTAAACATCAAGTGTTTCAATCAGAATATTAGATTTGGGGGTATCTATATTGTTTGGTTTTATAATAGAAAAATAGACTTCATTAATCATTCAACTATTTTAAACATGTTCTGAAATTATATAAGTTCCTTATTTCCCAAGCTCCAGCAAGCTCTTGAAGCAGAAATACTATGGAATAATAGTGATTTAAAGAGATCATGATATATTGGCCTCTATACAACCCATATTTATCTGAATGGTTGTTAAAGTTGAAAACCAGAGCCAGAGTCTTACCATCAAATAGTGGTTGCCACTTTACAGAAGTCATTGTGTATAAATAAATGAAGAGGCATGGCCCAATAGCAGAGCCCTGGCCAGGTCCCCAGTTGGTAGGAATTTAGACAATTCCACAAAATCATATAAATATAAGGTTGATTAGGCTTTTATATCCTATACTGGAGGGCCTGTGCACCAGTAGGGTCCCTCAGCCTGGCCTGTGGGATTGGGCTGAAACTGGCTCTCCAACCTCCCTGGAGGGGTCCCGGATTGCAAGAGGGTGCAGGCCAGGCCGAAGGACCGCATCAGTGAAAGATCAGGGTCCGGGGAGGAACGCGGGAGGTTAGCTAGCCAGGGAAGGACCAGTTTTAATGGAAGGTGAAATTAGTACAAAATTTTAACTCTCACTATTATCCACTATCATTCTTTGCCTTAAGAAATAGTTCCTTTTGACAAATCATATGCAGTATACTAGTACAGTAAGGAAACTTAAAAGAGTCCTGAGGTATTTACATGCCTCTTCACTTATTTAATCACAATGACTTAATACATTAAGAATAATAAAAAAGTTAACAGAGGCTATTTTTTAAACTCTTTACTCTAATGACATTCAATAACTTCACATATGTTTGACATAGAAAATTAATTTTAAAATGTCATTTCAGAAAATATGTTAAGAAAAAAAATTTAAAAAAACAGTGTATGATATGAAGTAAATAGATTTGACTACAATTAAACTTTTGGAGCCTGTAGTTATAATCCTAAACCAAAGTATTGTGTTATTTTAGACTAGAAACAAAGTTTCTAATCTTACATTTTTTTCATGTTTTCAGTTTTTATTGGCCTATGTGGTATTTCTAAAGGGCATTTAAGGAATATTTCAAATAATGCTATGTTATTAAATTGAACATATAGTCCCACCTGGTGACAGTTCTGAAGACAAATATTCATTTAGTACCATTACTGCACATACAGACCTAGGGCTTATGGATTTCTCTTTGTCTTCTGAAACAATATTAAATTAGGTTACTTATAAAATTACTAGAGGCCTGGTGCACAAAATTTGGACACTCGGTGGGGGGGGGGGGGGTTTCCCTCAGCCTGGCCTGCACCCTGTCGCAGTCCAGGAGCCATCAGGGGACGTCCAACTGATGGCTTAGGCTTAAGCTGTTAGTCAGGCATCCATAGCACAGCCGCAGAAGTGGGAGAGCCTGGCGAGGATGCGGAGAAAAAGGAACCCTCGTGCACTGCTGGTGGGAATGCAGACTGGTGCAGCCACTGTGGAGAACAGTATGGAGTTTCCTCAAAAAACTGAAAATGGAACTCCCATTTGACCCAGTAATCCCACTCCTGGGAATATATCCGAAGAAACTAGAAACACCAATCAGAAAGGATATATGCACCCCTATGTTCATAGCAGCACAATTCATCATAGCTAAGATTTGGAAACAGCCTAGGTGCCCGTCAGCAGATGACTGGATCAGAAAACTGTGGTACATCTACACAATGGAATACTATGCTGCCATAAAAAAGAAGGAATTCTCATCATTTGCAGCAACCTGGATGGAATTGGAGAACATTATGTTAAGTGAAATAAGCCAGTCAATGAAAGAAAAATACCACATGATCTCACTCATTTATGGGTAATAAAGAACATTATAAACTTGAACAAAAAGACAGATACAGAGACAGTAAAGCATCAAACAGACTGTCAAATTACAGGGGGAAAGTTAGGGAGAGGTGGGGGAGATAAGAGATCAATCAAAGGACTTGTATGCATGCATATAAACATAACCAACGGAGGCAAAACTCTGGGGGGTGAGGGCATATATGGGAGTGGGGTGGGGTGTGGCAATGGTAAGATATGTACACATATAATACCTTAATAAAAAATTTTAAAACAGTGAAAAAAAAAAAAAAAAAAGAAGTGGGAGAGGTTCCTGCTACCACCACTGCGCTCACCAGCCATGAGCCGGCTTCTGGCTGAGTGGCGCCCCCACTGTGGGAGCGCACTGATCACCAGGGGGCAGCTCCTGCATTGCGCATCTGCCATTTGGTTGATTTGCATATTAGCCTTTTTTTATTTTTTTTTTTTTAATTTTATTTTATTGTTTAAAGTATTACAAATAGTAGTACATATGTCTCCTATTTTTTTTCCTAATTGACCTTCCAAAAGCCTCCCCTACCTCCTGGCACATTGAGGGTGGGATGAGGGCATGTGTCTAATCTTACTTTTATAAATAACAGTGTTTTATAAAATAGTATCACATACTTTTTAAAAATCAATTTAATCATTTAATTTCATTAAAATTAAGACATTCCTCAGTAATAGTATGAAAAAAAGTTTGAAGAAGGAAGAGCATTTAAATTATAATGATTATTTTGGTCATTCAAATATTCAGGCCACTATACCTAGAGCTTGAAATGGTCTAAGAGATAAAACTATAAATCTTATAGTATTCAAAAAGGAACACAAAATAAAACAGAGTAAAACAGACAAAAGCAACTCAAATTGATAAAATACTTATTATAATTCAGGCATTGTGTTAATGATGATCTATTTTTTTAATGTCTTTATGTGGTAGATGTTATAATAATGTTAGTATAACATACCAATTATACTAATAATCCAACAATGGTTGAAAATTTTAAACACCAAGAATACATGACTCGTAAAAATTTTAATTAAGCTTTTATTGTCAATATATGTAATATATGCTTTAGATCACTATGCAACACTGCCTCTTATTTGTCTAGATTATCCTTATGTCCTCCAGTAAGTAAGTTATAAAAAAATCTGTGTGAGATCTATACAATGAAATTTTATTCAGCAGTAAAAAATAATTAGCTATCAAGCCACTAAAAGACATGGATGAATGTTTAATGCATATTTATAAGTAAAAAAATATCAGTGTGAAAAGAGTATGCACTATATGCTTCCACTTATATAACATTCTGAAAAAGGTAAAACTATTGAGACAGCAGAAAGGTCAGTATGTCAAGGGTATTGGGGGAGAAGGGAAGATCTGAATAGGGAAGAGAGGTTAAACTATTCTCGAGGATATGTAATTGCAGATACATGACATATGGCTTTATTAAAATCCATTGAAATTTAGTGTGTGAAAAATGTAAACATACAATTAGGAGATTGACGATTCATAGAATGGAATGCAGAATGTGACTAAATAAACCAGTGGTATTTCAAATGTGTTTAACAACCTGTCTTAGTCCATTCACGCTGCCAAAGCAAAATTCCACATACTAGTTGACTTATAAACAACAGAAATGTATTGCTTACAGTTCTGGAGACTAGAAGTTGGAGATTAGCCATTACAATGCGTGGGGGTTCTCTTCCGGGCTGTAGATGTCCTGTATCTTCAGAGAATGGAAGGAGCTAGGGAGCTCTGTGGGATGTATTTTATAAGGACACTCATTCCATTCATGAAGGCTCCATCCTCATGATCTAATCACTTTCCAAAAGGCCCAGCTACCACAACTATCATGCTTGGGGATTAGGATTTCATTATACAAACTTGAGGGGAAACAAACATTTAGACCATAACTGAGTAAATAACTATGTATATCAATGGACTTTTTCAAACTGGAAGCAAAAGAAAAGGTACATAAACCCTGTAAGCTATTTGATAGTCTTTTCTACAGGGGTACAGCTAACAATTCTTATAGTTCCATACATATACATGAGTATGGAACAATTGAGTAAATGGATAGTGGAAGGTGGAATTCAGGTTTTTCATTTTTGGGGTATTTACATGTAATCATGGGGATGAGATTATAATGACCCGTGGAGTAGTAGATTAAAACTGGAGAAATCAGTGTGAATGCATGTATGCAGATGGTTAGATAGATAAATATAGATCTTAGCAACATACATATATTTCCTTGCCCTATAACTGAAAAGGGCCTAAAAGCAATGAAACCCGGTAGCCATTATCACATTTAGCACCTGGATTATGGTTTCTAATTCCATTCTCTAGGATTGGAGAAGGAAATACTCGAGAGGAACCTGGAGCATCTTATAGTGCCAGAGGATAATATACAGGGCTTAATACACAGACACACGAGCCCACTGATGGGATATGTCAAAGGGAAAAAGATGCCAAATGAAAGAACTTCTGATAGCCAAAGCTATAGTAAATCAAGGATCAAAATAAATATATTAGTGCTGGATTATAATTTCAAATACAAATAAATATCTATGAACCCATGCTGATATAGATAAATTATGGAATAAGTAAATAAATGAGGGAGAAAGACACATTTTCCATGCAGATGTATACCAAATAATTTATGTAGGCACTTCGTACACAAAGAGATGGAGTGTTAACTCCTCACTACTTAAGTGTGGCATATATTGATTAACTTGCTTTATTTTTTAAACTTTATTTTTATTCTTGACACTATTACAGATGTCTCCATTCCTCCCCTTTACCCAACTCCACCCAGCCCCTGCTCCCCTTCCTTCTGGCCATCAAAATTCAGTGTGGAAAGGGAATTGAAAATAAATGTACAGTGGAGAACACTACTTTGCAAACACTACCTCAGCCAAGTACTCAATGTCAAAATCAACAGTGATAAGACTAGCTAATGGGATGTACCCTTGCTACGACATGATAAAAATGACAACTTACTTATGTGGCCTTCCTCTCAAAAACCAATAACTCCAGTATAATTATGAGGAAAACATCAGATAAAACCCAATAGAGGGACATTTTACAAAATACCTGTTCAATTGATTAAATGAGGAGTCCATTATACTGAAGTGGATTGTAATGCTTTGGCAGCCTATAAAATCAAACCAAAACCTATGCCTATAAGTGCCTCAGGATTAAGAAATCGAAACCTAATGACAATCATTCATAAACAACCAACTAGGCTTTAAGCTCTAGGTAGTCAATAAAGTAATTTTCTTTCTTTGCTTCCACAACTCTTTATGTTTTCCCCCCTACCTCCTTTCAGCTAAACACCCCTAACTACTCTGGTCTGGCATTGCCTGCTTCTAATAAATTTTTTATCAAATAAAATCTTAAAAATTTTAATATGCCTCCTGTTATATTTTAATACAACTTACCAGCATCCCAAAAAACATTCACCAGAAACAAGAGAAATCTAAGAAATGGGCACAGAAGAGAGAAGCTTGAGAACACATGACAAATAAATGTAATGTGGTGTCCTGAATGGGTCCCCAAGGCAGTAAAAAGAAATAATACTATCAAAAAACTAACATTGGTTTATTAACATTGGTTTTATTCTAATAAATTTGCCATAGGAAATAAGGCAAAATCAGTGCAAAGAATATGGGAAATCTCTGTACTAAATTTGCAACTTTTATGTAAGTCTAAAATTGTCATAAAATATTTACAATTATGGCAAGTATTATTATAAGTAGGGAATAGTTAAAACACTAATTTACATTTGGATAAAAATGTTTCTATTACTAATACATCTGACTGTTATTAAGGCTCTAGATAGCACAATTAGATACAAATCAAATGAAAATACATAACATCATAAATATGAAAAATAGCACTACTATATGCACATGCTCAGGTGCTAAAATTTAAAACAAATGAACAGAGCCACCATTAGAATTTTTAAGTGAATTTAAAAATATAGTTAGTTGGTTAATGAATAGAATAAAAGACAACCTATGAAATGTGTGACAATATTTTGGAAATCATATTTATAATAAAGAGTTAATTCAGAATATAAATAACTCCTACAACTCTCAAAAACAAAGAACAATAAACAAACATTTAAAAAAGAGACAAAGGAATCAAAGACATTTTTTCAAGAAAGATAAATAAATGGCCAACAAGCATATGAAAAGGTGCTCAATACTTTTATTCGCTAGGGAATTGTAAATCAAAATCACAGTAACATACCACCATATATCTATTAGGATAACTACTATTTAAAAAATAGTCACTTCTCAAAAGTGGACATACAGAAGGCCAAAAGGCATATGGAAAATTGCTCAAAGTCACTAATCATTCAAGAGATGCAAATAAAAACAACAATGAGGTACCACCTGACATCTGTCAGAATGGGTATCATCAACAAAACAACAAATGACAAGTGTTGGCAAGGTTGTTGAGAAAAGGGAACTCTTGTACACTGCTGGTGGGAATGCAGACTGTGGAAAACAGTATGGAGTTTCCTAAAAAAATTAAAAGTGAAACTCTCATTTCACCCAGTAATCCCACTTCTAGGAATATATGCCAAGAAATAAGAAACATTCATCCAAAAGAATATATGCACTCCTATGTTCATAGCAGCACAACTTATAATAGCTAAGCTTTGGAAACAGCCTAAGTGCCCATCAGCAGATGAATGGATTAAAAACCTGTGGTACATCTACATAATGGAATACTTCGCTGCTGTAAAAAAAGAAAGAATTCTTAACATTTGCAACAGCATGGATGGACCTAGCGAAATAAGCAAGTGAGAGAAAACTAAGTATCACATGATCTCACTCATATGTGAAATCTAATGATCAACATAAACTGATGAACAAAAATAGACCCAGAGACATAGAAGCATCAAACAGACTGTAAAACCTCAGAGGGAAGGCAGGGGAGGGTGGGCGTTGGGGTAGAGATGCACACATGAAAGGTATATTATTTAAAGATACATTAGTAAAACTATTTTTCCAAAGAAATAATAAATGCACAGTTCAGGCTGGTATTTATCTCTGGTTTAGAGGGTGGAGAGAATATAAGCAGATGAAAGTACAGGTAATGCTTTACTTTTCATGCTAGATAATGGGCTCATGGTTATATATTTTAAAGCAAATGAAAAAAAGAAATAAAAGAACACAAAAACTATTTTTCAACAATGTATGACTTCATAGCAGCCCCATTTTAATTTTTAGTAAAAATATCGGACTTAGGAATTCAATCAGTGTTCTTATAAGAATAAACCCTATAGTTTCTATTCTTTAGGAAGAAAATCTGAAATACAAATGAACTGTGCATTCAGAGGAGAAAATTTTTCCGTGGGTCTTTGGATGTATTATTAAATGGCTACAAGCATATAATGCATGTGTGTTAGGTTTACTCCTTCATTTTACACTACTACCACAAAGTAGAATCAGCCTTTATACAGATTTGCTTCAGCTGACTTTATTAGCAGTTGCTTAAATATCATCTTCTTGGCACATGACCAGCCAGTAGGGAGTACATCAAATTTCAATTTGCTACTATTGCTATAGCTGTATTCTGAAATTTTATGCTCTCATACATCATATTGAGTATGATCGTTTTATATAAATTTGATCTAGAAGTAAGTTAAGCATAACAGTGTTTAAGATGATGCAGCAGAGTGTTAGATAGAAGCAACTTATAGGGGCCAGCTGATCATTTTTAAATTGGCATTTGAGTTTCTAAAAAGCAGTTAAGTTAAATAACAAATGTATTCGGCTCTAATGGCTATCTGATTGGGTTTCAGAGATAATTGCCCTCTATCAGGGTCATAGCATTAACATGAAAATTAGTCATTATCTTCTCCATGAGATTGGAAAATAACCCCTATTAAAGTTTTTGAAGGAGCTTTTCAATGAAATAACTTTGCAGACTATTGGCATTATATAATGACTTAAAAATATCTCTTCACACCTGTTTTATGTATTAACTAGAGTCCTGGTGCAGGAATTTGTGCATGGGTGGGGTCCAGCAGGCTTGCCCTGATCTGGGCCAGTGGGGGGAAGGGGACACGAGAGGTTGGCCAGCCGGCCCTGCCCCCATCAGGCCAGTAAGCCAGCCACAGTGCATGTCATAGAGACCAGTCGTTCTGGTCATGCGGCTTTTATATCTATAGACTAGAGGCCCATTACACGAAGAGATTTGTGCAATAGGCCTTCCTTCCCTTGGCTTCCAGCACCGGTTTTCCTCTGGCACCCGGAACGCAGGCCTTTGCTCTGGCTGGCCTGCTGTCTTTGCTGCAGACTCCAGCCAAAGTCTGCCTTCTTCATCTTTGCTGCAGGCTCTGGCCAGAGTCTGCTGCCTTCATCTTCGCTGCAGACTCCTGCTGGATTCTGCCATCTTCGTCTTCACTGCAGACTCCCGAGTCTGCAGTCTTCGTCTTTGCTGCGGCCAGAGTGCCACTCCTGTAGATCCCTTTGCCCCCAACCCCCGGCCTCTCTCTCATAGCAGGCATCCTGCCCCTCTGCCACTTCATGCCTGGAGCAGCTGGGCGGCCGCCATCTTTGTCCTTCTAATTTGCATATTCCCTCCTGATTGGCTGGTGGGAGTAGCGGAGTGATGGTCAATTTGCATGTTTCTCTTTTATTAGTTTAGATTCTGAAATCACAGTTTTGTGTTCATATGAAGTGTCTTCCAAAGCAGAGGAATGCATATATATATTTACATATTTCTTTCTACAATTCTATTAATAGCTACACTAATAAAAGAGAAACATGCAAATTGACCGTACCTTCGCTACACCCACAGCCAATCAGAGCGAGTATGCAAATTAACCCTAACAAAGATGGCGGTTAATTTGCATATGCCGGCCTTGAGCAGCCTGGGTCCCGGAAATATCCTCTGAACTCAGGCCGCTCTGAGCCTCTAGGCCCATGCTTAGGTCCTGAGTGGCAGGGGTCCCAGAACCCCCCCTGGCCACTCGGAGCCTATAGGTGCAGGTGCAAAGGGGCTGGAGGCGGGGCGGGAACATTCCCGTATCACCATAGTGCCCCCAGCTGCTTGGGAATGCTCCAGCACCAAGCAGCGGTTTGGGTCCATGCCCCCAGCCTGGCACCCATGATGGGGGCTGGCTGCTGGCCTCTGGGGTGTGTGGAGACCCCGGCGTTCACTACTGTGTGCAGCCCAGGGGTCCCTGCATGCCCCCAGTCTGGCGCCCATGGTCAGGGCTCATGCAGGAGGCAACCAATCAAAGTGTCCCTCTCACATTGATGTTTCTCTCTGTCTCTCCTTCTCTCTTCCACATTCTCTAAAAATCAATGGGAACATATCCTCAGGTGAGGATAAAAAAAAAAGAAAAAAGAAATGCATATCCTATGAAAGACACATCTTGAAAATGCCTAAAGAAAGTTGTCATTTTTTCTTGGTGAAGGAACTGGAGTCCATGTTGATGAAAACACCTTGGTGGCTGTGGTGACTGGCAGTGGCTGCAGCAGCAGGGTGATGGGGCTGGTGCCTTCCCCTGATCAGCCCGGTTGCCTCCCACAAAGGGAGGCCAGACTGCGGCTTAGGGGGCATGGAGCGGGCTTAAGACGTCAGTAGGACATCCCCTGAGGGCTCCCAGTATGTGAGAGGGGGCAGGTTGGGCTGAGGGACCCCCCCACCCCCAGTGCACGAATTTCGTATACCGGGCCCCTAGTGAGGAAATAAAAAAGAAAAATACATAGAACATTATATCACTTCTGTAGGTATATTCATTGTACATTGTTAGTTGTTCACAATTAATAGTTTGGAATAAAGTTCAATAAAATATCTTTTTTTTAATTAACCAAATTATAAATTTTTAAAGTGTAACTTTTTTCTTGAAAATAAGATGACAGCCTTTGAGCTGCAAAGATACAGATGACCATAAGAGATTAGATGTTGCGAGAGAGGCCTTGGAACTGCCCTGTGACCCAGCAGCCACTCCAGCCAAAATCCTGTTACCCCAGCTGCAGACCCGCAGACCCTGGGACCTCCACCTCCAAAGGTGCACTGCTCGGTAGCAGTAAGTGCAACCTCCCCCTCCCCAGTGGCAGAACTCCGGATTCGCACATTTCCAGCCAGATTTGTGCGTTTCCAGTCACACAGGCAGCCAGGGCACTCCACTCCTTAGGCAGCATTTGGGAGCCGCTGAGAGCCCCCGAGGGTGTGATTCTGTACAGACAGGGGCGCGTGGCCCCGCAGTAGAAATTCTGAATTCCCTCTTCCTGGATAACTGCCCACATTCATCCTAGCGGCTCAATCGCGGTGCCAGGACCCCTCAGGGTGCATCAGAACTCTGTGCCCGGCAAGCACACCTCCACAGATGTGAAGTTCCCACAGGCAGGCACCCTGAGCCCATCTACCCACAGGGCACTAGTGGGAGCCACTGTGAGCTCTCCCTGGGTGTGATCTTAAACAAGTGGGGGCGGACTCCCCCCCAGCAGTAGAAGTTTTGAATTCGCTTGTCCTGGATACTGGCCCACAGGCACCTCAATTGTGGAGCTACACTGCCAGGGCCCTTCAGAGTCCTTCAGTGTGCCTTCCTGGCAAACGTACTGCGGGTGCTCCTGTGAGCTGCCACTGGGAATAAGCGCCTATCCACCACAGGTGCAACAGCAAAAGCTGGGTCTGCACACCCCATGACTACAGAACTCTGGGCAACACAGTCATGCCTTTCCAGAGAGCAGGCCCCCTGAGCCCCATCACCCCAACAAACAGTTCCTGGGTGCCACTGGATTTCAATTAAGGGTGCAAGACAGCAAAAATTGGGACACTCCCCTCCATGGCAGCTGACTTCTTGACACTGCAGTTGTGCCTCTCAAGCTCGCAGGCCTACATCAAGAGAACCCAAATAGCTCAAGTAGGGGGCTACACTAGATTATCAAGCCCAGGATACCTGAGAGATTACTCCAGTAGCACCATCCCCAAAAGAACATGGGTAGCAAAGCAATTGGATCTACAATTAAAACATTACAGGAAAGCATGAGAAGACAAAAAAACAATCCCCAAAGGAAAGAAAAAAGAGAAACCACCAGAAAGGGAGTTAAATGAATTCAAGGCTAGCAGCTTATCAGAGATAGAATTCAGAGTAATGGTTATAAGGATGTTTAAATGGCTGGATGACAAATACACACAACTAAATGACAAATACACACAACTCAATGAGAACTATAAGGAGCTGAATGAGAATGTCACCAACATGAAAAGAAACCAAGAGGAGATGAAGAACAACATAGCTGCAATAAAGAACACAATGGAAGGCTTAAACAATAGACTAGAAGAGGCTGAAGACCACATCAGCGAATTAGAAGACAGGGTAGGAAAAAACACACAAACACAGCAGCAACTGGAAAGAAGACTTAAAAAGCAAGAGGAGAGCCTAAGGGAGCTTTGGGATAACACAAAACGAAACAACATTTGTTTAATAGGGATACCAGAAGGAGAAGAAGAGAAGAAAGGAATAGAAAACCTGTTTGAAGAAATAATGACAGAAAACTTCCCTGATATTGGCAAGAAAAAAAAACTATGCAAGTCCAAGAAGTACACAGAGTCCCAAACAAGTTGAACCCCAAAAGATCGACACCAAGACACATCATAATTAAATTGGTGAACCCAACGACAAAGTAAGAATCTTAAAGGCTGCCAGAGAGAGACAGAAAGTTACTTACAAGGGATCTCCTATTAGATTATCAACTGATTTCTCAACAGAAACACACCAGACCAGAAGGGAATAGAATGAAATATACAAAGTGATGCAAAGCAAGGGACTGAATCCAAGAATACTATACCCAGCAAGGCTATCATTCAAAATTGAAGGTGGAATCAAGAGCTTCACAGACAAAAAAGGGCTAATTGAGTTTATCACTACCAAGCCAGTAATGCAAGAAATGCTAAAGGGACTTCTGTAAAAAGAAGAAAGAGAAAGGTACGAAGAAACACAAACACTAAGGAAAAATATGACAAAAAACATGTACTTGTCAATAATAACATTAAATGTAAATGGATTAAATGCACCAATCAAAAGACATAGGGTAGCTGAATGGATAAGAAAACATGACCCATATATTTGCTGTCTACAAGACACCCAACTCAGAGAAAAGGATTCACACAGACTGAGAGCGAAGGGATGGAAAAATATTTTTCCTGCAAATGGAAATGAGAAAAAAGCTGGGGTTGCAATACTTATATATGATAAAATAGACCTCAAAGTAAAGGCCATTATAAGAGATAAGGAAAGCCACTACATAATACTGAAGGGAGCAATTCAACAAGAAGATATAACTCTGGTAAACATATATGCACCCAATGCAGGAGCACAAAAATACATAAAAAATCTCCTGAAAGATATCAAGGGAGAGATCAACAACAATACAATCATAGTAGGGGACTTTAATACACCACTGAAATCACTGGATAAATCCTCTAGACAAAAAATCAGTGAAGAAACAGCAATTCTAAATGACACACTAGATCAGATGGACCTAATTGACATCTTCGAGCATTTCACCCCAAAGCCATGGAATATATGTTTTTCTCAAGTGCACATGGGACATTTTAAAAAATAGACCACATATTGGGTAACAAGCAGAGTCTCCCCAAATTCAAAAAGATTGAAATCATATCAAGCATTTTCTCAGACCACAATGGCATAATAGAAATAAAATACAATAAAAAACATTCCAAAAAATTCAAACATTTGGAAGTTGAATAGTATGTTACTAAACAATGATGGGGTTATCAATGAGATCAAAGAAGAAATTAAAACATCCTGGAGACTAATGACAATAAAAACACAACATTGCAAATCCTATAGGACACAATGAAAGCAGTCCTGAAAGGGAAGTTTATAGCTCTACAGGCCTATTCAAAAAACAAGAAAAAATGGCAATAAATCATCTAACTCAACAACTCAAAGAATTAGAAAAAGAGCAACAAGAAAAGCCCACAGTGAGCAGAAGGAAGGAAATAATAAAGATCAGAGCAGAAATGAATGACATAGAGACCAAAAAAACAATACAAAAGATCAACAAATCAAGAGCTGGTTCTTCGAAAGGATAAACAAGATTGATGAACCTCTAGGCAGGTTCACCAAGAAGCAAAGAGAGAGGACCCAAATAAACAAAATCAGAAATGAAAGAGGAGAAATAACAACAGACCCCACAGAAATACAAAGGATTGTTAAAAAAACACTGTGAACAACTTTTTCTAACAAACTAGACAACCTGGAGGAAATGGACACATTCCTAGAAAAATACAATCTTCCAAAACTTACTCAGGAAGATTCTAAAAATCTCAATAGGCTGATAACTATGGAAGAAATTGAAGCAGTCATCAAAAAGATTCCAGCAAACAAAAGCCCGGGGCCAGATGGCTTCACAGGGGAGTTTTACCAAATATTCAAGGAAGACCTAAAACCTATCCTCCTTAGACTATTCCAGAAAATTCAAGAGGAAGGAACACTTCCAAGCTCCTTCTATGAAGACAGCATCACCCTAATACCAAAACCAGATAAAGATAACACAATGAAAGAGAATTACAGGCAATATCCCTCATGAACATAGATGCCAAAATCCTTAACAAAATTCTAGCAAATTGAATCCAGCAGTACATCAGAAAGATCATACACCATGACCAAGTAGGATTTATCCCAGGGATGCAAGGATGGTACAATATTCGCAAATCAATAAAAGTGATACATAACATAAACAAATTGAGAGATAAAAATCATATAGTCATATCAATTGATTCAGAAAAAAGCATTTGACAAAATCCAACACCGTTTCTTGATAAAAACTCTCAGCAAGGTAGGAATAGAAGGATCATACCTCAACATAATAAAAGCCATATATAACAAACCTACAGCCAACATCATACTCAATGGTCAAAAACTAAAACCATTTCCCCTAAGAACAGGAACAAGACAGGGATGCCCACTCTCACCACTCTCACCACTCCTGTTCAACATAGTGCTGGAAGTACTAGCCATTGCGATCAGACAACAAGAAGAAATAAAAGGCATCCAAATTGAAAAAGAAGAAATAAAACTGTCCTTATTTGCAGATGACATGATACTATACATAGAAAACCCTAAAGAGTCCATCAAAAAATTATTAGACATAATAAATGAATTTGGCAATGTAGCAGGATACAAAATTAATGCCAAGAAATCCATGGCATTTCTATACACCAATAATGAACTTACAGAAAGAGAGACTAAAAAGGCAATCCCATTTACCATCGCACCAAAAAAAATTAAGATACCTAGGAATAAACTTAACTAAGGAGGTAAAAGACCTATACATTGAAAAACTACATGACACTGAAAAAAGAGATAGAGGAAGACATAAACAGATGGAAGAACATACCATGTTCATGGATTGGTAGAATCAACATCATCCAAATGTCCATACTACCTAAAGCAATCTATAATTCCAATGTACTTCCCATTAAAATACCAACGGCATATTTCACAGACCTAGAACAAACCTTCAAAAAATTCATCTGGAATAAAAAAAGACCCCAAATAGCTGCAGCAATCCTGAGAAAGAAGAACAAAGTAGGTGGGATCTCAATACCAGATATCAAGCTGTATTACAAAGCCACTGTTCTTAAAACAGGCTGGTACTGGCACAAGAACAGACATATAGATAAATGGAATAGAATAGAGAACCCAAAAATTGACCCAAACCACTATGCTCAATTAATATTTGACAAAGGAAGCATGAACATACAATGGAGTCAAGACAGTTTCTTCAATAAATGGTGTTGGGAAAATTGGACAGATACATGCAAAAAAAACTGAAACTAGATCACCAACTTTCACGATACACAAAAATAAACTCAAAATGGATAAAGGACTTAAACATAAGACAGGAAACCATAAAAATACTAGAGAAATCCACAGGCAGCAAAATCTCAGATATATGCTGAAGGAACTTCTTCACTGATACTGTTCCTAGGGCAATGGAAACTAAAGAGAAAATAAATAAACAAATGGGACTACATCAAAATAAAAAGCTTTTGCACAGCAAAGGAAACCATCAATAAAACAACAAGAAAGCCCACTGCATGGGAGAACATATTTGCCAATGACATCAACTATAAGGGTTTAATCTCCAACATTTACAGAGAACTCATACAACTTAACAAAAAGAAGATAAATAACCCAATCAAAAAATGGGCAACTGATCTAAATAAACACGTTTCGAAAGAAGACAGAAGGAAGGCCAAGAGACATATGAAAACATGCTCAAAGTAAGTAATCATCAGAGAGATGCAAATCAAAACAACAATGCAGTACCATCTTACACCTGTCAAAATGGCGATCATCAACAAATCAACAAACGACAAGTGTTGGCGAGGATGCGGAGAAAAAGGAACTCTTTTGCACTGCTGGTGGGAATCAGACTGGTGCAGCCACTGTGGAGAACAGTATGGAGTTTCCTCAAAAAACTAAAAATGGAACTCCCATTTGACCCAGTGATCCCACTTCTAGGAATATATCCCAAGAAACTAGAAACACCAATCAGAAAGGATATATGCACCCCTATGTTCATAGCAGCACAATTCACCATAGCTAAGATTTGGAAACAGCCTAAATGCCCATCAGCAGATGAGTGGATTAATAAACTGTGGTACATCTACACAATGGAATACTACGCTGTGGTAAAAAAGAAGGAGTTCCTACCATTTGCAACAACATGGATGGAGATGGAGAGCATTATGCTAAGTGAAATAATCCAGGCAGAGAAAGATAAATATCACATGATCTCACTCATTTGTGGAATATAATGAAAGGTATAGACTGATGAACAAGAACAGATCCAGAGTCTGAGAAACGTAGATCAGAACCTCAAACCTCAGGGAAGGAGGGGATCAGTGGGAGTAAGGGGAGAGATCAACCAAGGGACTTGTGTGCATGCATATGAGCCTAATCAATGGACACAGACAACAGGGGGGTGGCGCATGAGTGGGGGGTGGGGGGTAATGGGGGAATAAGGACACATATGTAAAAATAATAATAATAAATTTTAAAAAATAAAAAGAAATTGTGAGGTAACCAGAACCCCAAGAACGCCTGAGAACGTCTTTCTTGCCATGCTAGCAGTCATCAGCTGTACAGTAATATTTCCTGGGAAAAATGGGGAACTATTTTGGACTTATGTTCCTGACCCTTCATGGGTAAGAGCCCTTACGTGGGCTGATCCCCACCTAATGTAGTCACCAATAATACCAAACACCTTGGTCATCCAGGAGGACCATGGGTGGGGCAAGGAACTATAATTACACAGGGGTCGCCACCCAGCTTCCCTTTTGTATGACACAAAATCAAACCACTGCTCCTTTGTGTGTAAAATTAAAGAGAGGTTTCTGGCTTGTGTGAACACCAAAGGAAGGGACTACCACTACTTGCTCCTGGGAGAGGTGCAGAAAATGTAACTAAGACCTTGTCTATACAAAAAGAAATTGACAGCCAGTTTGAAATGGAATTGCCATGGCCTAGAGCAAAGAATATCCTTACATGATATTATTCTACAATGTCATTATAATTTTTCCCAGATTTGTGTTACCTCCATTACCTATAATAGTACCTCGCATCCTTGGGGATCAATAAAAAATCATCTTTTAGGTGCTTGGAGACAAAGGTAACACAACTCTTGATATTTTAGAATTACAACAGCATAATGTACAATTATCCCAAACAAACATGCAAACTAATTCTTTGAATGTCTGGCAGCAATTTAAAAAGGACATGAAAGGATTTAATCCCTTCCACTGGGTAGAGGGCCCCCTGGGAAGGCACCTGAGCATTCTATATTTGCCCCTCTTGCCCTTTTGTCCAAGAGGGACTCTCTTCTCACAATACAATTGCCCACAGCTGTTGCCTGAGCTTTCTGTTCATGCCGAGGTTGAAGCCTCGTGGTGGCTGATACCATGGATCTGTCTCTCGCCCAGTGGGGTGAGCTGGGCCCTCCTTGGAGAAGAAACCTGGGTTCCCCAAGATATGTGATCAGTGCTGGGGCCCTGCCAGAGTCTAGGGGATCCCAAGGCAGGTGTTGGGCGTGTAGGCCACGGGGGCATAGGCTACCAAGGAGACAGAACTGAACCTCACATCACCCTGCTTGGCCCCAGAGGATGGCTGGTTAGCCAGAGACGGGTAAGATTCCTCAGAGAAGGAACAATCTAAGACAGGCACAGTCACAGAGGGGCCATCAGGGGAGAACTTGGGGGTCAACAGAGGTGGGGCACAGACCCTCACCCCCCCAACTTTGTAGGGGCCTGAACCCTCACCCCTTCTGAGGAAGGACTCCTGCTCCCATGGCTGCTTCACTTCCCATGCACAGCTCAAATTGGGACCCAGGTAACAGACAGAGACTTGGCCGACAGCAGCTGCCCTCTCACTGCAACAAGACTTGTTCGTATTGTCTTGTACCCATGGTGTGGGAAAGTGGGTTTTTTATATCTAAATCCAGCCTAGAACCAGGAATGCTCAGGGCCTACTCAAGAAGGCAAATAATCCTTTCCACTAATATCTACAGGGTAAAATAAGATTGTTATTAGAGCCCTAACTGGTTTGGCTCAGTGGATGGAGAGTCGGCCTGCGGACTTAAGGGTCCCGGGTTCGATTCCGGTCAAGGGCATGTACCTTGGCTGCGGGCACATTCCCAGTCGGGGGTGTGCAGGAGGCAGCTGATCGATGTTTCTCTCTCATCGATGTTTCTAACTCTCTACCCCTCTCTCTTCCTCTCTGTAAAAAAATAAAATAAAATTAAAATAAAATAAAATAAAATAAAAAAAAAAATAAAGGAAGCACTTTATAGCTTCTCTAAAAAAAAAAAAAAGGGGCATGTACCTTGGTTGTGGGCAAATCCCCAGTAGGGAGTGTGCAAGAGGCAGATGAATCAATGTTTCTCTCTCATCTATGTTTCTGACACTCTATCCCTCTCCTTTCCTCTCTGAAAAAAATCAATAAAATATATTTTTTAAAAAAGATTGTTGTTAGAGTATTAAATTTGACAGTAAAATAGTAGTCAAGTTTTCAGACTAATTTAAATTGGCTAATTGAAATAAGTGAATATTCTAGAAAAATTAATTGTACTGGACAAAAAGCTGTTCCTAAAGTGTTAGCTAAAATTTTTATTGGTAGTTCATCTCATGGTAAAATTGCGTAACATGTAATGAATCTAAAGCAGTCATATTTTAGTGCAAAAAAATAAAATTTAAAAGCTATCAAGAATACATTATAAAATTTCCAAGAGCCTCCTAATATTTAAATTAAAAAAGAGGAGATAGTAGAAGAATATCATGTAAGGAAAAATATCCTGTAAGTAAATTACATCTAGAAAATTTTTACTTTAGAAAATTAACTTTCATTTGTAATGCTAACAGCAAGACACCCATGAAAAACACACATGGTGTCAAAACAAGCCAAAGGAAAATCATTTGGGCAAAAAATGAAAAAGGATCCCAAGTCAAATTTATAGAAAATATCCCTTTATTAACTTTTGGTCGAGAATAAGTTTGTATATTTTCAGAAAACAACTCCAAGACCATGTGGATTCCTGCAACAGAGAGGAATTGACAGGACTGCTCCAGCCATAAAGACAGAAGAGAAGCAGTCCAGAGATGGAAGACGCCGACGTCTCCTTGCCATAGTAGCAGGCAGTAGCTGTGCGTCACTGCAGGTTGCCCAGGACCAAACCAGAGAGGGTCGGACCTGCATGACCATCATTTGTCCACCATCCAGAACTGAAATATCATTGCTGACATGTACACATAAGGAACTGTTTGACATTGAAATTGGGACTCAAAAGAACTGTTGGCCCAGAAAGAAACTCACTACAGACTGATTCCTTTGCCTCTCAGCATAACCATTATTGCTTGTCTCATTTTCAGTTCTTATAAGTGTATTTCTTGTATCACATGATCTCACTCATCTAGGGGAAATAATGAACAACATAAACTGATGAACAAAAACAGACCCAGAGACAAGGAAGCATCGATCAGACTGTCAAACCTCAGAGGGAAGGTAGGGGAAGGCAGGAGTAAAGAGGGAGATCAACAAAAGAACTTGTATGCATGCATATAAGCCTAACCAGTGGTCATGGACAACAGTGGGGTGGGGTGATGCATGCATGGGGAGGGGTTTGTGATGGGAATGGGAGGATGAGGATAAATATGTGATATCTTAATAAAGAAATTAAAATAAGTAAATAAATAAATACTAAAATAAAAAAAGAAATTAGATGTTACTCTTAAAATTGATTGTGGATTATGAAAACTGCATGTAATATTTATCTCACCAATTAAAGAAGTATGTCAGTATTCTACACCAAACTATAGCAGAAAATCTCTATCTGCTGCACAGAAATGGAGATTTGAGGGACTTGTGTGTCTAAGGTACATTTGTTGTAATACTTCTCTATTAAAATGGCTGTACATTACAGAAATAGAAAGCCTGAAAAACTTTCAAAGGAGCTCTGGCATAATAATAAAATTAGGGTATTTTTACATGGAATTTGCTAGGAAAATACTTCAATGTCATAACAACAAAAAGAAAAATTCTGAAAGATTGACTTTGAAAGCTAGTAGCTGATGGTAATTTGCAAATTCTTACAACATAGATAATAAAGACATGAAATTATCTCATTCAGATTAAATATAGTCTGAAGAGATAGAAGTTAGAACTATTAAGATAATGACAAACACAGAGAGTAGCACTCAGTAATATTAAATACATGAGGGAATATCACAATTATGACAATTTTACTAGTGTGTAGGATTATAGAATTTTGGCCCAGAGTATATTATTTTCTTTACTTAAATATGGTGCCATAAAATTCCTATTTTAAATATCTTAAATTTTATTTATTATTTATGGAATAGCTCAAATATCTTCCCCTCCAGTCTCCCAAGAGAAAGCAGCTTTAGTTACTTCTATTCTCACTTTGTCTGCTGCTTATAGCTACATAAAGCATTTATAACATTAATGCCAATATCATATTTTAAATATTCTAAATGCATGTTTTTCTAGATTATAATACTTCCAAAATCTGAATGTATGTTATAATTGATATGATAAGAGAGGATTAGGTCAGTTTTAATTGACAGCATTTTTTTTTCTTAGTGGTATCCTATATAATAAAAGCATAATATGCAAATCAACCGAATGGTGGAACCACCAGTTGGCAGGGAGCAGGGCCGGCAAGCAGGCATCACCAGGCCAGCCAAGGCGTGTGTCAGCAGGCAGAGGGAGGGAATGGCAATGGGGGAGAGGCAATAAGCAGCAGCAGAGGGGCGATGTGGTGGGGGAGGTGGCACAGTCACCTGATCAGCTGGTCCAGTGACTCCTGCAAAGGGAGGCTGGGTGGCAATGGCAGGTGATGGGGGCGGCGCCGTCCCCTGATCTCCTGTCCAGTCGCCTGCCATAGAGGGAGGCCAGGCGGTGGCAGTGGTGGGGTGATAGGGGCGGTGCCATCCCTGATTGCCCGTCCGGTCACCTCCCACACACAGAGGCCAGACTCAGTAGGACATCCCTTGAGGACTCCCGGACTGTGAGAGGGTGCAGGCTGGACTGAGGGACCCCCCCTCCCAGTGCACAAATTTTCATGCACCGGGCCTCTAGTGTAAAATAATTGTGTTATGACCAATGATGACTTAGAGTTGCAGAAATGAATAAATATATTTGCCTATCTTCATCACCAGACAGTGAGTCCTCAAAGGTGAGATCCATATCTTAATCCTTTATATTTCTTAGAACCCCAAAGAGTGCCTTTCATTTAATAGATGAGCAATAAGGGGTTGGATTATGGCATTTTAACCATTATCAGTCTGATAATTATTGTTCCATTGAAAATAACAAACCTTCAAAACTTTTTCTATAAGGACATATCAACAAAAAATGATGAAATAAAGACAATGGCATATCTTCCTTAGTTACAGATTATTTATACTATCTCAGGAAGCATGTTTTTCCAATATACTCATCATCAAGAAATTTAGACAGTAGGTTCATGGAAACTGGGCAGAAACAGTATATATAACCATGATAAATAATCGGATAGCATTTTCTAGGAAAATTTAACAAAATTAAGAGAGAGATATATGAGGTCAAATGCAGCCTAGATGGCAAATAGCTTATGAAAATATGCTTTACATTATATGTCATCAGGAGATTTCAAATTGAAATAACAATGAGACACAACTACATACCCATTAGAGTGACCAAAATCTAGAACGCTGACAACATCAAATGCTAGTGAAGATGTGGAGCAACAGGAACTCACGTACATTGCTGGTGGGAATTCAAGATGCCACATCTACTTTGGTAGACAGTTGAGTGGTTTCTTACAAAATTTAAAATACTCTTACTATATGATTCTGCATTGTGCTTCTTAGTATTTACCCAAAGGAGTTGAAAACTTATGTCCACATCAAGAGCTGCACATGGATGTTTAAACAATTTAATCATAATTGCCTAAACTTGAAAGGAACCAGGATGTCCTTCAGCAGGTGAATGGATTAATAAACTGTGGTATGTCCACAAAATTGGCTATCAATCAATGACAAAAGGAAATAGCTATAAAGCCAGGAAAAGACAAGAGGGAGACTTAAATGCGTTCTAAGTGTCAGAAGCCAATTTGGAAGGCTACATTCTGTATCATTCCAACTATATGACATTCTGGAAAAGGTAAAACTATAGAGACAGTAAAAAGATCAGCTTTTACCAGGGTTTGGGTTTGGGGAAAGACGAATAGGTGAAGCACAGGGGATTTTAGGGCAGTAAAAATGATGTATACTAAATGTGTCATTGCAAAGTTTTTTAAAAACCCATAGAATATACAATAGCAAGAGTAAACTCTAACATTAACCATGAACTATGGGGTGATTATGGTGTGTCATGTAGGTTCATCAATTGTAACAAATGCACAATTTTAGTGGATGAGTTTGATGATGATGCATCTATGCATGTGTTGGAGCAGAAGGCATATGGGAAATCTGTATCTTCCTCTCATTTTTTTTTTTTTTTTGTGTGTGTGTGTGAACTGAATACTGATCTAAAGTATTATAGTTGTAAAAATAGAAAAGAATGTTTATTTCAGCATTTCCATATCTGTTTAACCACTGAAACTGGTAAATGAAATTTATCATATCTAAAGGATGCTGACCCATGATACCTTAAAATATTGTAAGATACTTTGTTACATACAGTTTTGTTGGACCACACTATCAATAATTAAGGGTATAATTTCATTTAGACTACCAGAGCTTTTTTTTAACATATATCACCTGTCAGGTTTTCTGAAAGACAGAGTCATTCCAAGTTCATTATATATATTTACTCCACTATTCCACTTCCTTCTCAACACTACAGACAATATAAGTTTCTTATCTTTTTTTTTTGTTACTAAATTTGTTCAATGACAGACAAATCTTCTCATTTAAAATTATCAGATTACTCCAAATAGAAACATCAATGATGAGAGAGAATCATTGATAGGCTGCCTCCTGCACGCCCTTACTGGGGATCAAGCCCACAACCTGGACATGTGCCCTGGACTGGAATTGAACCCGAGTCCCTTCAGTCTGCAAGCGAAACATCATTGATGTTTCTATCTCTCTCTCCCTAACCCTTCATCTCTGAATATCCATACAAAAACATATGTATATATATATAAAAGAAAGTATATGAGAGATTTAAATGGAAAGTGGGGACCTGGATAAAACAGATGAGAATTAAATGACTGATCAAAGAAAGAAAGTGGAAACCAAGGTATCTAGAACTAGAAATATAGAAGCAAACAAAACGCTATGAAGGGGAAGGATTTGGAGTAAAGGATCATACCTCAACATAATTAAAGCCATATATGACAAACCTACAGCCAACATCATACTCAATGGACAAAAACTAAAACCATTCCCACTAAGAACAGGAACAAGACAGGGATGCCCACTCTCACCACTCCTGTTCAACATAGTACTGGAAGTACTAGCCATAGCAAAAAGACAAGAAGAAATAAAAGTCATCCAAATTGGAAAACAAGAAGTAAAATTGTCATTATTCACAGAAGACATGATATTGTACATAGAAAACCCTAAAGACTCCATGAAAAAACTACTAGAATTAATTAATGAATTTGGCAATGTAGCAGGATACAAAATTAACACCCAGAAGTCTATGGCTTTTTTTATACACCAGTAATGAACTCACAGAAGGAGAAACTAAATAAACAATCCCATTTACCATTTCAACAACAAAAAATTAAGATACCTAGGAATAAATTTAACCAAGGAGGTAAAGGACCTGTACTCAGAAAATTACAGGACGTTGAAAAAAAGAGATAGAGGAAGACATAAACAAATGGAAGAATAAACCATGTTCATGAATTGGTAGAATCAACATCATTAAAATTTCCATACTACCCAAAGCAATCTATAAATTCAATGCAATTCCCATTAAAATACCAATGACAAGCATTATTTGGCTCAGTGGATAGAGTGTCAGCCTGTGGACTGAAAGGTCCCAGGTTTGATTCCAGTCGAGGGCACATGCCCAGGTTGCAGGCTCAATCTTCAGCAGCTGATCAATGATTCTCTCTCATCATTGACGTTTCTATCTCTCCCTTCCTCTCCCTTCCTCTCTGAAATCAATAAAAATAAAATTTAAAAAAATTAAAAAAAATAAATAAAATACCAATGGCATACTTCAAAGACCTAGAACAAGCTCTCCAAAAAATCATATATATATATATATATATATATATATATATATATATATATATGCCTAAGCGAACAAATGACCATTTGACCAGTAGCTATGATGCGTACTAACCACCAGGAAGCATATGCTCAACAGACAGGCATGAAACCATGGAACAGACTGATGAATCTCAGAAGGAAAGGGGGAAGGAGGAGGGCAAGAAGAGATTAAGCAAAGATCTTATTTGCATACTAGAGGTCCGGTGCACACATTTGTGCACCAATGGGGTCCCTTGGCCTGGCCTGTGCGGATGGGGCTGAAACCGGCAATCCGACATCCATTAAGGGGTTCCAGATTGTGACAGGGAATAGGCCAGGCCAAGGGACCCCACCAGTGCAAGATTCCATGCATTGGGCCTCTAGTCTGTAATAAAAAAGACTCCAAATAGCTGCAGCAATCTTGAGAAAGAAAAACAAAGTTGGGGGGATCACAATAGCAGATATGAAGCGATACTACAAAGCCACTGTTCTCAAAACTGCCTGGTACTGGCACAAGAACAGACATACAGACCAGTGGAATAGAAAAGAGAACCCAGAAATCAACCCAAGCCATTATGCTCAATTAATATTTGACAAAAGAGGCAAGAACATACAATGGAGTCAAGACAGTCTCTTCAATAAATGTTGTTGGGAAAATTGTACAGGTACATGCAAAAAAATGAAACTAGGCCACCAACTTATGCCATACACAAAAATAGACTCAAAATGGTAAAGGACTTAAACATAAGACGGGAAACCATAAAAAGCGTAGAAGAAGCCATAGGCAGCAAAATAGCAGACCTTTGTCATAGCAATATCTTTACTGATAAAGCTCCTAGGATAATGGAAACTAAGTAGAAAATAAACAAATGGGACTACATCAAAATAAAAAGCTTCTGCACAGCAAAAGAAACCATCAACAAAACAATAAGAAAGCCCACTGCATGGGAGAACATATTTGCCAATGTTATCACCAATAAAGGTTTAATCTCTAAAATTTATAGGGAACTCATACAACTTAACAAAAGGAAGATAATCTAATCAAAAAATGGACAAAGGACCTGAATAGACACTTTTTGAAAGAAGACATACAGAAGGACAAGAGACTTATGAAAGCATGCTCAAAGTCACTAATCCTCCAAGAGATGCAAATAAAAACAACAATGAGGTATCACCTCACACCTGTCAGAATGGCTACCATCAACAAATCAACAAACGACAAGTGCTTGAAAGGATGCGGAGAAAAAGGAACTCTCATGCACTGCTGGTGGGAATGCAAACTGGTGCAGCCACCTTGGAAAACAGTATGGTGTTTCCTCAAAAAATTAAAAATGGAACTTCTATTTGACCCAGTAATCCCACTTCTATGAATATATCCCAAGAAAACAGAAATACCAAACAGAAAGGATATATGCACCCCTATGTTCATAGAAGCACTTACTAGTACAACAGCTAAGATTTGGAAACAGCCTAAGTGTCCATCAGTAGATGATTGGATTAGAAAACTGTGGTACATCTACACAATGGAATACTACGCTGCTGTAAAAAAGAAGGAATTCTTACCATTTGCAATAGCATGGATGGACCTGGAGAGCATTATGCTAAGTGAAATAAGCCAGTCATAGAAAGATAAATATGATATGCTTTCACTCATTTGTGGAATAGAATGAACATCATAAACTGATGAACAAAAATAGATACAGAGACAGAGTAGCATCAAACAGACTGTCAAACTTAAGTGGGAAAGCAGGGTCGGGCTGGGGGTGGGGGGCAGGTAAGAGATAAACCAAAGAACTTGTATGCATGCATATAAGCATAACCAATGAATACAGACACTAGGGGCATGAGGGCACGTGCTGGGTGAGGGCATTGGCCTGAGGAGGTCAATGGGAGAAAATGGAGACATATGCCATACTATTTGAAATACTTTAAACAATAAAAAAAAATATCCCCAGACAATAGTATTATGATTATCAGAGAGAAAAGGGGGTGGAAGATAGGGAGAGGTAAATGAGGATAAATTGGTGAAAAATGGTGACGGAAATAAGGAGACTTGACTTTGGGTGGTAAACATACAATACAATAAACAACAGATGTATCATAAAATTTTTCACTTGAAACCTATCCAATTTTATTAACCAGTGTCACCCCAATAAATTAAAAATAAAACACATACTCTGAGACACACACAAAAAACAGTAGTAATTCTAAGAACATTATTACCAATTTCAATAAATAAAATGAGAGCTGGTATACACATATTTTCTGAGATAACTAGAATATTTGATTTTTTAGAATCTATTCCTTAGGAGATACTTTTAAATTCACATTACTACATTAATTATAACTATATCAATTATAAATAGATTAATAACTATTCCAATTTCTAGAATTTAGGTCATGTTACCATTAATTTTTTTTTCAAAATCAATATATAGGATAATCAATGCCAATCATAATTTTACAGTTTATAATTAAGTGTATGTGTCAAGTTGACTGGGCCACAGTGTACCCAGATATTTGGTTAAACATCATTCTGTGTGTCTGAGAGGGTGTTTCTGGTTTGGTTTAACATTTAATTGGTAGAGCAGGTTTTTTTCCTCACCGTGGGTGAGCTCATCCAACCTGTTGATAGCTTGAATAGAACAAACAGGCTGAATTTACTTTTTCTGACTAAATTTAAGCTGGAAAGGACATGGTTCTTCTCCTGCCTTCAGAGACTGACTTGCACTAGAACTTATAGCATTGGTCCTCCTGTTTTTCAGACTTAGGTCTGAGCTGGATCAATTCCATCTGCTTACTGTAGATCTTGGGACTTCTCAGCCTCCATAATACCTAATAATCTACCTATCTTTGCATCATCCATATTATTGGTTCTATTCGTTTTCTCTTGGGATTTCTACTAACACAGAACTGAACAATTTTGCTCTGTTGTTCCTAAATCACATTTGGTTGCATGTTTTGTGTTTTATCTAATTTTTACTGTATGATATTTTATTTATAAAATAATAGCAAAGATTGAAGTAAATAATATTTATTTTCAGAAAGGTTGGCACCCAATTTTCTTACAGGTCACATGAGTATAGCTAAGTCATTCTGATCTGCAGTTGCAGATATAATTTGATCTAGTTCATTAATTTCTATAAATATTTTAAGGGCAGAATTATGACATTTCCTTCAGCAGGGTTTGAAATAACACTGACCATGAATATGCAGTTGTATATCTATATTTCCTAGTAAAAAAACTCATATCGTGGGTAGATAGAAAAATGATAGGTAGATAGATAAAGATAGACAGATAGATAGATAGATATAAAGACTTAAATATTTTAAGATGGCATGTTAAAATGTTAAGTCACATAACTTAGCTATGAGTGTTTCCACTTGAGAAAAAATATTTTGCATAAAATGTCTTAAACAATTATGAATATTAAATGATACAATGCATGAAAAATTAACACTAAGTCATAATAACCACATACAAGTTCATTATATTATTTTTAAAACAATAATATTTTAGTGTTAAAATATGACTAAAGATTAAGTTATTTAGGAAAATATTTCCTTCCATCAATTAAATCATATTGTCATTCAAGTTAAATCTCATATATAACATCTTTATTTTCTTAGTGTTACCCTACATTTGATTTACCTATAATAATGTGATGCAGCCGAAACCGGTTTGGCTCAGTGGATAGAGCGTCGGCCTGCGGACTCAAGGGTCCCAGGTTCGATTCAGGTCAAGGGCATGTACCTTGGTTGCGGGCACATCCCCAGTAGGGGGTGTGCAAGAGGCAGCTGATCGATGTTTCTCTCCCATTGATGTTTCTAACTCTCTATCCCTCTCTCTTCCTCTCTATAAAAAGTCAATAAAATATATTTTAAAAAATAATAATAATGTGATGCAATAATAAATCCATTGCATAAAATATATTTAAGCCTAAATATAATTACCTTGCTTGGCAGTAATTTGCTTTAATTGGCTTATTATCCCCTAATATTACATTTTACTGTCTTCGGCCTGGGAATCTTTAAAACAAATTTATTTAATGGCATCAGCCAATCATGCAAATAGATAAAAGTATTTACCAGCCCACAAAATGTTTTACCAGTGCTTTTGTAACATCCCAAATGTAGTCAAATTAATGTAATTAGCATCCTTCATGACTCATTCACTCAGCAAAAGTTTATTTCCTTTGAATTAATAACAAATGGCTAATTTCCAAATGTTAATCATTATTTATGAATTATTTCCAATTTGGAACTGTAAATATAATGTCATAATCTGACAATTTTTGGAATATTACTAAATAAAACAATTATAAAACCAATATTAAAATGTATTTATGTGTATTTTAAAACTTAACCATTTAGTGGAATAGGGAGGGTAGTAAGAATATTAGTGTTAGAAATTGTTAAACAAATGTTTCTCTTATGAAGATTATACCTAGATAATCACAAACAGTTTTCCAGAAAAACTTAATTCATTTGTTTGAGAGGAAAGCTGTAAAATTTTTACTTCAACCACTATACTACACAATTATTTCTAAATTATTCATAAAGAGACACAGAATGACACAGAAATGAACTGAAGATAAACTGACTCACGCAGATCTTTTGTAACCATCTTATATGCCCAATGAGTGCCCTCTGTTTCCCTGACAGCCAGTTGCTGAGGGACAGACCATAGGAATTTGAGTATAGATCATCATTCTTCTCTCATCTCTAATATTAATTCAGTGTGGGGCCCTTATCTTTGTCATTTAACCTTATTGGACTCCAATGTCCTTAATATTAGGATAGAATTAGATCATTTTTAATGCCCATCTGGACTATTAGAATTTTGTATCATTGCTTGGCCTCTTTGGCACAGGGTGACATGACATACCAGTTGACAAGTTCATCCTCAAGGCCAATCTTCTTAACACATGTCATTGTTAAATTCATTAAAATGAATCGTTGATAAGTTTACACATTAATTTATCAACATAATGTGAGCATCTTCTATCCTAGGAAACCAAGAAAGGTGTAGAAGATATAAAAATACTTTCTGACCTTGAAATAATATATGAAACATGAAACAAACATATGTGAGAGCAGGAATGTAAACTTATAAACAAAACTGTAGAAAAATATATAGAGGAATTTTCACAAAAATCATAGAGTTCAAAAGATACAAAACGATAAGGCTAGAAACGTATAGGAAACTGACATTTACAAAACAGAGTCACACAAAGAAATAGATTAGTTATAACAATGGTCAAAATTGGGGGAGTTTACTATGGAAAGCAAGGAAAGAGTGAGTTCTATATTTAAAGGAATTATAAACAATGTCAAATTCTTCCAGGAGCTTCAGTGCTCGTTATATGTGTCCACAAAGAAGGCATTTGAGACTTTGGTGAGGACAGCTTTAGAGTACCTAATGTTCTTCCACGTAGTCAGCTGCCTTCTCCAACTGCATATAAAGCTCAGTCTTGGCTCTAGGCTCAAGGTACAATGAAGTTAGTATAGGTACCAAGAAACATGAAGTCGAGACTGTTATAGCCTTTTTATATTTGCATTTGCTATTTTATATTTGTACTATGGTCCAGTGCATGAAATACGTGCATGGATGCAGTCCCTAGGCCTGGCCGGCGATTGAAGCGTGAGCATCTGGCATGGAAAGGCAGGTCTGAGGTGACCTCTGGGCCCCCGGGCCCCTGCTTGCCCCCTCCGCCTAAATAAAGGCACCTGAGTCCCCATGCAGAGATGCAGTGAGCGTAGCTGGACGCCACGGGCAGGGGTGCAGCATGGGCCTCTGGGCCGCCCAGTGGTACTGCGCAGAAGCCAGGCAGGCAGCACACTCTCTCCTGGCCAGCCTCAAAGACAGGCTCCTGTGAAAACTCATGAGGAGCCTGACTGACCCCTGCCTTCCTGGTGGCTGCAGCCTGGCTCACCCAGAAGAAGCCACGAGGGTGTGGGGCAAGCTCCTCGAGAGCACCCAGAACCTAAGTGCGGGAGCTTCTGTTCTGCGCTGCCCCCTGGTGGTCAGCACATGTCATAGCGTGTGGTCAAACTCCCAGTCAAACTCCTGGTTGAGGGGACAATTTGCAGATTAGGCTTTTATTATATAGGATTTGCTCTTTGTGTTCCTAGCTTTAACAACGGTAGGCTTGGTAAATGTTGAGAGAGTTACATTGAAATGGGAAAATTGGACTGGAATGCGTGGAGTTCCCCTGGACAGGATGGTTCCCGGGCTCTTGTCCAGTGGAGTAGAAGAATGAAACCACAGATGAAAGGTGGAAATTTATTGAGAAACAAGCACAGACTCCCATGGGAAGGGGGAAGAGTCCCACTGAGTTCCTTTTTTCCATGGCTTATCAAGGCTGCAGATCTTTGTGCCTTGATATTCCCTCTGATTGGTCACTATCCCCCTTAGATTGGTTACTATAGCAACTCCAGAGCTCAGACCTCACATGAAGTATGTGAGGTTCCCTCCTTCTTCTCCCTATTGTTCCCCTATTTCCTCTGGGCTTTCTTCCTCCCTCTTTGAATGAGGGGCTTCCTTCCTTTTATTCCATAAATGTATACCTTCTGCAGCTCCCAGCTCCCTTATACTATGGAAATCTACCCTTTGCAGCTCTGTAGCCCTGTGCTATTTCCATGGACCCCTTAATTCCTAAAATTTCCTAAACCTACCTATTTTACCCCTAAAAACTCCTTTCAACATCTATAAAAGACTATTCATTCTAAATTTACAGTGCCTTTTATTTTGTAACCCAGAGAATTTGGTTCCATTTCTGGAGAGCTTCAAAAGATTCTATGATGTAAATAAAGTGATTGAGAAAAGAGAATAGTTTGGGGCTAAATCTACTTTTTAATTTTTATTGTTAAAAATACATTTATCAGCACATTCACACATGCTAAAGTGATGTAATCCTCTCCAACACTGCATATGCTTATTCACAAAAGTGGATTTGAAATTTTTCTGAGCATTTTCTTAGTTTATTTTGTACTCACTGCCCATTTGGCCTACATTTCCCTTCCAGTATAGAATTGTGAAATGAATCTCTAATCCCCTTGATGGCCTTAGTAGTTATGAAAATATAAATGGGACAATCACAAGCAGGTTTGTTCTTTAGAATAGATGTCTGTGTGAAGCATAAAAAGCTTTGATGTTCCTAATCAATGCAGGCAAAAAAAGAGAACGCCTGTGATTAAACCCCAAGTTATATGAATTTTTTACTTTTCTCTAGTCATATCTATGAAACAGCTTTGGTGGAAGTTGTGTTCCTACTGATTCATTTGGATTGATCTCTTCCTGAAATTGTTGAGATAGTAACTTAGAGATTTCTATTAGAATGGGCTATATATATATATATATATATATATATATATATATATATATATATATATATGGCTAAATGACCAACCGTATGTCCAACTATCCAACCAACCGACCAGCTGGTACATATGACACGCACTGGCAATTTAAAAATAAACATTGACTCGTGCACATGTGTGTTAAGATCTATCATTGTCCATTGTGAATTTGGTTGTTTTTGTTGCATTTGGTGGGAAAGTTCTCCTTCTCAGAGGGGATTTTCGACAATGTCTCAGTGGTATGATGCATGCTATGTGATCAGCCATAGTACAAACGAGTTTAAAGTACTGTAGTGTTTGAGGATGTTTCAGACAGTTGTCTCTTAAAACAAATATGAGATCAGAGGATTCTGCTTATAGCAAATGGTTAGTAAAACATGGAGATGACAAACTTGATAGCAGTTTTCATTTAGGAATAGATATTATTGAAATCCCCCATGTAATGATTTATAATGGATCTATTATTGAAAGTAGCTTTGAAAATAGAATATCCTATATAATAAAAGGCTAATATGCAAATTAACTGAACAACGGTACGACTGGTCACTATGATGCGCACTGACCACTCGGGGGCAGATGCTCAACGCAGGAGCTGCCCCCTGGTGGTCAGTGCACTCCCACAAGGGGAGTGCTGCTCAGCCAGAAGCTGGGCTCATGGCAGGTGAGTGCAGTGGCGGTGATGGGAGCCTCTCCCACTTCTGCAGCAGCGCTAAGGACATCCAACTGGTGGCTTCGGGAAGCGAGCCTAAGCCATCAGTCAGACATCCCCCAATGGCTCCCAGATTGTGAGATGGCACAGGCCAGGCTAAGAGAACCCCCCCATGCACGAATTTCATGCACCAGGCCTCTAGTCTATAGATAATATTAAAAATATATCTAAACATGTGATTCTTTGTCCTAAAAATGAGCATATTCATAAATTAAATGAAGAAACTTTGGATATACCTGATGGAGATTTTCACACATATTTGAGTGCTGATTCCATTGATTCAACAGATGATGCTGAAAATAAAAATTTTCCCATTGAATTTCTTAATAGTATTACTCCTTTGGGAATGCCGTGTCATAAATTAAAATTGAAAGTAGGTGCAATCATCACATTACTGAGAAATCTTAATAGTAAATGGGGTCTTTGTAATGGTACTAGATTTATTATCAAAAGATTGCGACCTAACATAATTGAAGCTGAAGTATTAACAGGATCTGTGGAAGGAGAGGTTGTTCTGATTCCAAGAATTGATTTGTCCCCGTCTGACATTGGCCTCCCATTTAACTTAATTCGAAGATAGTTCCCCGTGATGCCAGTATTTGTGATGACTATTAATAAATTATAAGGACAAACTCTAGATAGAGTAGGAATATTCTTACCTGAACCTGTTTTCAGACTTGGTCAATTATATGTTGCTTTCTCTCAAGTTCAAAGAGTGTGTGACATTAAAGTTAAAGTTGTAAATACTTCATCATAAGGGAAATTAGTCAAGTACTCTGAAAGTGTTTTTACTCTTAATATGGTATACAGGGGGATATTAGAATAAGTTTAATCAATTTATCAGTCATTGTTTTTATCAATGTTGTTGTTATATCATGTTATTATTGTTTATTTATTAATCAATTTATATATTATTTTCATATACATTTTACTAATTTTCTTTAATCTCTGGCACTTATAGAGAAAAGGCAAATAGCAATATTAAAATATTTCTTCTAATTAATTTCATTTCAATGTGCATAAATCCATGCACAGGGCCACTAGTTGTTAAATAAGGCAAATCAGGCAATTTATTTTCAAAGCCCATCCTTTCATATTTCACACATTTTTCAGGAACTCCATTTTGTCTAATCATGTGTCTCTTCCTCCTTACCTCTTCATAGTTTACATAACCCAGTTCCTCAGTAATTTGCTAGGAAACTGACAAACATGCTTATGAGTTGTTGATATTACTCTTTTACTTCAATAGATCCTTAAGAAAGAAAAAAGACGATCTAGATAGAATTAGGGGCACTACAATGCAGTTGAGGAACTTGAGGGAAAGGAGAACAGTTTGAATCACACAATTGACTCCCTTTTCAAGTCCATCCTCCTCTGTGCCAGAGTTGCCCATCCAAACAAAAGATTCTGGTTATATCATTACATTTTTAAATATATTTTTCTATTGACTCATTGGCTGAAAATAAGATATAAGTTATTGAACACATTATGCATGACTTCATAAGATTTGATCACATTCTTTGCAATTAATTCCACATACTCTAGTGTAATACTATGAAGAGTGAATATAATAACTCTAAAGAATATTTTGGTAGAAATTAAAAATGAATTTGTTTAATATATATTTAATATGCTTATACTTATTTGAACATAATTAATCTATATGATAGCTTTTATATGTTACCTACATATGAGGAAGAATGGAAATGAAGCAGGAATTTTAGGGAGATATAGGCAGGCTTAGGGATTTTTTAGAATTGGGGTCCATGGAAAAAACACAGGGCCACAGACTGGGAGAAGATACATTTCCATAACACAAGGAAGCCAGGTGCAGTTACATTTCCATAAGACAAGGAGGCAGCAACAGGTATCCTATCTAATAATCCTATCTAATAATAGAGTAATATGCAAATTAACCATCACTTCACGACAAAAATGGCAGCCCCCATAGCCACAAGATGGCAGCGCCCAGTCACCTCAGCCTTGCTGCTGGAGTGTCTGGCCTGTCCGACCAACAAACAGAGGCCAGAGAGCAGGGCATGGCAGCTTCCTCAGTGGCAGCGGGGAAGCCCCAGGCCCTGCAGACACAGCCCAGAGAGCAGGGCATGGTGGCTTCCTTAGTGTGGGAGCAGGGAAGACCCAGGCCCAGCAAACAGAGCCAGGACAGCAGGGCATGTCAGCTTCCTAAGCGTGGCAGTGGGGAAGCCCCAGGCCCTGCAAACAGAGCCCAGAGAGCAGGGCATGGGGGCTTCCTTAGTGTGGCAGTGGCGGCGAAGTTCTGAGACATGGCAGACAGAGCCCAGACAGCAGGGCTTGGGGGCTTCCTTAGCAAGGTGGTGGTGGGAACACCCCCAGACCCCGAAGACAGAGCCTGGACAACAGGGCATGGAGGCTTCCTTAGTGTGTCCCTGTTGGCGAAGCCCCCAGGCCTGGCAGACAGAGCACACTGCAGGGCATTGGGGCTTCCTTTGCATGACGCATGGCAGCAGCAGGCAGAGAGCAGACAGCACGGCATGGGGGCTTCATCTCCATGGCTGCAGGGAAACCTCCAGGCCCTGCAGAGAGCAGAGAACCATGGGGAGTGGGCCTAAGCCATCAGTAGGACATCCCCTGAGAGCTCCTGGATTGTAGAGGGTGCAGGTTGGGCTGAGGGACCCCCGTGCACGAATTTTGTGCACCAGGGCCTCTAGTCCTATATAATAAAACACTAATATGCAAATCAACCAAATGTGGAACGACTGGTCGCTATGATGTGCATTGACCACCAGTGGGCAGATGCTCAAGGCAGGAGCTGCCCCGTGGTGGTCAGTGTGCTCCCACTGGGAGGGCGCCGCTCAGCCAGGAGCCTGGCTCACAGTTGGTAAGTGCGGGAGCCTCTCCCACCTCCACTGCAGGTGGGTGGTAAGGAATGAGGGGTCCCAGACTGCGAGAGGGCAAAGGCCAGGCTGCGGCAACCCCAGTATACGAATCTCGTGCACTGGGCCTCTAGTATTGACATAAGACAAGGGAACTGGAAGTAGCCAAGAAAGGTCTGTATTTACAAAATAAAGAGAAGGAAGCCCTTCATTCAGAAGGAGAAGAAGAAAGCCCAAAGGGAATAGGAAAACAATAAGGAAGGAGGCGGGAGAACCTCCCATGTGAGGTTCAACCTTTGAGCCCTGGAGTTACTATAGTAACCAATTCAAAGGGGAATAGTGACCAATCAGAGGGGAATATCAGGCACCAGGATCTGCAGCCTTTATAAAGACACAGGGAAAGGAACCCAGTGGGACTCTTCCCCCTCCCTACATGGGAGTCATTTCTGTGGGACCCTTCTCCCCCTCCCTACCTGGGAGTCTGTACTTGTTCTTCAATAAATCTCTACCTTTGCTATTATACTTTCTGTCCATGGAGTCATTCTTCAATTCTGGCGGACAAAGGATCCGGGTTCCAGTCCAAAAATTTGGTATCAGACATTCCAATATAGTGGGATTTACTATTCTTCACCTGTTTTAATATAGTGTTTGTTAGTTCATATGCTAGGTGTGTGAGTTTATAGAAATAAAATATTTAATGTTAACCTTCATGAAATCAAGCATCTGGGGAGGAAAACCTATGGTAAGAATACAATGCATATAATGTAAGTAAGAATGATAAGTAAACAGAAAATACAAATAGGACATTGGCTATGTTACATTGGTTTGAAACAATACTATTTAATCAGATTAGACAAGAAGTTGTCAAAAAGCAAAAAAAGATAATTTGAAATAGAGATTTGCATTTATCATTGTTAAAAATATAGTGTACTAATATTATTGAAACGTCTGGTTTTCCTCTGGGCAAAATGCAAAGGTGATTTCTTTCCCAGGTCTTGTCCAGGTGAATTTGAAGAATGAAGCCACGGACAAAATGTGCTATAGGAAAAGGTGGAAATTTATTGTGAAACAAGCAGACTCCCACGTGGGGAGGGGATTCTAAAGGGGTAGCCCACAAAACCCCTTTTTTCTAAGATTTATAAAGGCTACAGTTCTTTGTGTCCTGATTTCCCCTCTGATTGGTCTCTATAGCAGCTTCAGAGCTCAAACCCCATGTGGAGTACCTCTCTTTTTCTCCCCCTCCTGTGATAGAATTCTTTATTCCCAGTGAAAAATCTGTTTTCCTCTTTCTCCCTTTTGTTTGTCTACTCCCTGTGGCTTTCCCCTTATCTTCTGTGAATGGGTATCTTCCTCTCCCTTTAGGCTGTGGCTGTGCCTTTAGTTCTTTGTGAATGTATGCCTTTTGGCAGCTCCCAGCCCCCAGCTTTGCAGTTCTCCCCCATGGAACCCCTAATTCCTAAAACTCCCTAAACCTTCCTATTTGCCCCTAAAAACTCCTTTCATTATTAAAGCATAATTGCAGACATTTACAAACTAAAACACAGAACACAGCCAAAAGCTTGTATAGTAAAACAGAAATTGCAATATAATATTTATTTAATATATATTTATCCTTTTAAAAATGTTCCATGGTGTATCACTACAAATACAATAGTATTTGTACATTATTTATAAATATAAAAATATACCTATATTGAAGTTACATATTCCTTTTGCCTTTCTTTTTGCTTGTTCATTTAGGGCTTCAGTATGCCAGCATTAATTATAATCTGAATGCATGCCTTCAAATTGCACATAGAAAGACTGTGTATGCATGATCAAAAAAGATAGAAGACCAGTCAGGCAATGGGCTTCATATATTTCCCCCCAAGTTTTTATTAAGAGGATCCTCATCTCTTCCTTCCTTCTTCTGCCTGGTGTATTGTTTATAGGCAAACATTTCTTTCATGTTCCAACACAAAATCAGTTCCTCAGAAAATCGTCCCTGTACAGCATAGTGTTGTGATAGAAACATATAAAATTCTATGTGTAGTTTTCCATGTTGTCCTCCTCTTACAGACATTATTCTTAGACTAGAGGCCTAGTGCATGAATTCTTGCACGGGTGGGGTCACTCAGCCTGGCCAGTGATGGGGGGTGATCGGGGCAGCCAGGCCAGGGGAAAGGACACTGGAGGTTGGCCGGCCATGGGATGTTGGCTGTGACCACACTGACCACTACGGGGCAGCTCCTGTGTTGAGCATCTGCCCCCCCTGGTGGACAGTGCACATTATAGTGGACTGTTGACAGGTCGTTCGGTTGTAACAGTAGCTTAGGCTTTTATATATATAGATACTATGGATTACATTCTATGAATCACATAAACCTAAAAGAGTGTTTTACATATGCTAAGACCTTAAAAATCATACATGTTTATTTAAATAACTTATGAATACTTAAATGTCTGTATTCAGTCTTTAGCATGTGCTAAACTTTCTGGCAGACATATCATTTCCTTTTGACCTAATCTGGGAAATTTTGTTTAGCATAGGACACTGTATTTGCTGCATGTCTTATTTCCCTAAGCTATGAATTAATGGGTTAAATATATATAATATATATATTCACCCAAGGATATACTGTTTTATTTATTATTGGTTTCTTTAGAGAGATTGGGAGAAAGAGAAAGAGAGAGAGAAACATCAATATCAGAGAGAAACAATTACCTCACTTACACCTCCACACTAGGGATTGAACCCACAAAGTAGGTATGTGCCCTGACCTGTAATTGAACCCATAACCTTTTGGTTTATGTGACAGTGCTCTAAACAAATGAGCCACCTGGCCAGGGCCATATATATATTTTTTTAATTACATGCACTTGATTCATAGTGTCTTAGAGAAATATATAAATGCTCCACATATATTTGCTGATCACACCAGAGTTCTGGAAGTCAGACTGTCTGAGTTCTCAATGACTATAACCTAGTCAATAGCATAGTCAATAGCATAGTCTCATGAAACTTCCTATCTAATAATAGACAAATATGCAAATTGACCATACCTCCAACACACCCACAAGCCACGCCAACCATCCAATCAGAGCAAGTATGCAAATTAACCCAGACCAAGATGGCTACAGCCACAGAGAGCAAGGTTTCCTAGGTAACAGAGGAAGCCAAGCTTTCCACCTGCCCTTGCCAGGCCTAAGCCTCCACTCAAGCTACAAAGTTTCAATTATAGAAGGTAAACAAATTCAAACAAATGGTGGCAGAATAGAGCTTGAGAGAGCAGGCCAGGGTTGCCGCCGGCAACAGGGGAAGCAAAGCTTTCCGCACACCCTGGCCGGGACCACCCACTTAAGGCAACAAAGTTTCAATTATAACCCCAACACAAATGGCTGCCGCCCCAGAGGGAGCAGCAGGAGGCTTGGATCCACTCCAGGCTACAAAGTTTCAATTCTAGAAGGAAAATAAATTCCAGATACCAGGGCCTCCACTTGTGTTGCCAGGGGGCGTGGCCCGCCTGCAAACCACCACAGGCCCCTCGCTCAGGCCGCCCCACACACCAAGGGAACCCCACCCTGATCCAGGACACCCTTCAGGGCAAACCAGCTGGCCCCCACCCCTGTACCAGGCCTCTATTCTATCTAATAAAAGAGTAATATGCAGATTGATCATCACTGCAACACACAATATAGCTGCCCCCATGTGGTCAAAGATCCTGCCCCCATGTGGACACAAGATGGCCACCACAAGATGGCCAGCAGGAGAGGGCAGTTGGGAGGCACCCGGCCTCCAAGGGAGGGCAGTTGAGAAGGACCAAGTCTGCAAGGGAGGGCAGTTGGAGGTGATCAACCCTGCAGGAGAGGGCAGTTAGGGGTAACCAGGCCGGCAGAGGAGAGAAGTTGGGGGCAAACAGGCTGGCAGCAGAGTGGTTAGGAGGTGATCAGGCTGGCAGGCAGAAGTGGTTAGGGGCAATCAGGAAGGCAGGCAGGCAAGGAGTTGGGAGCCAGCAGTCCTGGATTGTGAGAGGGATGTCCGACTGCCCGTTTAGGCCCGATCCCGGTGTTATTGGGCCTAAACGGGCATTCGGACATCCCTCGAGGGGTCCCAGATTGGAGAGGGTACAGGCTGGGCTGAGGGACAACCCCCTCCGTGCACGAATTTTGTGCACCAGGCCTCTAGTATTTAATATTTGAAGATCATGGTGCTGGTAAATTCATAGTAAATATATTTTTTTTAGGTATTTTTAAATGATAACTGAATGAAATCCCTTTACAGAAAGTAAAATGCTTACAGTGACCTTGGCGTGTGGTCAATAGGAAAGACATTCTGCACACATTATTAAACACTCATTTTAACTGTAACTAAAATTTGTAGTAAAGAGAATAATTTTCCTTCATTAGTCTCTATTGTGCAATATCAAAAAGAATAGAAAAGAATTATGGATAAAAAGTTCCAATGACCTTCTTCAAATGTGTCTAGAAAAACTCGTTGTAGTTTATATTTTAAAGTTTTTAATACAAAATATATTGCATTGAATATTTAAAATTCAAGAATGTAGGGCCAGCCAGTATAGCTTAGTGGTTGAGCATTGACCCATGAACTAAGAGGTCACCAGTTCAATTCCTAGTCAAGGCACATGCTTGGGTTTCAGACTCAATCTGAAATCTCATTGATATTTGTATCTGTCTATCTCCCTCCCTTCCTCATTCTCTACAAAAATAAATAAATAAATAAATAAATAATAAAATTCAAGAATGTATTATGCAATTTATTGTAGACAGGTTAAAATTTTTACAACAGAAGAGTAAAAACTTGTCTAAGCACGGGATCTATATAATACTACTACTAACATTTTGGGGTATTTATTTAATATTTCTATTCTGTGTATGCATTGTAAGGTAACAGGAAATCTTTCATGTTCAAAACAAAAGGAGTTAAAGAATGATTTAGAGTATTAGTTTTATATAACAATTTCTTAAATTGTTCTCTTCTTATGTAACTCAAGTCTATGGAAATGAAATACTCAGAATTACTGATTCCTGGATGGTCACTTTCCTCTCTATAATCAATTTTAATACTACAATAATTAATCTTGAATTTAAGTAATATCCAGCATAACCTATGACTGACAATAAATTGTATTTAGATCTGTAGCTCTGCAGGATTCTGCTCTTATTTATCATAATAACCTTACTGAATCCTATTGTTACCTATTGTTTTTCTTTTTATGTTGTTTTACTTCATCTGTATGTATTCCTAAGAGCAGTATTTTTCATATGCTTAGTTTTAACATCAAAAGAATGTAATTAAACTTTTATCACATACATTAAATGCAGTAATTTTCTTGATATGTTTGCTAACTTAAATTTCATATGGTCATGTATGTCCTTTAAGGTAATTTAAACTGTGGTATTAATAAAGTTCATCATACAAAATAAAATTTTCTTGTCTCCAAAGTAACATATACTTATAGTAAACCCCTCAAACAGTAAATAAATCCATAAATTAGAAAATAAAAGTTCATCTAGTCTCATCATCAAAAAGATGTCCATAGTCCTGGCCTGTGTGACTCGGTTGGTTGGAGCGTTGTCCCATACAAGGAAAGGCAGTGAATTCCATTCCCGTCAGGACTCATACACAGGTTGTGGGTCTGATCCCTCTAAGGGTGCTTATGGGAGGCAAACTGATCAATGTTTCTCTCTCACACCAATGTTTCTCTCTCTCTCTCTCTCTCTCTCTCTCTCTCTCCTCTCTCTCTCTCCCTTTCTCTTCCTCACTCTCTAAAATCAATAAAAGCATATCCTGAGTGAGGATTTAAAAAAATGATGGCCATAGTTATTAGCTTCATAAAAATCTACCCAGACATCAATATCATGCCCAATTGAACATTTCCAGGTGTTATACATAGAGCTACATCAGTTTTTGTAGCTGCAACATAATGTGTAAATCAGGTCCAATTTAGGGATATTTACACAAAATCTGATTTATAATATTTTAATCAATGTATAATATTTTAATCAATTTCTTTGTATTATTGTTGCACATCTCTGTACATGTTCTAAAAGAGATCTACTTAGAAGTGGATCAAAGAATATTAAATGTTTTGAGCCATAAAAAATTGCCCCAAACCAAGTGGTGTTCTAATTTCCACTCTCATAAACATTATTTGATAGTACCTGTTTAACTCTACTTGATAATAACTTTTTACTGTTATGCCATATTAAAAGGCAAAATCAATAATCAAAATGGAATACAGAGAAAAAATATATTTTCGAATTATGTACATCTGTTTATTTTAAAATACAATGCACTTTGGATACATTTTTAAAGATGCATGGAAAAACAAAACAAATTTTGCTTTTTGGAAAAGGTATAGTTCTGTTTTTGTGTGTTAGCAGGGGAATGCATCCAGACAAGAGGGGTTAATGATTGTTGGCTCAATTAGTGCAACTTGAATGAACAACTTCTTTTTTTTTTTTGAGAGCTTGAGGGTAAATTAAGACAACATTTAGCTCTGCTTTTTATTAGCTGTGCATAAATTTTCCCAAGAGCCTAATTAGTTCTGTCACAGTAAGTGTCTCAGCCATTTACACAAAAGAACATTTTCCTTCCCCTTACATTTTGTCATGTAATAAATTATTGCAATACTGAATTTAAACTTGTATTTAAGCAGTGATATGAAGTTTGCTGAAGGTTACAACATTTTGTACAATTAAATGGACACTTTTGATTTTTTTTTTCTTGTAACCCCTGGGATATTAACCTAATATTAAATAATAGGCAGCAGAGTGTTCTGCTCATTTTTTCCTGTGGCCATTATATACTTCATTAGATATAGATTTATTTTGATACTTGAAATAGTTACATCACTAATTTTGACTCCTTTTATTATCTTGCTGGCTTCATTATAAATTACCTCTATCTCCTATTCTAATCACATTTTTAGGAATTCCTATCCATTTTGTAAAAGAATTAATTGTCACTTCCACCTTTTTTCCCCAAAAATTATCCTCCTCATTTTGATTCATATTTACTTCATAAGCAATCAGGTTTGCTAGCATTTATATTCTATTCTGGTTTGTAAATAAGTCTTGGCATATTATGTGGAGATTGCTGACTCTAAATATTAAAAATCAATCATTTTATTTAATTTATCAGGGTACCATTGGTTAATGAAATGATATAGGTTTCAAGTGTACAATTCTATAATAAATCATCTGCATATTGTATCATGTGTTCACCATCCAAAGTCAAGTCTCCTTCCATCACTATTTGTCCTTTGTCCCCCTTTCCCCTTTCCATCTGCTAAATCACCATACTGTTGTCTGTGACTATGAGGTGTTTTTTTTTTCCCCTTATTCCCTTCAACTTTTTCACCCAGCCCTCTACTCCTTCCCCTCTGACAGCTGTCAGTATGTTGTCTGTATCTATGATTTTGCTTCTATTCCGTTTGCTTATTTTGTTCATTAAATTCCATGTATGAATGAATTATGTGGTATTTATCTTCCCCTGGTTGGCTTATACTTTTATGTCCTCGCATATATGTTTTTTTACATCCATTATGAATTTCTTGTTACTCACATTTTTTGGCTCTTTTATTTGTTTAGTGATTTTCTTTTATTTGGACACTGTTTAGGTTAGGAGGGGTTATCAGAATCATACTTTTAAGAATCTAACTTGACCTTTTAAATTTACCATGTGACTTGCTATTTAATCTATATTTCTCCATTTCCACACATATGAAATGGATAATTAAATTGTCTACTGGATATGAGTGTTCAGAGGATTTATTGAGACTAATACATATACATGTGTGGTAGGTTGAAAGATGGTCCCTAAATACATACATGGCTTAATCACTGGAACCTCTGAATGTTACATTACATGGCAAAGAACTTTGTGGCTGTGATTAAATTAAAGATTTCTATATGAAAAGATTATCCAGGATTAGCCAAGTAAACCCTAAATGTAATAATAACTGTCCTTATTAAAATGGAGGTAATTGGAGTAGAGAACATGATAAGGAAAGCAGGAATTGAAGTAATACAGCCAAAGTCAAGGAAAGCCAGTCACCAGAAATTAGAATAGGCAAGAAATTAGCAGATTTTCCTCTGGAGCCTCCTGAAAAAAAACAGATCTCTGACATCATTAAAGCCATTCTTCTTATAATTTATTCCTCACACATGACCATAATGTAAATATTATCTTCATTTACAGATAAAAAAATTAAGTCTCAACAAGGTTAAATATCCTGCCCAAAGTCACCAAAAGGAGGAATTGGTTTTTTATGAAATGTTAAATTTACTCATTTTTTCTTTGGCTTTTATTATATGCATATATATATATATATATATGTACATATACATATATATATATAGACATATATATAAGTACTAGAGGTCCGTTGCAGGAAGATTCCTGCAATAGGGCTTCCTGCGGCAGTCTCTGCTGCCCCGCCTGCTTCCCTCCCTTCTCCGCCACCCAGCTTGCTTGCTTCTCTGCAGCTTCGATTCCTTCTGCAGCGCTTGGCTTCCTTCTACGCTGTCTTCAGTCTTTGCTCTGTGCCTGGATATGCAAATTAACCGCCATCTTGGGTTAATTCGCTCCTGATTGGCTGGTGGGCGTGGCTTGTGGGCATAGTGGAGGTACGGTCAATTTGCATGTTTCTCTTTTATTAGATAGGATATCCTAAATGCAAATCGACCAAACGGTGGAATGACCAGTTTCTATGATACACACTGACCACCAGGGGGCAGATGCTCAACACAGGAACTGCCCCCTAGTGGTCAGTGCACTCCCACAGGGGGAACGCCGCTCAGCCAGAAGCCAGGCTCATGGCTGGCAAGAGCAGTGGCAGTGGTGGGAGCCTCTCCCGTTTCTGCTGCAGGAGTGAGGGGTCCAGGATTATGAGAGCCCTGCACTGTGAGAGGGATGTCTGACTGCCAGCTTAGGCCAGATCCCTGGGCCTCTAGTATTTATATATCTGTATGATTTACCATATCCAAAGTGCCATAATGCCAAAGTCACCAAGAGGGAGAATTGGTTTTTTATGAAATGTTAAATTTACTAATTTTTTCTTTGATTTTATTATATATACTAGAGGTCCAGTGCACAAAATTTGTGCACTGGGGGGTGTACCTCAGCCCAGACTGCACCCCTCCAATCTGGGACCCCTCTCACAATCTGGGACTGCTGGCTCCCAACGACTTGCCTGCCTGCCTGCCTGATTGCCCCTAACTGCTTCTGCCTGCCAGTCTGATCACCCCCTAATGACTCCCCTGCCAGCCTGCTTGACACTTAACTGCCCTCCCCTGCAGGATTGTCCCCCTCCAACTGCCCTCCCCTGTCGGCCTGGTGGCCCCTGACTGCCCTCCCCTGCCAGCCTGGTCACCCCTAACTTTCCTCCTCTGAAGGTCTGGCCCCCCCTTAACTGCCCTCCTTCCCCTGCTGGCCTGATTGCCCACAACTGCCCTCCCCTGACGGTCATCTTGTGGCAGCCATACTGTGACCACATGGGGGGGGCGGGCGTCTTGTGCGAGGGTGTGATGGTCAATTTGCACATTACCTCTTTATTATATAGGATGTACATATATATACATATACTATCTAATAAAGAAGGAATATGCTAATTGACTCTCATGCCATTGCAAAGATGGTGGCACCCACAGCCAATAAGGAGGGAATATGCTAATTGACTGACATGCCCTCAAAGATGGCAGTGCCCACAGACACATGATGGTGGCTCCCAGTCCCCTCAGCCCCGCCGAGGCAGCAGGCATGTGGCAAGGCTGGACCCACCCCTGCCATGCACCTGCCTTTGCAGTCCCCCAGTCCTCTCAGCCCCCCATCCACCCAGGGCCGGCCCAAGGTGTAGGCAAGCCTTGGATGGTGGCTGCCCAGCTGCCCAGGGCCACCTGAGGCTCAGGTAACCAGGGCTGGCCAAGGCTTGTGCTGCCAGCAGTGGCAGCAGCAGAGGTATGATGGAGGCATCACCTTACCCTGATTGCGGGTCACCTCCCACCCCTGAGGACTCCTGGACTGTGAAAGGGGGCAGGCCAGGCTGAGGGACCCCCCCCCCTCCAGAGCATGAATTTTCATGCACTGGGCCTCTAGTATGTTTATGTATCTGTATGATTTACCATATCCAAAGTGCCATAATGCCAGAACCCATATTTATATCAGAGCTTTATATAGATATCTTACTTAGTCCGTGACACATTCTTCATAGGCAAGTATTCCCAGAAAAAAACAAGCTTCTCAATATCATGTAAGGAAAAACATCCTGTAAGTAATTACATCTAGAAAATTAATACTTTAGAAAATTAATTGTAAGGCTAAAAGCAAGACACCCATGAAAAATACACAAGGTGTCAAAACAAGCCAAAGGAAAATCATTTGGGCAAAAAATGAAATAGGATCCCAAGTCAAATTTATAGAAAATATTCCTTTATTAACTTTTGGTTGAGAATATGTTTGTATATTTTCAGAAAACAACTCCGAGACCATGTGGATTCCAGCAACAGAGAGGAATCGACAGGACTATTCCAGCCATCAAGACAGAAGAGACGCAGTCCAGAGATGGAAGACGCTGATGTCGCCTTGCCATACTAGCAGTTAACAGCTGTGCGTCACTACAGGTTGCCCAGGACCAAACCAGAGAGGGTCAGACCAGCATTACTACCATTTGTCCACCATCCAGAACTGAAATGTCATGGCTGATATGTACACATAAGGAACTGTGTGACATTGAAATTGGGTCTCAAAAGAACTGTTGGCCCAGAAAGAAGCTCACTACAGACTGATTCATTTGCCTGTCAGCATAACCATTATTGCTTGTCTCATTTTCGGTTCTTATAAGTGTATTTCTAATAGCACAAGATCTCACTCATCTAGGGGAAATAATGAACAACATAGACTGATAAACAAGAACAGACCCAGAAACAAGGAGGCATGGATCAGACTGTCGGACCTCAGAGAGAGGGTAGGGGAGGGTGGGGGTAAAGGGGAGAGATCAACCAAAGGACTTGTGTGTAAGCATATGAGCCTAACCAGCGGTTGGGGACAACAGGGGGGTAGGGGCATGTGCGGGGAGGGGTGTGGGCTGGGAATGGGGGATGAGGACAAATATGTGATACCTTAATCAATAAAGAAATTAAACAAACAAACAAACAAACAAAAAAACAAGCTTCTCACCATATTCTATATAGCCACTCAGTCTTCAAATGGTGTCTCATTTTCTCTGTAGTCTCAGAAATTTAAAATTTTATGATAATAATTGGTGATAACATGCAATTTAAGAGTGAAATTCTACTAATTGTCATATTTAGACTTTTTATAAGTAGCAGAACAAATAGTTTTAGTTAAAAGAGCACTAAAATTCACAAGCCAAACAGCTTAAATTTAAATTCTACTTCTACTACTATCTAACTAGCATCCTTGAAAATAAATCACCTTATCTTTCAAAATCCCAGTGTCTTCTTTTAAAATAACAATAATTATACCTTCCTTTTTGATTTATAATAATAAACTATAATAATAAAAGCGTAATATGCTAATTAGACTGAATCTCCTTCCAGATGTCCTTCCAGAGCTGCTGTAGCAAGGGCTGGGCAGCAGCCATAACTGCTGCCTTGGCCCTCGGAGCTCTTTGCACAAATTTTGTGCATCAGGCCTCTAGTTTATTATAAAAGTAAATAAAAAACAAAAGTATCCATGATGCATTTTGACAAATGTTAAGCATCCAATTAGTGTAATTTCCTCTCTCATTTATTATAGCACAGGGACAACACACACACAATCACTAATATTAATTAACTAGAGGCCCGGTGCACAAAATTTGTGCACAGGGGTGGGGGGGTGTGTGTCCCTCAGCCCAGCTTGTACCCTCTCCAATCTGGGACCCCTCGAGGGATGTCCAATTGCCCATTTAGGCCCGATCCCAGTGGAATCAGGCCTAAATGGGCAGTCAGACATCCCTCTCACAATCCAGGTCTGCTGGCTTCCAACTGCTCGCCTGCCTGCCTTCCTGATTGCCCCTATCCGCTTATGCCTGCCAGCCTGATCACCCCCTAACCACTCCCCTGCCAGCCTGATTGATGTCTAACTGCTCCCCTGCCAGCCTGTTTGCCCCCAACTTCCTTCCTCTGCCGGCCTGGTCACCCCTAACTGCCCTCCTCTGCAGGGTTGATCGCCTCCAACTGCCTTCCCTTGCAGGCCTGGTTCCTCCCAACTGCCCTCCCCTGCTGGCCATCTTGTGGTGGCCATCTTGTGTCCACATGGGGACAGGATCTTTGACCACATAGGGGCAGCTATCTTGATCTTGTGTGTTGGAGTGATGGTCAATCTGCATATTACTCTTTTATTAGATAGGATAGAGGCCTGGTGCATGGGTGGGGACCAGCTGGTTTGCCCTGAAGGATGTCCTGGATCAGGGTGGGGTTCCCTTGGGGTGTGGGGCGGCCTGGGTGAGGGGCCTGTGGTGGTTTGCAGGCCAGCCACGCCCCTGGTGACCCAAGCAGAGGCCCTGATATCTGGAATTTATTTGCCTTCTACAATTGAAACTTTGTAGCCTGGAGTGGAGCCAAGCCTCCTGCTCACTCTGTGGCAGCAGCCATTTCGCTTGGGATTGATGTATCTTCTATAATTGAAACTTTGTATCCTTGAGTGGAGGCCTGGGCCTGCCAGAGTGTGTGGAAAGCTTGGCTTCCTCTGTTTCTGGGGAAACCCAAGCCTCCCTTCTAGTAGCCATCTTGGTTGGGGTTAATTTGTATACTTGCCCTGATTGGCTGGTAGGCGTGGCTTGGCTGGTGGGTGTGGCTTATGTAGCAGAGTGATGGTTAATTTGCATATTACTCTTTTATTAGAGAGGATTGTGTGTTTTGTTTAGAACAGTGGTTCTCAACCTTTCTAATGCCACGACCCTGTAATACAGTTCCTCATGTTGTGGTGACCTCCAACCATAAAATTATTTTTGTTGCTACTTCATAACTGTAATTTTGCTACTTTTATGAATCATAATGTAACTATCTGTGTTTTCCGATGGTCTTAGGCTCTACAGCAGTGGTTCTCAACCTGTGGGTCACTACCAGAAAACACAGATATTTACATTACGATTCATAACAGTAGCAAAATTACAGTTATGAAGTAGCAACGAAAAATAATTTTATGGTTGGGGGTCACCACAACATGAGGAACTGTATTAAAGGGTCACAGCATTAGAAAGGTTGAGAACCACTGGTTTAGAAAATACACTACCACCCTTTCTTACTATTCATTCAAACATGTTTTTGTTTTACTTTGTATTTTTTGTGTGAATATCAATGGCATTTTACCTTCATGTTTCTGCTAGGAATCCATCAAAGTTTTAAATGTTACTCATATAAAGGCTATAAAAATATACTTCATATATTTTATTAAAAAAATTGATTAAATATCATCTATCCCTTGGGAACCATTTAATAATCAGATGGCACTACACATCTATGTCTTAAGTTGCTCCATAGGTTCAATGGGAACTAATTTTCAAGATGAAAACAATAACATAAACAAGCAATTATCGACACAGCTACTTATTTGAGAGACCAAATAAGGAGAGAGGCTATTCATTAAAATAGAGCAACAATGTATATAACCTTATTGTTCTTAAAAATTTAATTAAGGCTATATGACCTCTCATTACTACTGGCACTTTTAAAATAAATGTCAGAATTATACTTCACATAAACCCCAGTGTGTCATGTCACTTTCTATATTATATGTTTATCAATTTTAAGATCACCATCTCTATAGCTTATCATACAAGTAGAGGTAAATGTGATTCCATATAATTACTTTGGACATGTGCTAAAAGGAAGATATGTCACAGTGTAATTTTGTGATTATAGAATTAGAACAATTTTTTTTTCTACACAGCTCTCTTTAATATGCACATTCAACAAAAATTGTGATTTAGTAGGTTTTAACTGAAATGACATTATGATTATCACAATGATTAATTATTAGAACCTCAATGTTTAATTATTCATAAAGCTAACATGCCAAAATAATTTCTAAAAGGCAGAAACTATAAGGCCCAATTTGATTTCCTTGAGACAGTTAATTTGACTGTTTTATGATTACCAATTGGATTGCACTCTTAACTGACCCCACTATAGGTGAGAAAAGAAAATATCTTTGCAGTTTGAGTTGTTTTAGATCAAAATCACACCTGCTATGTATTATTTACTCCCCAAAACATCTCTAAAATGTTTCTGAGCTGAAATAAATTCCAATAACAAAGTCAACAATTGTTGCATACAGGAGGGACTCACATTTTAGATCTTCAACATTTTTTCATTAGCATCGATTAATTAGTCAGCTTGGCAAGATAGGTAACATTAAAATCTACAAAAATTCAATTACCATGCCTGTATTAGCATTTATCTTCTATTTATTTTTATAAATCTTTATTGTTGAAAGTATTACATATGTCCCTTTTTCTCCCCATTGACTTCTCCCCCCTTCCCCTCCCCAAGCCTTCACCACCCTACTGTCTTTGTCTATGGGTTATGCATATATGCATATGAATTCATTGGTTGATCTCTTTCCCCCCCCACCTCAACCATCCCCTGCCTTCCCTCTGAGGTTTGACAGCCTGTATGATGTTTCTATGTCTCTGGGTCTATTTTTGTTTATAAATTTATCTATTTTTGTTTATAAATTCCACATATGAGTGAGATCATGTGATATTTATCTTTCTCTGCCTGGCTTATTTCACTTAGCATAATGAGGCCCATCCATGCTATTGCAAATGTTAAGAGTTCTTTTTTTATATAGCTGCGTAGTATTCCATTGTGTAGATGTACCACAGTTTTTTTAATCCATTCATCTGCAGATGGGCACTTAAGCTATTTTGAAAACTTAACTGTTGCAAATTGCACTGCTATGAACATAGAGGTGGATACATTCTTTCTGATGGGTCTTTCTGAATTCTTAGGGCATTTATTTTCTTTTATTTCCACAACATACTCTGAATTGGGAATAAATTTTCCCATATTACCAAAGAGTAAATTAAAATTTATTCTTGGTAAAGGGGTATTTCCAGAAAGTGGAAAATTTTTGATTCAAGCCTGAAAAATCAAGATCTCAGAATATGTGCAATTTCAGTGTATATTATTACAAATGCATAATAGTCATACATTCCAGTAAGAAACTAAAGCATACAGGAGAAATTGATCCTGAGGAGAAGATAACTATCAGTAATTAGGAAACCAAAGGTTATCCTCTCTTGTCTAAATTTTTACTTGGGATTTTATGTAGTTAATGCAAACAGAAAATAATGAAACAAAACTGTCAATTTTTTGAAAAGAAAGAATGAAATGTGGATGAATGAAGAATGAGAAGGAAAATTATAAGAGGAGAAAACAGTGAATGATGAATGTATGATACATGATGTGAATCTGATTGACAAATATGTATTTACCTCAAGACGAAATTCATCAAAAACTGTCAAAATCAGTTTTAACTTTATTGTATTTTCTTTTTTTTTTGAAGATCCCATAAAAGTTTAAAAATATATAATAATTAAGTCAAGTAGTAAAATGTTCATAAGTATAGTTAATTATAAACCATATGTCTATAGTGGCATATCTGTTTTATTTCTATGTAGTCAATAAAAATATGGTAGAAAACTATAAATTAGATGTTCACCTTTTGTATGTATGAGTTACATTTATCACCTGCTTTTTCAGCTATGAAAGAAATTATGAGATTAAATGAAATAAGCTTCTTACTGTGTTTTCAGATAATTGGAAATGGTCTAACTATTTTTAAATATTTTGCTGTTAAATAGACTTTTATCCTTAAAAATAAAAATCAATGCAAAATACACTTTGGTGATCTTTCTAGTATGGCTGATTAAGGACTTTAAAATTTTCACCATTGCTCTGAAATGCAATGTACATTGGGTTTCCTCTGAGTAATATAATTGAGGAAAAGCATCCTCAAGAGAGGATGTTTTGCCCTACCTGGTTTGGCTCAGTAGATAGAGCATTGGCCTGCAGACTGAAGGATCCCTGGTTCGATTCCGGTCAAGGGTACATGACGGGTTGTGGGCTCAATCCCCAGAAGGGGACATGAAGGAGGCAGCCAATCAGTGATTCTCTCTCATCATTGATGTTTCTCTCTCTCTCCCTCTCCCTTCCTCTCTGTAATAAATAAAAAATATAATTAAAAAAAAGAGAGGATGTCTTATAATCTGCATACATTCTATGGTTATATGAGTTACAAATACAGTTAAATTCCGTTATTTTTACATTTTACAAATGGTATTTTCTTTGCATGGGGAAGTACCATATTTTCCGGCGTATAAGACGACTTTTTAACCCAGGAAAATCTTCTCAAAAGTCGGGGGTCATCTTATACGCCGGGTGTCATCTTATAGGGTGGGTATATTCCAAACTCTATATTTTAACTGGAAAAGTTGGGGGTTGTCTTATACGCCCAGTCGTCTTATACGCTGGAAAATACGGTATTTTATATTGGTTATGTAACATAAAATATATGTTCTAACAATTTGTCTGTTTAGGTTCATTTATCCCTCCATACATGTTGATATAATCTTGGCATATTGTGGAAATTATAACTCTAAATGTATTTGAAAATGTCTATTCAAATGCTTCAATAGTTACATTTTCCAAAAAATTGAAATGCCTCCTTATCATTTACTAAATTACCACATACCCCTAGTATACAAACTGCATATCTGTACTTTCTGTTAAACTTATTTTTAAAAATAAGTTTAAAATATTTAGCCAATTTTAGTTGAATTAAAGAAAATTAAAAATGGTAAAATAACTGATGAATATCATTGGTTTAACATAGATGTAAGTTAAATCTAGAAATGGAAATTTTAGCTGTAGAACAGATATGCTAATGCTGTAAGCTATACATTGTAAAGTTAGGACTAGCAACAATTGTGACTGGGAGGCAGAGGAATTAGAGTTAAGTATAAGAAAACTAATATTCCTGTATTACATAGTTGGGAGTCAGTCAATTTTACTGAAAATTATTCTCTTCCTTTTTATCTTTCTTAAACATAAATAAAACTGTATTATTATTTTCTACAATTAATATGTATGAAGTTAATCTAAGCGAATATTTTTCACCTGGCAGTGTTGCTCAGTGGTTGAGCATCAACCCTAGGACCAGGAGGTCACGGTTCAATTTCTGGTCAGGGCACATGCCTGGGTTGCAGGTTCAATCCCCAGTAGAGAGTATGCAGAAGCAACCAATAAATGATTTTATCTCATCATTGATATTTCTCTCTCCCTTCTTCTCTCTGAAATCAATAAAAACATATTTTTTAAAAAAGAATAATTTTCAAGTGATAACCAGTTTGTGCAAGGGTGGCCAAGCTTTTTTATTACTTTCCAGTCCAACACCTAAATTGAAAGTATACATGAATATCCATTCCTGATCTGTTCTATATTAGCCAATTAGCTTAATAATGTTGTGCTTTTTAACATCAGTCAAAAATATATCTAAAATAAGAGTCATTTTACCCCCAAAATTACTCTGAATGATGTTGAACTAAGAGAATAACTTAATTAAGTGTATTCTTAGGAAGTCAAGGTACGAATGAACACATTCTTTCAATTTTTAAAGAGTACTTTCCATTACTAACTAAATAGCTATTTAAGTAAAGAAGTAAATACACTTCTATCCCTGTTTAGTCAAGTAGTTTGAATTGTCTCTAGAAAAGTGATAAACCTTTCTATCATAGGAGAGATCTACTATGCATTTTTTTTACTTGACAAAACAACTTGAAAAGATAGTGAAGATTCTATCTGCTCTAGCAATTTTACTTCTGGGTAAACTCAAAATAAGTGAAGGCAGGGACTCAACAAGATCTTTGTATTCTCATGTTGATAGCAGTGCTTTTGCACTAATCAAATGGTGAAAGAAACCCAAGTGTCCATCAACAGATGAAGGGGTAAACAAAACGTGGCATATGCATTTCAGTTTTAAACAGGAAGGAAATTTTGACACATGCTACAACATTGAAGACATTATGCTAAGTAAAATAAGTACATCATAAAAGGACAAATATTGTATGATTCATCTTATGTAAGGTATATATATACTTATATATCTTATCTAATAAAGAGGAGATATGTAAATTGACTGTCACGCCATAACAAAATGGCTGCACCCACAGCGGAGACAGGAATTCCGTAACACAAGATGGCTGCGCCCACAGCGGAGGCCAAGTTCCCGTATCGAGTCTTAACGGCAATCAGCAGGGACCTGAGGCTGCTTGGTGCCAGGCTGGGGCAGGGGACCTGAGGCTGTACCCCCTGACTGGTGGGGCTTGACAGGGGACCTCAGGTCGTGCCCTCCGCCCTGGCTCCAGGCCCGGGGACCTGAGGCTGTGCCCCTCGCCTGGAGCAGCTTGACGGGGAACATCAGGCCGTGCCCCATGCCCCGGCGCCAGGCCGTGGGACCTGAGGCCGCGCCTCCCACCATGTGAGGCTTGACAGGGGACCTCAGGCTGTGCCCCCCACCTGTGGGGCTTGACAGAGGACCTCAGGCTTCGCCCCTGGCCCCAGCACTGGGCCAGGGGACCTGAGGCCATGCCCCCTTCCCACAAGGCTTGACGGGGGACCTCAAGGCGCACCCCTTGCCCCAGCCCAGGTGACCTGAGGCCACGCACCTGGCCATGTGGGGTTTGATGGGGGGCTTCAGGCTGCACCCCCTGCCCCCGTGCCGGGCCAAGGAACTGAGGCCACACCTCCCTTCTGGCGGGGCTTGATGGGGACCTCAAGACATGGCTCCTGCCCCAGCCAAGGCTGGGGAACCTCAGGCCACACACCCTGCCCCAGTGCTGGGCCAGGCGACCTGAGGCCATGCCCCCCACCTGGCATGGCTTGATGCGGATGGGACCGGCTGGGTCTGGATATAGCCCCATGGGGGTGGAGCTGGTCGTGTCTAGATCTCGTGTGATTTCGAGGCGCACGTGGGTGGGCAGAGACTTGATTCTGATTCCCGTGGCCCGCCCCAGACTCTGACAGGAGGAAGATTTTCATATACATTTTACTAATTTTCTTTCATCTCTGACACTTCTATTATAAAGGGCAAATAGCAATATTAAAATATTTCCTCTAATTCCCTTTTAATGTGCATGAATTTCATGCACCAGGTTACTAGTATACAAATGATTTCAGAGAGGAAGGTTGAGGAGAGAGAAACAGAAACATCAATGATGAGAGAGAACCATTGATTGGCTGCCTCCTTTGTGCCCCACACCAGGGATCGAGTTCACAACCCAGGGCATGTACCTTGACCACAGAATCAAACCATGACCTCCTGATTCAAAGGTCAACACTCAACCACTGAACCATTCCGGCCAGGCTATATAAGGTTTCTAGAGAAGTAAATGCATAGGAATGGAGAGTAGAATGTTGGCTGCCAGGGACTAGAGGATGGGATGAATGGGGAGTTTCCATTTAATGAGTACAGAGTTTTAATTGGGGAAGATGAAATCATTCTGGAGATGAATAGTGGTCATAGCTGCACAACAATGTGAATTTATTTAATGCCACATTTATTTAATGAAATGGCCAAATCTTTTATCAGTGGGCAAAATGTATTTTTAAGATGTGAGAAAACCTCTGATGCTAATAGAGGTGGAAATAAAATGCCACTAGAATGATAAGTGAAGATTCTTCCTCAAATGTTCCCAACTCATTTTAAATGAAAGTCCTCCCATTACAGAAATAGGCTGACTTTCTCTTCCTGTTGATATTGTGCTGTTTATAGGTGTGTTCTTTTTGTAATTCAAAGAAAATGTAGCCTATGAAGTTTCAAAATGGCTTCCCCCACATTGAAATTCTTTTCTACTGCTGATGGCATCATTTAGGTTTGGCTACTAGAGAGCTGTCAAAGTATTATCTTACACAATGAAGTCAAGTTGTCTAGTCCTTCTAAGAATCGCATTGAAATGTAATAAAAATATGGTAATGATCATAAAACAAATACCATTGTCCTATTTTTTTTTTTTTTGTCTTTTAGTAATATGTGTTCTGGACTATTTCCAGGTTTCAGCATTCCCTCTTTAACATGATGTATTGTAACATATATTTAATAGACAATAGAAATAATACTAACAAAAAGTGATATATTTGTAATGTTGACTATTCACCAAATAAATGATACTTAATACATAAAGTAAATTATCCCAAGCTACATCTACAATATAGGTAGTCATACACTATTCTTCACAGTAGGAAATTGAGACTTTTATAGTTTGAAAAAAATGCTAAAAAACAAAGATATGTTTTAGTAAAGGAGAAAGGCAGAACTTAATTACATATATATATATATATATATATATATATATATATATATATTTGTGTGTGCACAAGTCTGTGCTCTTAAAAAAAAAGTATATATTGTGTATAGTGTGAATCAATTGCAATATTAGGTTTTTAAGCCCAGGCTTTTCTCTTCTGTTGGGAAAGCTCAAGTTCCAACCTTTTAAAATTATGTGTGTGTGTGTGTGTGTGTGTGTGTGAACAAAGATCATAAGTATGGAATTCTAAGAGGGACTAACATACATAATTTCAAGACATGCTGACAAAAACTTTACTTTCAATTTTCTCAAAAAATCCCTGGACATGCTAGTGAATGGATGGGTGTCAGAATAAAGGTAATAAAAGCTCATGTATATTAGTTTCATTTTGTAATTTTTAAAAATATGTTTTTATTTGTATTTTAGAGCAGGCGTCCTCAAACTATGGCCCGCAGGCCACATGCGGGTGTTTTTGCCATTTTGTTTTTTTTTACTTCAAAATAAGATATGTGCAGTGTGCATAGGAATTTGTTCATAGTTTTATTTTAAACTATAGTCCGGCCCTCCCATGGTCTGAGGGACAGTGAACTGGCCCCCTGTTTAAAATTTTGAGGATCCCTGTTTTAGAGAGAGGAAGGGAGAAGGAGAGAGATAGAAACACTGATGTGAGAAACATTGATCGGCTGCCTCCTGCACACCCCCTACTGGGGATCAAGCATGCAACCTGGGCATGTGTGCTGACCAAGAATGGGACTGGTGACCTTTTGGTGCATGGGTAAGGTGACCAGACCTCCCGCTTTTGGCGGGACAGTCCTGATTTTTAACAATTTGTCCTGCGTCCCGCAGCATTTTTAAAAAGTCCCGATTTTTGGAAAGAATGTACGACAAGCTAGGGAACGGCGGGAGAACAGGAAGGGAATATACGGTTTTGGCGGCCATGTGGCTATTTAGCCAGGATATGAGTTTTATATTATTTTTGTTAATTTTATAATGTTAAACTTTAATAATAACAAATAATTGTTGAGAACTGATTATCGAGAACTGCTTATCAAAGTTCGCATTGTTGATCAGTTGTTAGAATTCGACCACCATTGTTTGGACTTAATGAACAATGGCATTTTTGGGGATTGGCAACGACGAAAACATTTTGTAACTGTCTCTCAGACGATACACATCGTACTGCGTGCTAGTAAGCTAGTTAAACAAGTGATGTCATTACAAATCAGCTATTCAGATAACTTAGGTAAGTAATTTATTTATTTATTTCATAAATACATAAATGTTCTTGAATTTAGCAGACCGTACTCGTATTATTTATATTTTATAGTGGCGGCAAAAAGTCTAGTGCCGGCCTTGAAAGTGACACTTACGACTTATGTTACGGCAAATTCATGACCTTTTAAACAATGACAGCAATCTACTAAAAAAAATTCACTCAAATGAGAAATATGCCAAAGAAAAAAATAATACTATACATAATTTTTTATTTATTATATTTGCAAATTGTACTTATGTTGAAATTTAAAAAATATATTACAATACTATTTTTGCGTTCTATGAAAATTTTTGTTGCTCCATATAGACCAAATTTTTAATCAAGAACCCCCCGGTCAATGGTGTCCCGCTTTACCAATGTTAAAATCTGGTCACCTTATGCGTGGGACATGTTCAACCAATGAGCCACACTGGCCAGACTGATAGTTTTTATTTCTAAGTATAATGTAACCAAAGCTAATATTCATACTTTAACCATAATAAACTACCTTATATGACAATTTACATTCTTAACTTAGCCACTTGATACTTGCGTAGCGAGTGTACATTTGAAAACTGTACAATGTAATTTTGCTTTTGTTAACAAATGGGACTGTTGTAAATAACAGAAAAAAAAAAAAAAACACATGAAAAGAAATGACTTCCAGACCTAAGAAATTATTAGTTTGTATTTCAAATTAATTAGTGATATTGAAAAAAATTATCAATGAAAATATGGCAATATTGGGAAACAAGTGTTTAGCTCTATGGTACATGGGGGTAGAAAAATGAATTAAGAGTGTGTATGCAAAGGCATATGATCAATAATATAGTTGTAATATTTACTAATTTTTAAGAATAGATTGCTACCTTCAATAATAGATTTAAGCATTTAAGTCAAGAAAAAAATATATCTTCCTATTTTGTATTCGATTTGCATTCATCAGTCACATGTAAATTTGCTTTTTATGAACACTTTACTAAGGTCTACTAATTTCTAAATGGACAGATGAAAAATAATTTTTAGCTGCAAGACTGAGGACCAAAGCCTCAAGTGACAGTAAATTAACCATATTCATGTTTTTCAATAAAGTAATTTATCAACCTTTTGCCAAGCATTTTCTCTAAAAGTAAAATGTCATGGTTTCCTGTCTTTACACAGAATATGGTGAACTGCCAAACAACTTTTTTGATAAAACTACAAAGTCATTTTCTGGTTTAATCTCCTTTTTTACATTATACATTTTAATTTTAAATCAAGAAATCAGGTGGGTTTTGATAGGGGCTTCTATACCTAACTTACAATATTTCAGTTTAAGAACACATCAAGGAACCATTTAAATCACTGCATATATATATTCAGGTTACAAAAAACTCTTAATTTCCTAAAATATCTACTGACCCCCACCATTTTTACTGTTTTATTCTGGTATTAAATAAAAACCTTTTCTATAAGAATCCATTTTAAACAATAGAAATCAATCCAATTGTACTAAAGTCATAGTAAAATATAAGCTCCTACACATTGTTAGAGTAAAACTGGAATAACACTGTTACTATTGCATACACACACAGATTATATTCAGAGATTAAAAAATTGTACTTTTTTTAATCTGGTGAATTTACTTTGTATAGCCTATCTAATAAAATAGTAATATGCAAATTGACCGTCACTCCAACACAAGATGGCTGCCCCCATGTGGACACAAAATGGCCAGCAGGGGAGGGCAGTTGGGGGGGTTACCGGGCCTTAAGGGGAGGGCATTTAGGGGTAACTGGGCTGGCAGAGGAGGCAGTTGGGGGCAACTAGGCCCGTAGGGGAGGACAGTTGTGGGGGGGACCCAGAACTGCAGAGGAGGGCAGTTGGAGAGGACCAGGCCTGCAGGGGAGGATAATTGGGGGGGACCCAAGCCTGCAAAGGAGGGCAGTTGGGGAGGACCAGGCCAACAGGGGAGAGCAGTTAGGGGTGACCGGGCTGGCAGGGCAGGGCAGTTAAGGGTAACCCGGCTGGCAGGGGAGGACAGTTGCAGGGGACCAGGCCTGCCTTGGAGGGCAGTTGTGGGGGACCAGGCCTCCAGGGGAGGGCAGTTGGGGGCGACCAGGCCAGCAGAGAAGAGCAGTTAGGGGTGACTGGGCTGGCAGGGGAGGGCAGTTGCAGGAGACCAGGCCTACAGTGGAGGGCAGTTGGGGGGGACCAGGCTGGCAAGGGAGGGTAGTTAGGGGTTACCAGGCCAGCAGGGGACAGCAGTTAAGGGCAATCAGGCCAGCAGGGGAGCAGTTAGGCATTGATCAGGCTGGCCGGGGAGTGGTTAGGTGGTGATCAGGCTGGCAGGCAGAGTGGTTAGGGGCAATCAGGCAGGCAGGCAGGCGAGCGGTTGGGAGCCAGCAGTCCTGGATTGTGAGAGGGATGTCTGACTGCCCGTTTAGGCCCGATCCCATGAAGATCGGGCCTAAACGGGCAGTCGGACATCCTTCAAGGCGTTCCAGATTTGAGAGGGTGCAGACTGGGCTGAGGGACACCCCCCCCCCCATGCACAAATTTCATTCACCGGGCCTCTAGTTCTATTATAAAGAAACAAAATCACCCCAGCCAGTGTTGCTCAGTGGTAGAGCACTCACCTATTAACTAGGAGGTCATGGCTCCATTCTAGGTCAGAGCACATGCCGGGTTGCAGGCTTGATCCCCATTAGGGTGCATGCAGGAGGCTGCCTATCAATGATTCTCTGTCATCATTGATGTTTCTATCTCTCTCTCCCTCTCCCTTCATCTCTCTGAAATAAAATTTAAAAAAACATTAAAAAGTAAATAAAAATTATATAGAAAGTATTAAAAGTATGATGAGTGAAGTTTACCAAGTAATCTATAATAATAAAACTGTAATATGCTATTTAGACCGACGTCCTTCCAGACATCCTTCCAGACAAAGCCAGGGCTGTGAGGGAAGCCTGGGTCCCAGGTGCCTGCTGGTAGCCAGAGGGAAGCCCTACTCTTGCACAAATTTCGTGCATAAGGCCTCTAGTCCTATCTAATGAAGAGGGAATATGCTAATTGACCCTCACATGGTTGCAAAGATGGCAGTGCCCACAGCCAATAAGGAGGGAATATGCTAATTGACTGCCACACCCTCAAAGATGGTGGCACTCACAACCACACAATGGAGTCACCCAGTCCCCTCAGCCCTGCTGGGGTGGCAGGCGTGTGCCTGCCTCCAGAGTCCCCCAGTCCCCTCAGCCCCTCAGCCCCCCGAGGCACAGGCAAGCCTCAGATGGCAGCTGCCCTGCTGAAGCCTGAGGTGCAGGCAAGCCTCACTGTCGGCTAACCAGCCATTCAGGGCTGCCCGAGGCTCAGGTAACCAGGGCTGGCCAAGGCTAACGCTGCTGGCAGTGGCAGCAGCAGAGGTGTGATGGGGTGTAGCCTTCCCCTGATCGCCGGGTTGCCTCCAGACCCAGCGATCAGGAGAAGGCGACATCCCATCACACCTCTGGTGAGGCTGGGCTGAGGGACCCTCCCTCCAGTACATGAATTTTAATACACCAGGCCTCTAGTATTATTATAATAGTGACTAAATTTAAAGTGTCCCAAATGTCCAAATACATGGCATGGATAATTCACAAATAGAGTATTAATCAATGAACTGTTATTTAGCCACAGCAAATTTAGAAATTGGTAATAAACTGGAAATTATTTTGTGCCTAAAGGCACAGAATTAAGAAACAAAGAGCATAAAATATTGATTTTGGTTTCTTAGCAATATTACCATTGTCATTGTTCAGTCTCTATTGATAATACTAGGTATGCCAAAGAACATTAATTTTCTCTCTGAACTACTTCCTGGAGAATTTCAGATTTCATTTTTCTCTAAGAGAAAAAAATGTGTCCTCTCGTTTGCTTTTAATAAAATTCATATTTTATATTAAATTTTACAAATATTTTCTATTACTTTTACACTTGTAATTACTTGACTCTTGAAAGATTATCTTTTCATACTTATTCACTGAAATTGATATCTATTTAATGAGAAAATATCACAGTACGCATCATATCGGATGATTTACCTTTCTGGTAACTACCAATATATTTGTAGTGGTAGCTCTCAACTGAGGTGGGGACAATTTCATCTCACATGAACCATGGTACAACCTTGAGACAGTTTTAGTTGTCACAGATGGGAATATGCTACTAGCACTGGTGGGTAAAGGCTGATAAACATCCCACAAGTGAAGGCAATCACTTCCAGCCCCAACAAATAATTATTTAGCCCAACCTATCAATAGTGCCCAGGTTAAGGAATGCTGATTTATAGCAGAGTTATGTAATACTTCTTAGCAAAAGCTATTAGAATAAAGTTGACTAATACATAAGTCAAGACAATTTATTGAAGGATGATTGAAACTTCACAGAATCAGCTAGAAAGCCAGGGATTTAGTTAAAGATGAAAACCAGGTACTGCCTTTGAATTGTGTTGCGAACTAATCTGACACACATACCACTATCACAGCCAGTAGCCCAAGATATTGAGGCTGGACAATAATCCTCTTCATAATTTGGCCTTGCAAGTAGAATCACCTACTGCTATCCTACCTTACAATAGAGAAACATGAAAATTGACCGCACCTCCGCTATGCCCAATCCTCTTAGTTCCAGGGTCCCTGGGGCAATCGCCACCCTGGGAGGGCGTGGCCGGGCCCAGCCAGCCGCTCCCTGGGGTCCCTTTTGAGATCGCCAACCTGGGGGGGCATGGCGGGACTCGCCCAGCCGCTCCCAGGGGTCCCTGTTGAGATCGGCACCCCAGGGAGGTGAGGCGGGACTCGCCCAGCCGCTCCCAGGGTCCCTGGGAACATTGCAGGCATGTGGTTGCTGAGACCCAGACCAGGCCTCTGGCCACAGATTCATAGCTTTGCAGAGACCTAGGGCAGGGATGTGCCTCACCTGCAGAGAGAGAGAGGTTCTGCATTGGCCCCAAGACGTGGGTGGGCCCAGCCAGTGATCAAGGGGCATGGAAGGACTCCTGGCAGAGGGGCAAGGACCCTCACCCCTGAGGCGGGGGTTTAGGGGTGGTGCCACCTCAGTGGAGGGGTGCTGCACTGCAGGGTACTGGACTGACTGATGTGATTCAGAGAAGCTCCCAGTGCTAACGGGCCTCGCTCAGGCGGCCTTCACACTTCAGAGGCAGTGACTACTGCTCCTGCCTTGACCCAAAAGCAAGCTCAGGACACCCTGCCCCATAGAAGAGCATGCCTAGGCAGTGAGTGGGAAGCCTTCCACCTGCTTCGGAGAAGGGGAGACAGTAAAGAATGGGGGAGAGGGAAGAATGTGGAGCATCCGCAATGAAGAGGTGCTTGAGAAAGAGGCTGGGAAGCCTGACTGGAAGGTTTGTTCTGTTTGCTGGGCCGCTGCCCCTTAGGAAACACAAAGAGCATGGCTCTGAGGGCTTCCTGTGTGCTGAGTCAAGTTCCACAGCCAACTGGAATTGGCCTCAGTTTCCTGGTCTGTAAAATGGATGAAGCGTGTCCCAGTGCCTTCACTGAGCTTTGATGGCCAATTGAGATACTATATAAAGAAAATGAGGGAAGAAGTGAGAAAGAAAAGGAAAGACGAGCAACACAAAAGAAAGACTGAAAGGAACCTGTAAACCCATTGTCATTTAAATAGGGAATATAGTCAATAGTGTTGTAATGATGGTATGATGCCAGGTGGGTACTAGAAATATCGGGGAACACTTTGTAAAGTATATGATTGTCTGACCACTATTCTGTAACTAATATAAAACCTGAAACCAATACAAAATAATGTTGACTGTAAAGAAATGAAAATTGGAGTGAAATTTTTATAAATTTCAAAGTTTAAATAAAAGCTGTAAAGGAAGGAAGGGGAGAATAAAAAGTGTTTTTCATTTTGCCACTTCATTAAAAAGACAGTTGTCTTTATATGGTGCTTTTATACTTTTCTAAGTCATTATCTCATTTTAATTTCTGGGCAACTTAAAGACAAGATAAGTATTCCCTCCACTATTCAAAGAAAGGGAATCTTGGTATCTGGTCCTAATGACTCAATCGTCAAACCCTTATTATAAAGCAGGGTTAGTAAAATTTTCTGTGCAGGGTCATATCTATACTAATAAAAGCCTTGGGAGTGATCAAGCCAGCAGGGGAGGGTATTTGGGTGCAATCAGGTCCGCAGAGGAGCAGTTAGGGGGCAATCAGGCCCACAGAGGAGCAGTTTGGGGGCAATCAGGCCAGCAAGGAAGCAGTTAGGGGACAATCAGGCAGGTAGGAGAGCAGTTAGGAGCCAGCATGAGAGGGATGTCCAACTGCAGGATTAGGCCCGATTCCACAGGGATCGGGCCTAAACCTGCAGTTGGACATCCCCCCAGGGGTCCCATATTAGAGAGGGTGCAAGCTGGGCTGAGGGTCACCCTCCCCAGTGCACGAATTTCATGCACCGGGCCTCTAGTTACTAGATATTAGTAGTGTTATGATCACTCTGCCTTTAGAAACTGAGTGAAAAGATATCCTCTTTTGCCATAAATGCCAGATGGATTCCTTCCCCTCAAAGCTTCTACTAAAGATCAGGTATCTGTACTCCAGGCATAAAGGAGGCAAGGACAGCCTGACAATTCCATCTTCTATTTTGGAAGTTGGAAGAATTTTCAGGTGCTGACTTGACAAAAAAAAAAAAAAAGTCATAAATATCTAATATTGCTTTACTCAATATTACCAATCAATTTGAAATGTATTCTTAAAACTGAACTTTGCCTCTATTTAAATGATTTCAATTCAAAATATGGTATTTTTATATAGTGATATCAATTTTACTATAAATAAAGATAAATTTATCATATTTGGCCCCTCAACATATTTTACCTTCCTTAACTTTAAAATCTCATTTGAAAATGGTTTTGAAGTGTATTCACTAATAAATTCCAATTCTATAAGCTACAGACTAATATAAAAATTAAATATATACAGTCTAAAATGAGGACTTTATCAGGAAGAGTAGCATGCCAAACAAATCTATTATAAACTATTAGAAAAATTTCAAGACTGCATTATAAGAAACAAAATCAATATTTTAGTGTTGATATATAATATAATGTATCTTGTTTCATATTGCTGGAAGTTTCAACGACCAGGATGTTTGGATATCTGTTAGTTCAGCTTTCCTGTGACTTCTGGTATTACTTGTGATGTTTTCCAGAAGTATCGTTTCAACATATGATGGTTGGCTCTTGGACACACTTGAACTTGTTCCTGAATGACTATATCTCTTTTCCTTTATTCCCTAAGAAGTCTTGGCATTTATTATGCAATTTGAAAATTGTTCATTTTGGAAACCAAAGAAAATTGACTAAAATAAACTATCAAACTAACAAAGTAGTTAACATAAATAAATATTTAAAAATAGCCTCATGATATCCACAGAAATAAACTACTTAATTGACATAAAAGGAAAAAAATGGACATTTACAATAAAAATACTTAGGAACTAGCATAATACAAAATAAGTAAATATTAAAATATGAAAAGTCTCTTATTATTGATTTTCCACTCCAAATGAGGAAAAGAATGAAAAGAACTCTAGGTATTTGAGTAGAAAAACAATCTCATTAATATATAAATTCTACTTATGTTAAACTTTAAATTAATTATCACAACTTTTAAAAACTAACCCAATTTATTCTAAAAATCCATGTGAATAAACAAAACTGCAATATTAGCTACTATTTTTTTCAAAAACTATTAATAAGGTTGTGCAAGCCTACCTTTTCAAGATATTAAAATATATTGTAAAACTTTATGCTGTACTAACAGACTGAAAAAACAATGGAAAAGACTAGAACATCCAATAATATACCCAAATAAATAAGAGGTTTATTATTCATTTGAGGTAGCACTTTAAATAAGATGAAAAGATTATCAGTAAATACTTTGGGGGTCCATTTATAGCTATCTAAAAATAAAAATAAGTTGGATTCACCCCTCCAAACTTATACAGAATGAATTCCATGTTTCAAAAATACAACTGTATAAAAAAAACTAAGTGTGCTAGAATTACTCAAGATATTTTTTTGTCATTTCCAATACTGAAGTAGAGAAGATTTTACAAAACATATTACAAGATGCAAAAATAATAAAATTAATAATTATAACTAACCAAACATTGAAGCGATTCTGTTTGACAAGATGATTGTAATAACTGAGTTCTATCCCATAGCCGTGGTCAGTGTTGCTCAGTTAATTTGGCGTCATCCTATGCACTGAAAGTTTGCTGGTTCAATTCCAGGTTAGGGCACATGCCTGGGTCTCAGGCTTGATCCCCAGTAGGGGGCATGCAGGAAGCAGCTGATCAATGTTTCTCTCCCTTTCCCTTCCTTTCTCTAAAAATCAATATAAACATTTTTATTTAAAAGTTCTATATTATAGAACAAATAACAGAGTGATTTCTTAACATGTATAAGTTTCTTTAAAAGAATAAGCATAAAAGAGCTAACAAAATAGGCTATCTTAAAATACTTCACATAAACAAATATAATGCTTTGAGACTGAATTTTTTATGCTTTATATTGTTGATACTATTACAGTTGTCCCCATATTCCCTACCTTTGTCCATTTCCACCCAGCTCCTATCCCCCTCCACCCTGTCCCTCAGGCCATCACCACACCGCTGTCAGTGTCTAGGGGTTATCTATAATAATAAAAGCGTAATATGCTAATTAGACCAGACGTCCTTCCGGTAGACCTTCTAGACAAAGCCAGGGCTGTGAGGGAAGCATGAGTATCGGGTGCCTGCCAGCGGCCAAAGCAAAGCCTGGGTCCCGGGTGCCTGCTGGTAGCTGGAGGGAAACCCAGGTCCCAGATGCCAGAGGAAAGCTGGTGCCAGCATCTGGGGGAAGGAAGGCCTACTCTTGCACGAATTTTGTGCATTGGGCCTCTAGTTCATATATGTTTTTTGGCTAATACATTCACCTTCTTTCATTCAGTACCTCCCTCCCCCCTCCTCTCTGACCTCTATCATTCTGTTTTATGTATCCACTAGAGGCCTGGTGCACAGATTCATACACCGGTAGTGTCCCTCAGCCTGGCCTGCGAGGATCAGTGGACCTCCACACCACCACGGCCCAGCCTTATCCACCAGCTCATTGGGCTCCAGCCTGCTGTCTGTGTCAATCCCACTCAGCATGAGGTAGTGTGTGAAGCAGCAGGTGGCTGGGGAGGAGCCCAAGCCCGGGCTGAGCACCACGCCACTACTGCTCATCCTAGCCCTGCTGTGCCTGCCGCTGCTGCTCAGGTGCACAGGGGGAGTGTCCACAGGATAGGATCATGCTGCTGCAGCTGTGCTTACCAGCCATCAGCCCAGCGTCTGGCACCCATCTGTCAGCTGAGCAGCGCTCCCGCTGTGGGAGCACACTGACTACCAGGGGAAAGCTGCTGCATTGAGCATCTGCCCCCTGGTGGTCAGTGTACATCATTGCTACCTGATGGTCATCCAGTCATCTGGTCATCCCATTGTATATAGCTTTTATATATATACTAGAGGCCCGGTGCATGAAATTCGTGCACGGAGGGGGGTTGTCCCTTAGCCCAGCCTGTACCCTCTCCAATCTGGGACCCCTCAAGGGATGTCCGACTGCCCGTTTAGGCCCGATCCCTAGGATCGGGCCTAAACGGGCAGTCGGACATCCCTCTCACAATCCAGGACTGCTGGCTCCCAACTGCTTGCCTGCCTGCCTTCCTGATTGGCCCTAACCACTTCTGCCTGCCAGCCTGATCACCCCCTAACCACTCCGCTGCCAGCCTGATTGATGCCTAACAGCTCCCCTGCCAGCCTGTTTGCCCCCAACTTCCCTCCTCTGCTGGCCTGGTCACTCCTAACTGCCCTCTCCTGGAGGGTTGATCACCTCCAACTGCCCTTTCTTGCAGGCCTGGTCCCTCTCAACTGCCCTCCCTTGCAGGGCTGATCCCCCACAACTGCCCTCCCTTGCAGGCCGGGTGCCTCCCAACTGCCCTCTCCTGCTGGCCATCTTGTGGTGGCCATCTTGTGTCCACATGGGGGCAGGATCTTTGACCACATGGGGGCAGCTATATTGTGTGTTGCAGTGATGATCAATCTGCATATTATTCTTTTATTAGATAGGATAGAGGCCTGGTACAGGGGTGGGTGCCAGCTGGTTTGCCCTGAAGGGCATCCCAGATCAGGTGGGGTTTCCCTTGGGGTGTAGGGTGGCCTGAGTGAGGGGCCTGTGGTGGTTTGCAGGCCGGCCACGCCCCCTGGTAACCCAAGCGGAGGCCCTGGTATCTGGAATTTATTTTCCTTCTACAATTGAAACTTTGTAGCCTGGAGCGGAGCCAAGCCAAGCCTGGGGCTCCCTCCGAGGCCGCAGCCATTGTGTTGGGGTTATAATTGAAACTATGTTGCCTTAAGCAGGTGAGCCTGGCCAGGGTGTGTGGAAAGCTTTGCTTCCCCTGTTGCCAGCGGCAACCCTGGCCTGCTCTCTCAAGCTCCATTCTGCCTCCATTTGTTTGAATTTGTTTACCTTCTATAATTGAAACTTTGTAGCTTGAGTGGAGGCTTAGGCCTGGCAAGGGCAGGTGGAAAGCTTGGCTTCCTCTGTTACCTAGGAAACCTTGCTCTCTGTGGCTGTAGCCATCTTGGTTTGGGTTAATTTGCATACTCGCTCTGATTGGATGGTGGGCGTGGCTTGTGGGCGTGGCTTGTGGGTGTGTCGGAGGTGTGGTCAATTTGCATATTTGTCTATTATTAGATTAGATATAGATGCCTCTGTTTCTATTATGTTCATCAGTTTATTTTGTTCATTAGTTTCCACATATAAGTGAGATCATATGGTATTAGTCTTTCTCTGACTAGTTTATTTCACTTTGCCTAATAATATCCAGGTTCATCTATGCTGTCACAAAAGGTAAGATTTCCTTCGTTTTTACAGCTGAGCAATATTCCATTCTGCAAATATTTTTAAGCCTATAGAAGGTTAATAATTCTCACTAGCAATACTAGAAAGGCAATGTACAACATATCTATACTAATAAAAGGGTAATATGCAAATTGGTCAGGATGCCCTCACAGTAACAACTGAACAGCAGGCTGCATGGGAGCGACAAGGCTGGCAGGGGGGTTAGTGAGGGATAACCAAACGACTGAACAGCAGGCTGCGTGGGGTGACCAGCCCAGAAGGGGGGGCAGTGAGGGGTGACCAAATGACCGAACAGCAGGCTGTGTGGGGTGACCAGGCCAGCAAGGGGGACAGTGAGGGGTGATCAGGCTGGCAGAGGGGTGCAGTGAGGAACAACCAGGCCAGCAGGGGGGGGGCAGTTGGCGGCAACCAGGTTGGCAGGGGGGCAGTAAGGGGCTACCAGGACAGCAGAGCGGGGCAATTCGGGGCAACCAGGACAGTAGGAGGGCAGTTGGGGGTGACCAGGCTGATGGGGGGGCAGTGAGGGGCAACCCGACAGGCAGAGGGGGGCAGTTAGGGGTGACCAGGCTAGCAGAGGGGGGCAGTTAGGGGAAACCAGGCTGGCAGGGGGGGCAGTAAGGGGCTATCAGGCCAGTTGGGGGCAGTTAGGGGTGACCAGGCTGGTGAGGGGGGCAGTTATGGACGATCAGGCCAGCAGTCAGAGGTGGTTAGGGGTGATCAGGCTGGCAGGGGGGCAGTTAGTGGCAATCAGGCAGGCAGGCTGGTAAGCAGTTAGGAGCCAGCAGTTTCAGATTGTCAGAGGGATGTCCGACTGACGGTTTAGGCCTGATCCCTGAGATTGGGCCTAAACTGGCTGTTTGGACATCCTCCAAGGGGTCCCAGATTGGAGAGGGTGCAAGCTGGGCTGAGGGGACCCCCCCCTTCCTGTGCACAAATTTTGTGCACCGGGCCTCTAGTTGAGATATAAAGTTTGACCTTTCAAATCCTATACAATAAAAGCCTAATATGCTAAGTGTCCACTCGTCCATTTAACCAATCAAAGTGTAATATGCTAATTATATGCTAAAGCCACTAAACTGCTCCCTATGATGTGCACTGACCTCCAGGGGCAGACAGTCAACCAGTCGACCAGTCGCTATGACATACACTGACCACCAGAGGGCAGACGCTCCAACTGCTAGGTTAGCTTGCTGCTGGGGTCCGGCCAATCGGGGCTGAGTGAGATAGGCTGGACACACCCTGGAGCCTTCCTGCATCCCTCCCCAGCCCCGATCATGCACTGGTGGGGTCCCTTGGCCTGGTCTGCACCCTCTCGCAATCTGGGACTCCTCGGGGGATGTCGGAGAGCCAGTTTTGGCCCAATGGCAGAACAACTGGTTGCTATGATGTGCACTGACCACCAGGGGGTAGATGCTCAATGCAGGAGTTGCCCCCTGGTGGACAGTGTGCTCCCACAGGGGGAGTGCTGCTCAGCCAGAAGCCGGCTCACGGCTGGCGAGTGCAGCAGCAGTGGTGGGAGCCTCTCCTGCCTCTGTGGCAGCGCTAAGGATGTCCAACTGCCAGCTTAGGCCCGCTACCCATGGGTCAAACATCAGTCAAACATCTCCCAAGGGCTCCTGGACTGTGAGAGTGTGCAGGCCCGAGTGCATGAATTTCGTGCACTGGGCCTTTAGTGAGAATATAATTGTACATAATTTCTTATAACCTTGTACAGGTGAATGTTGAGAAATATGCACTTTTATATTTCTAGTCAGTAAATTGGCAAAATTTCCAGTGAAGATCAATTTAACAATGTATTCCCAAATTATAAAAGCATTCTCATTCATATTTTGACCCATCAAATCTACTCCTGAGAATTTAACATACAGATAGATGTACTTACAAGTGTATTGCTTATTGTCAAAGGTATTCATTAGAACATTACTTGTAATAGAAAAAAATGAAACAAACTTCAACAATAGAAAATTAGTTGTTATAACACTCTATCAGTGAAATAATTTGCAATTAAAAATTATATATTTTGTATTGAAATGGAATGATTTATAAGATCTGATATTAATTGTAAATCAAATTATAATATGCAGAACATGATGCATTTTGTATAAGAAAAGTAAAACATAATATACTGTGCATTTGCAGAGGTGCAAGATATTTCTAAAAGCAGAAAACCTTGGGTGGTTATCAGGTAGTAAAATAGAGTGGCTTGGGGTCAGGGAGGGGAGCTTAATTTTATACTCTTAGGATTTTTAAATTTTGTATCAGGTGAACATATTTCTTACTAAAAGGATAAACATTCTTAAAAATAATTTCCTCTCTAAAGTTAGACCGTAGTCCTTTATTTACTTACATGTTTGCCTCCCTGCATCCCTCTCCACCTCCCCCCTCTCTTTTTATCTCTATTTATTTAGAATAAGGTATATTATTGATTTATACTGTCTCTCTACTCTTCTTATAATCTCAAGAAAACTATGTTCTTTTATATTTGATTACTTATTTATATTCCTGCTCAGCTTTTTTGTTGTTTAGCACTATGTCTTTTAACTAAAAAAAAAAGGAAAAATAGATATGAATTTTAAACTTGTCTTTGAATATACATGTCTTGGGAGTTGAAAGGAATTTTGACTTTATAAAAATGAAGGAAGGTACGTAAAATATTGAAACAAATGTCTTTATAATTCAGGTTAAATGTGGCTGTCAGGTTGCATTTCATGCAAGCTTTGCCCAGTACCTAAAAAGGTAGGAAGCCCAGGCTAGAATGTTCTGCTTTCTAACAGAAGCCCAAGAGGAAGCAAAATGCCTCCTATTTTACTACTGTTACTACTACCACTCCTACAGCATCACTTTTTGGGTGATTATCATAACCCAATCAAAATGCCTAGAAATGAAAAGAAAGTCTTTAATAAATTCAGTGTTCCACCATAGTCAGGGTCTGAGGCACAGAATAGCTTTGTCTGTTATCCGGTGCTTGTAAACAATTTATCTGAGTTGATTGTTTAGTTTCACTTTGTTTCTATAAAACATTGCAATGTGTAAAATCTGCAAATTCAATTGAGAATTTAGTATTTGAAGTATATTTATTAAAATATAATAATTAAAAAATATAACTGAAGCTAATACTCAAAAATTCAGAGGAATAAAAAAGAACTCTTACCATTCACAACAGCATGGATGGACATGGAGAGCATTATGCTAAGCGAAATAAGCCAGTGGGACAAAGATAAATATCACATGATCTCTCTCATTAGTGGAATATAATGAACAACATAAACTGGTGAACAGAAATAGAACCAGAGACATAGAAGCATTGATAGGACTGTCAAACCTCAGAGGGAAGGCAGCGGGGGAACCCAAAGGGAAGGGTTGGGGGTTTGGGGGAGGTTGGAGAGGAGGGGGAGTAAGAGATCAACCAAAGGACTTGTATGCATGCATATAAGCATAACCATAGAACACAGACAGTAGGGGGTGAGGGCATGTGCTGGGGGATGGCAGTGCCAGGGAGAGGTCAATGGGGGGAAAAGGGGGACATATGTAATACTATGTGTAATACTTTAAGAAATAAAGAATTAAATTTTAAAAAAGTTCATGGTAAATCCTAAGACATCGGATTTGTAAAATAAATGCTCAGAAATTTACATAAAAGCCAATTGTGAAACAAAAATATATAATATTTTGTAATGCATGTATTATACAGCAAACATAATGAAATGACAGTCATAAATTTATTGATTCTGTGATTATAGTGGACTATCATGCAGTTTTATAGCCTTTTCTTGGTTAAGCATTTGCAGAAGTTATTCTTAATTCTGAAGAAGATGTATTCATGTGTATCCAGTGAAATGTGTCTAAGAGGTCTTCACCTTTATTTTGGTAGTTAATTTCCACTCAGTGATTTTCTTAGAACAGCTTGCCTTAGGTTATAGCAGTTTAATGGAATAGTTGGCCATTTTTATCGTCCACTTGAACTTAAAAATGAGAGAGTTTAAACATCCCACATGGGATTTTACTACAGAATAAATTCTTATTAATAATTATTATCATGATTACCATGTTAAAATGAAAGTAGGCTAATCTACTGAAGTAATTAATAGTCTAAACTTGTAGAATGAGTGGATAGTTGAAGAAAATCCCCTATCTGCAATATGAATACACCACACACACAGTAACTGCATGAATGTTAAAATCAAGTATTTAATTTCTATATTTCTACATTTAGACAACCACAAATATTACTAGATGTCAACCATTTTTTCATTGAAATTTTTCAGTGGTAGGGAGTTCTGTCTGGAATGTCAGATATCTGCACTGAGCTGTACCTTTCCTTATGGGTAGCCTTCAAATTCTGTATTTTCAGCAAGGCTTCTGTACACCCTACTCAGGATTTAAGCATTCTTCCACTCTTTTTGACCAATTCATGCTTTATTTTTTTCTCTCCAGCATTTACCACTATATATCATACCCTTCCATTTCCCTTGCTTCTTTTTAATTGTCTTTCTCACCTGACTAAATGAGAAAATCAATACAATCAGGATAATTCTGTCTGTTTATTCGCTGATAGATCCTTAGGCAGGAACATGGCCTGGAATAGAGTAGTTTTGACAGATATTTATTAAATAAATTGATGACCACATGAAATAGACTGCTAATTAGGGCTTTTGAGTCTTTTAACTGATTCAGTAGATATTAATGTTTTGTGATAAATTTTCAATTGTGACAATCCCATCTAAATGTGAACTATATAAGTGGTACAAATTTTAGGTGAAATTTCAAAGGTGTCAGATGCAGCTGACTAAGTAAAGTGACTATATTACAAGGTGTGGTGTGAATAAAACATAATCAAGTGAAGGATTCTAGTATGTATATTATCTACTATTTTAATTTTAGTCTTTCTAATCCTATCTAATAAAAGAGTAATATGCAAATTGCCCATCACTCCAACACACAAGATGGCTGCCCCCATGTGGGCAAAGATGGCAGCCCCCATGTGGACACAAGATGGCCAGCACGGGAGGGCAGTTGTGGGCAATCAGGCCAGCAGGGGAGGGCTATTGGGGGCGACCAGGCCTGCAAGGGAGGACAGTTATGGGTGACCAGGCTGGCAGGGGAGGGCAGTTATGGGTAACCAGGCCAGCAGGGGAGGGCAGTTAGAAGCAATCAGGCCAGGAGGGGAGCAGTTAGGCATCGATCAGGCTGGCAGGGGAGTGGTTTAGGGGGTGATCAGGCTGGCAGGCAGAAGTGGTTAGGGGCAATTCCAGTGGGATCAGGCCTAAACGGGCAGTCAGATATCCCTTGAGAGGTCCCAGATTGGGGAGGGTGCAGGCTGGGCTGAGGGACACACCCCTCTGGGCAAATTTTCATGCACCGGGACTCTAGTAGATATATAAAAAAGTTGCATGGTGGTGCATATTTGAATTTCTTATTGATAGATCTTTTCATATGCTTTGCATATGTGCTTTTTTTATTATTTGAAAGTTGGTTCAAACATACTGCCCACTTTTAAATCTTTTTTGTCATGTTATTAAGTTGTAAAGTTTTCTCATTTACATATATCTTTTAAAATTTAATATATGGACATATATATATAATTTCAGCCTAGAAAACTTACACATATTTAATTAGAATTAAACATTAAGATATATATTATGTCTTATACCAATGCCTTATTATACTAAAAATACTAGAATAGTAATAAATAAAAGTATATAATAGGATACATTATAATAATTATTATGAATAAATTCATAACTTGTACTATAGAACATTGTTTTTTATATTAGTTTCCAGATGTTCATTAATAGTACATATATAATCTTTTTTATATTAATGTATATCTTTCTATTCTTTTGTTTTTAAATATATTTTAATGATTTTTTACAGAGAGGAAGGGAGAGGGATAGAGAGTTAGAAACATCAATGATAGACAAACATTGATCAGCTGCCTCCTGCATACTCTCTACTGGGTATGTGCCTACAACCAAGGTACATGCCGTTGACTGGAATCGAACCTGGGACCCTTGAGTCCGCAGGCTGATGCTCTAGCCACTGAGCCAAACTGGTCAGGGCATATGCTTCTATTCTTACTAAATTCTCATTAGTTATAGTAACTTACTTGCAGATTATTTTATTTTATTTTAATATTTTTATTGATTTTAGAGAGGAAGGGAGAGGGATAGAGAGAGAGAAACATCAATGATGAGAATCATTGATAAGCTGCCTCTTGCACATCCCCTTCTGGGGATCGAGCCCACAACCCAGGCATGTGCCCTTGGCTGGAATCGACCCGGGACCCTTCAGTCCTAGGCTGATGCTCTATCTACTGAGCCAAACCAGCTAGGGCCTGTAGATTATTTTAAATTCAATATAAAAAAAGTATAAATAGCCCTGGTCAGTGTTTCTCAGTGGTTAGAGTGTCAGTCTGCAAACCAAAGTGTGAAGAGTTCGATTCCCTGTCAAGGGCACCTACCTGGGTTTCAGGTTTGCTCCCTGCACCCAGTTGGGCAGTTGGGGCGAATGCAAAAGGCAACCAATTGATGTGATTCTCTCACATCAATATCTCTCTCTCTCTCTCTCTCTCTCTCTCTCTCTCTCTCTCTCTCTCTCTCTTCGTCCTTTCTTTCCTTCCACTCTTTCTGAAAAAGCAATGGAAAAAATATCACCAGGTGAGTATTAACCAAAAAATAGGTATAAATAAAGATATAAGAAACAAAAAAGAACTGATAGAATTATATATATGCCTGAACAGCCGTTAGGACTGAACGACCAGAATGACCAGAATGATCACTCAACCAGTCACTATGATGCATGCTGACCACCAGGGGGCAGATGCTCAACACAAGAGCTGCCACCTGGTGGTCAGTGTGCTCTCACAGCCAACCTCCCATGGCCAGCCAACCTACTGTGGTCCCTACCCCCTGATGGCAGGCCCCGATTGGTCTGCCACCCAGCCACAACGGTGGCGGCATGGTGGCGAGTGAAGGGGGGAGGGGGGGAAGTGGGGAACCGTGTGGTGGCAGGTAGCCAACTTGAGTGTCCGTCATCTGTTCCTTTCGTGCCCAGCTTGGCGACCATTGACCAGGTTTAGGGATCCCCACCCATACATGAATTTGTGCACCAGGCATCTAGTTCAAATATATTTCTCTTCTATTTTTTTTATGCTGGGTACACAGAGCTACATTTTTTTTTAATATAACATATATGATTTACAATATTTTATATAGTCATGTTTAACTGGCTAGTCTTTTTAAAAAATTACATTTTCAATTCCTATGTCCATTTTATAAGGTGCAATCTTTTTTTAATTGCTTGGTTTAAACTTTTTACATGTCATATTAAAGAAATCAAATCTCTGTCATATGTATTGCAGATATTTTACTCAATATTGCCATTTGCTTCTTAACTCATATTTTGTTATGTATTCCCATTCAAAATGATAAATATGTAGTCAAATTTATGAAGAATTTTCTTCGTGCCTTCGGATTATACATCTAGCGTAGAAATTATTTTTTATTCTATAATCATATATTCATCCTTTGTGAATTTTAATGTTTATTTTTCTCAAATATTTAATTTATATGGAATTTATTTTGGGACAACACTTAATTTATTGAATAGTACCATGCATTTAGTTCTTTGTTAGGTGTTCTTATTATTCCAAGAGTCAGACTCCCATCCACATGTCCATATTTAGACCCAGAGCACAGCAGACCTAAGGCTGTACTGCCTGGGTTGTAGCTACCTGTTCCAGTTCCTGTCTAGCCCAGTGAGAAAAAGCCTGTAACCTTTATGGTAATCATTACTTTAATTTTTAACTTTAATTGTTGTTTTGAGTTTAAATATATATGTTAGGACAGTGCTAAGTTCAAAGCAATATTGAAATGAAGGTTTAGATATGCCCCCTACCATCAAGGACACATGCATAGCCCCCTTCATTATTTATTGTTGCTTTAGAGAAGTGAAATTCAAAGTGAAACTCACAGTGCACTTTGAGTACTATCTGGCAATGTTGTATTTCAAAACTACGTTTAGAATTTTCTTGTAAGAAATATGAATACAAGCCAAGGTCAGTTCACGAAAGAATGAATACCTAGAAAATAAATATAGTGGAAATTATTGGTTATAATATGCTTACCTCTGAATACTCTCTAAATTTTAAAAGACATTTGAATTTACCAGTACTATCCATGGACTGATCAAACAAATATGCTATCACTTCATAAGGTTTTCACTATTTTATGTTGAAATATTATCTATAAATATTTGCCTCTTAAATGATCATCACTTTAAAAATTTCTAAACAATTGAGAAATATAGATATTTGGGAGAGAGAGAGAGAGAGAGAGAGAGAGAGAGAGAGAATAAGTAACTATATTTTCAAGCATGACTACTCCTATACCAGAGATAGTTGTAATTTTATTAAGTATCTCATGGGATGGATATTTCAAAATCCTCATGTACAATTTCTTTTGTATGTCTGACAACTTAAGCACATAAATTTTGGGAATTGGTAAGAGTAAAAAATAGCTGGATTTATACCATTTCTGACTTTCAAAAATCATTGTTGATTCCTTTATCAAGAATTTTCTTTATGCCTTCTGGATTATATATCTAGCTTAGAAGTGATTTTGGTAAAGCTACATCTTATAGGCAAGTCAAAAATCCAGGAGCAAGTAGCAATGATCTAAGGAAAATACTGGTTCTCAGTTTGGAGCAATTGAAAAATTACTTATGCTTGCTGGAGTCAAAGCTGACAAACATCCTGTGGGTTCCTGCTTCAATGGAAGAAGAAAGAAGAGTATTAACATTTTTAAGAAGGTGACTATGGAACTATATTAAGCATCCTGTAAACAAATAGTGCAGACAGAAGTAGGAATAATTATCTAAATAAGACCTATGTTAAAAATAAATTGTGCACTCTTCCAATTAACCTAAAAAACAAACAGAAGGAAATGTGTTTATATTAATCTATTAGAGGCCTTTTGCACAATATTCATGCAAGAATAGGCCTTTCTTCCCCTGGCTTTGCACCCAGCTGCCCGGGAACCTGCAAGTCCTCACTCCCGGCCAGAGCACTGCTTCTGTAGCTCCCTCCACTACCCCTTCTCCCCCTCATAGCAGGCATCCCGCATCTCCCAACCGCTCTGCACCTGCATATGCAAATTAGCCCACCATCTTTGTTGGGTTAATTTGCATACTCATTTCTGATTGGCTGTGGGTGTAGCAGAGGTAGGGTCAATTTACATGTTTGTCTATACTAGGTAAGATACACACACACACACACACACACACACACACACACACACACTAGGGGCCTGGTGCATGAAATCCGTGCACAGGGGGTGGGGTGTCCCTCAGCCCAACCTGCCCCCTCTCACATACTGGGAGCCCTCAGGGAATGTCCTACTGATGGCTTCGGCCCGCGCCTCACGGGGAGTGGACCTAAGTCGCACTCTGGCCTCCTTTTGTGGGAGGCAACCGGGCTGATCAGGAGAAGGCACCAGCCCCATTACCCCACTGCTGCAGCCACTGCCAGTCACCACAGTCACCAAGGTGTTTTCATCAACACGGACTCCAGTCCCTTCACCAAGAAAAAATGACAACTTTCTTTAGGCATTTTCAAGATGTGTCTTTCATAGGGTATGCATTTCTTTCTTTCTTTTTCTTTTTTTTATCCTCACCTGAGGTTATGTTTCCATTGACTTTTAGAGAATGTGGAAGAGAAAGAGAAAGACAGAGAGAAACATCAGTGTGAGAGGGACACTTTGATTGGTTGCCTCCTGCATGAGCCCTGATCTGGGCCCCAGCCAGGGAGGAGCCTACAACCTAGGTACATGCCCTTGCTCAGAATCAAACCCA